>NC_080085.1:97497717-97809677 GCF_949987535.1 Balaenoptera acutorostrata | reverse complement strand
AAGGGGAGTTAACTTTATCTCTTATCTTCTTACAGGACCTGTACCTGCCTCTATCCTTGGATGACTCAGACTCACTTGGCGATTCCATGTGAAGGAGGAGAGTATTCAGAGTCCAGAGTACAAATCCAAGCTTACCGTTACAATAGGGTACTTCTGGTCAAGCGGCCAACAGGGCTACTGGTGCTTTCAAGTTTTTATTTTGTTGTTGTTACTTTTAAAAACACACTGTAATATGTTGGGTTTATTTTCCTGTGATTTCTCCTCTGGGCCACTGATCCACAGTTACCAATTATAAGAGACAGATTGATAAGCATCCTTTGGGGTAACTTTCCAAGGATGCAAAATGTGCTAGTCCATGACCTTTCTATTGAATACTTAGGCGCCTGCGTTATTTTTCCCCGTCTCGCTTTGCTCATACATGACAGTCTTCCTTCTGTAGAGAGTTGTTTACATACATGGCACTTAAGATGTGTGTGTGGGGGAAGAAAACTCATTGGCAAATCCAAGAGTGACAAATACAAGTGCCCCTTGTCTCCCCATCTCAAGAATGCTGGAGGATCTTGGGAAGACGGCAAGGCAGCTCCCCAGCCTGGCTCTTCACTCCTGATTGAACCCCCAGTTTGTTGTTTAGCGCCAATTCTGGCTGTCAAGGGGGAGAAACACCAGCAACTTGTCATTCTGACACCAGATGCTTAGGACCCCAGTGCAGGGCTACCTTAAAGAAACCAGGCAAAATTGGAAAACACTGTAGACATGTCAGTAGTGTTTATACAGCACAGTGAATTCCTTGTCAACATCTCCACTGGGGCAATTTAGAATCAATAAGCAATTAATAAGAGTTGGGGGTGAGCGGCTTCCATATACCTGATTCCTCTAGGAGGCTGTCTAACACAAACCGTACGGTATCCATCTATCTCTGTTCTATTGAATGCCTTGTCAACAGCTAACACTGAAAACACTGTGAGAATTTGTTTTCAGGTCTGACACCTTTCGGTCGCTTTTTATAGCAAGAAACCAATATCCTTTTTATAAAACCTCGTGTCTATATTTCAGGAGCAAACTCTTCAGGCTCCTTTTTTATAAACTGGTGATTTTTCTTTTGTCTAAAAAACACATGCAGAAAATTTACCAAAAAAAAAAAAATGCAGAAGAATAACGTAGTTTAGAAATCATGCTGTCACTGCCAAACAGAAACCTCCAGGAAAAAACAAAATGAATAGCAGAGGCCAATTCAATAGAATCAGTCTTTTGATAACTTTTTAACAGTTATGCTTACATTAATAATTTCAATGTGGACCAGACATTCTGATTATATTTTAAATGAAATGTTATGGCATATTTTAAGCAGCTCTTTTTTATCTATAATCCTGATATTTCATACTGAAGACAGAGAGTCCTTTCACTTGTCTTTAACACTAGAAAGGATTTCTCTTTGCTAAGGACTGATCATTTGAAATAGTTCTCAGTCTTTGAGGTACAGGTTCATAACACTGCTTTTTGTCTGTAATCATAGCCCATAATGGCAAAGACAACTAAATCAAGTGAAAGCCATGCATGCCAATTCTGTGTTTGCTTTTAGCAGATATGAAGATGTCCTTATTTCTTTGTAATTGTTCAGATAGTTGGAAAGGCGCAGCATTTGAAGCCAAGCTGCTGTTTGGCTATTGAATGACTTGCATTTGTTCCTACACTTTAACTAGAATGAGCTTGCTGTGTGTGTGTGTGTGTGTGTGTGTGTGTGTGTGTGTGTGTGTGTGTGTGCAGCCGCTTCATAATTAGGAGATATTACAGGACACCCTGACATGGATCAGTGACAACTTGGTGGCATTGCTGATGTGCAGTGGGTAGGAGGAAACTCGTGATGGAAGGGGTAGATCAGATGCCCCTAGACAAGCTTCAGGTGTCCTTAGCTACATAAAACAGTTTTGGTTCAAGGAAAGTCCAGATGTTGGTAGTATTGATTCCTGGTAAAACTGGTCATTGAAGAACCCAAAATGATGAGAACCTCTTTTTGCCCCTCTCCTTTATTCGTAGGCTGTTAGAAACCATTAAGAAGCCCATTGTACTTACCCCCTACTTCTTTCTAGAAGTTCAAGGTTTGCTTAGTGCCTGCCAGAGCAATTTGTAGTTAATTGGGAAAAATTGGTACTTGGGTTGGAGGATGTAGAGAGTGGTAGGAGGTCTGTTTCTAAACTGCAGGCCCGATTCCCCAAAGATTTCACCCACAATCTTCCCCAGATCTCATTTAGTCCAATTCCTTCGATTTAAGATGAAATGCAGGCTGAGGCAGCTAAACGACCTACTGGTAAAGAGCCGGACCAGAGGAGAAACTCAGATTTCCTCATGTCCACGCCCTGTGCTACGCCTCTGAGCGTTCCCTTGCTTGTGGCATATGTACCATTAGAAAGTATTCAGTGGCCATATTTTCTTTAGAATGATCTTTCAACCTTCTATAATAATCAAAGAATTCCTATTATTATCTTTTATAATAATAATCTTCTATAATAATAATAGAATTTCTATCTTTTAAAAAAATCAATTATAAGGAAATGTTTCTGTACTGCCACTTTAGGGGAGTTTGGTGTAGTTCAAAATTCAAGCCTTTAACAATTGCATTTTAAATTGGCCCATTTTCAAGGCAAAAAGAAATCTGGTTGTTACTGAGCACCTTCACCCCTGTCATTGGTTCTCAATTTTATCCAATCCGGTTTTACTACGAAAGTCCCATTGTGTTACCTTCTGCACAGTCAGCAAGTAGCACGTCGCTCAGCAAGGATTTGCCGCCACTCCCCCCTGCCCCAGTCTCCCTCCCTGTTGGACACACACACAGACACACACACAATCCATCTGTTGCTTGTTCCTACCTCCTGATTTTTCTTCCTTACAGAAATAGAAATAGGGACAAAGAAAGGGAAAATGTATATATGGGGCTGGGCTGAACAACTTCATAAGTAGTGTTAACTAGGGGTAAATTGAGAGAAAAGTTCCTTTTCTCTTCACTGTTTTGGAAAGGATAGCCATTAGCATGACTGCTTTGTGTCCTTAAGGACTTTAGTGTTAGCCTAGATTGAATCATAGAGTTTTCTAGCTGGAAGGAACCTTAACATCATATCGTCTACTCCAAATTCCTCATTTTCAGGCCAGGAACGGAGATGCAGAGGTAAAGTAATTTCCCCAAGGTCACACAGCTGGCTAGGGGCAGAGCTAGGATTAGAACCCACATCTCCTGGCTCTTACTCCAAGGCCTTTTCCCACTGAACTGTATTGCCTTCCACTAGGCTCCTGAGAATTCTTTCCCAGGGTCATGTTGCATCTTGGAGCCATATGCTGCTGCCCTGATCTCAGTGGGAAATCCACCCAGCAACCTAATACGGCTCTTTCTCCCTATATTCACATGGTTCCCATCCACATGGACTGCAGATGTCCCCAAAGAGAAGGAGGTATTGGGGACCAACAGGAACAGTGGGGTTGCTGACCTTGTCTATCCAACACAGGGGATCACTGCCCTGCCTTGAGGAGCCCTCAGAACAGTCCCCGGAGCTCCTGCCCTGTTCAGATGGGATGGGGGAAGACTGGTGTCCCCTGTCAGCTCACTTCATCTCATCTCATACTGGTTGGTCTTTGTAGGCTGAGAAAAATGTTTCTTGTTCCTAGAGCAGGGGAAAGAAGGAAGGGAGGGAGGAAGGGAGGGAGGGAGGGAGGGAAGAATAATAGCTTTGTTCATCCTGACTTTCTGAGATGACTTTTGAGTATTTTTTTTTAAATGAGTGTGGCTACCATTCACTGGCAATGATTTCTTTTAAAATATGGGAGTGAGACTAGCTAGAGAAGATAACCTGACCTTGCCATGGTTGCCCTCATCCACAATGTCCCCATAGCCATCCTGCCCTGATGTGGACAATTTCCAGGTATAAGCAAGGGGCTTTGTGACTAAAATGTACCCTGGCTGATGTTAAACATTGACTCCTTGTGTTTGCACTAAAATAGCAAGCTATGTGCTGTACACACCATACTTATCTTCTTGTGTACACTGCTCCTGTGGCCTTCCATGGCAGAAACCAGGACAACGAGGTCTGAAGACGTAGTTTTCCTCACAGCAAGGTTCTTCCTGGGAACTAGGTATTCATTAGTTCAGTTCCAAAAGACCTCCTTCTGGGCTTACCCCACTCCTCAGGAAATTCTCTCTCCTTCCTGCTTTTCCTCCTCAATCAGAAGTAACCAAGGAACCTTAAAGGAGATGTGTTGTTATCAGAAGAAGGCAAGAAGAAGGGGTCTGAGCCTCTACATCCTTCTTTGAATCACCCAACCCAAGTCTTAGACCAGCAATCCAGTGCTTGCCTTGGACAAAATTGTGTCTACTTCTTAGTCCCTTCAGTACTCTGGATGGACGTGTCCCCAATCCCCCTCAGATTTTTTTCTAAATAGCTTATCTTTTTTTAAAAAAATGCATCTCCCTTGGACAAGGGCACAAGCATGCCCAATTCTCCAAGATGAGCTCCAGCACACTGATGAGAATGTTCCCCAAGCTCAGCACACCTCAAAAACATCTATGCCTAGAGACTTCCCCAGACTGATGCACTGGGGCAGTGGGGTTTGAATGACCTCCTTCACTGTCCAGTTTGCCATGGGAATAAAAAGCATGGATATTTCTTTTAAAAAACACATTGGAGCTTGTCCTTGGCCACATGGGGCCACTTGGATTTCTAAGACCAGGCCTCACTCATGTATTGTCTTCATTGCGTTAAGAGATTTGGCTTTGAGGCCTAGGCTGGCTTCCTAAGTAAACCATCAGTGTTTTGAAGCTCATCTGGGACTGGGGAGGGGTTAGAGTCCTATGTTTGAGTACCAGGAAACTAGATAGAATAAAGGCCTAGACGTTGATATGCCAGAAGTGACCTGAGACCTCCTGTGTAGCCACGGAGCCTTGCAATTGCTGGGCTTCCTAGGTCTCTCTCCTGGTATGAAACTTTGAGGCTGTCACACTTCTGCCTCTGCCCAAGAAGGAGACCCCATAGGTAGCCTCATCCACTGTGCTATGATTCCATGCAGGGTTTCCTCTTCTTTATAGTTGTGACCACCTGGAACAAGGATACTGCCTGGATTCCTCTCGCCTACCTTTTGGCTGGAGATACATCTCCAACATTTTCCACTTTTCCTTTTCAGAGACCAGGAGGCTTCTCCATCAGCCGGTCTTTCAGTATGTCTGGCTAAAGAATTTTGCTCCTCCTGTCTCTTCAGGAGAGGGTGACTTCCTCTTCTGTGTCTCCCACCCTGGTCCCCAAGCTTATCTCCATCCTCAAAGATCTAGTGTGGTCTTGGTGTTTCTTCCTGCTTGTTTTCTGTTAAGGATCCAAGCAGGCCTCCCACTGTGGCCTAGGCAGTGCGACACTGGTTATCATATGACAAGACTCTTGAGCCCCCATCCCTTCTAACTGCCTAACTTTTTATCCCTTAGTTTATAGGCTTCAACATCTTCTGGAATCAGAAGCAATCTTGTCTTACATTGGATGCCCGGGGCTAGGGGAGTATGGAATGCTCATTGGGAATTAAGGCATCTTCCTGCTCCTGATGAGAAGGACAGACTAGTTGGGAGAGGACAGATGGCGCAGCAGAAGTCAGAGCAAACATCTTGTAAACTAAGACAAAGACTTAGAGGCACTGGAACTTTTCATTTATGGGTTAATAACCTGAGGAAATCAATGGCTTTTTGCCGCTCTCTACCTTACCTCCCCTGTGTATCTCTTAGTCTTTTCTTTCTCTCTCTACTTCACCATATTTGCTCTCAGTTTTATACTCTGTTTTAGCACGCTCTCTTTCCACACTACAAACATCTCTCCTTCGTCCTCTGCAATTCTTCTCTCTTTTATTCTCTCCCTTTTTTATTTTTTCCTTCCTCCTTATCTAGGTGTTGGGCATATGCCTCTTCTTAGCCCTGTGATTTTGCCTTGGTGATGAGAGGTTATCTCCAGACTCAACGAGCCCTGATCCTACCTGAGTCCCGTTAGAAGTTTGTTGGTGGGAATCAATCCGATCCTGGCCCTTTCTTCAACATTTTCAGTTGTGATTCCCCAAAGCAGATCCTCACAAGCAGTTTCCCTATAGCTCACGTACCTTTGGGTCTTTGCCTTCCAAGCATTGTACAGAACACTTTGTGGTTCCTTTTGGTCCACCGTTTTGTGGAGCAGTGAAGTGTGCTTAGAGAAATAATCAGCTGAACAGAAGAATCCACCCATGGATTCATATCAGCTAAATACTATGAACTGATTTTGTTTAATTTGCTCACAACTTTAAAAGCTGCAGTACAATATAGTGAGAAACCACAGGTAATTTCTCGTGTCATTTGGCGTTGGGTGGGGGAACAACTTGTTTAAAGTTTTACTGTTACACAATAAGCCCTCTATAATAACCTTATAAACATAAGGCTTGCCAAATATTGAATTTTTTTAAGTTAAACCGATAGGCAATTGGGGTTGGTTTAAATGTTAAGGGTATTTAGCAATTCCATAATATAAAAAGAAATAGTCACATAATTGGAATTGTATTTTTCCTTCTGTTACTAAATCCACCTAAACATTTACTATTGACACGAACTGTTCATAATCCTGGCAGGCAGTCCATATAAGAGTAATTAATGGAACTAAAGAAGCCATCTTGTAGGTGCTAATTTATTCAACAGGGTGCACAGCCCTTGGGAATGTCACTGCTTAGCGATGCCATATGGAATGCCCTTTCCAATGCCGTTTCTTTATAAGTTCTCCTAAAGGGATTTGAGCAAGTAAGAGGTTATACCAAAATGTCTCCAACGCACGGTCCTGTAATACATTGCAGCTTGAAGCCAATGATCCCTTATGACTTGTACACAACTAATGCATGTTTTGATTGAATTTCGCATTTCTCATGTGTGGTAAGTTCTTGAAAACGTTTTCGGTCACCTTTTTGTGCCATTAAACTTGTACAGAAAACGCTTTTATGGCCATTTTCAAAGGGAGAAAGTTTAAAATGGAAACAGCCCACCCTTTCTGCCCTATAGCTGTAGTTAGAACTCAGTTACTGTAGCAAAACAGCTGTAATTGGTGGTTGTAGTGTTAGAGGCGTTAGCTTGCTAGTGACTAGCTTTGGAGAGTAAATGCATGGTATTGTACATCACATTTCTTAAATAACTCATTTTAACCTCTGAAAAGAATATATTCTTCCTTGTGGTCCTTCTTCCCTCCCTTGCCTTCTCCCTCCCCCTGCTCCCAGGTGTCTTACGGTTGTAAATAACTGATTTAGGGGCCAATAAGTTTTGCCAAGTCAAGTCAGCAAAGAACAAACAAACCGAAAAGGGGGGGGGGAAGATATTTCTCAACATTCTCTCGGTAGTTATTGACCATTTCCCAAAGATTAGCATTGTGATCAAAGACTCAGCTCCCCTTTGCATAAAAATCAGTGGCAACTTGGGAGCCTCTTTGGCCATTTGATGACACTGCAGCATTGAATAGTTCTCAGAATCACATATAATCTAAAGACAGTGGACAAAGATGTCCCTTATCCTTGCAGAAGTTTTGAAATATTCAGAGGCCCTGAGAAGGCTCTGCTTGACCAGTGACCAATAATTATTTTTAAAACAGAAAAGGAAAACAGAGAAAGACGATAGATATTTAGGGATTTTTAGCTGCCCCTTTAGAATAGTTATAGCCAGAAAAGACAAGGACATGGGTTTATATGCATTGCTGTTGGTTTCCCACGCAATGTCTAGCCCGCTCTTAGGCTGTGATTCAAAAGCAGTGTTCCAAGAAGGCATCTTCCTTTATGGTTTGCTGTTCCCACTTGAACTGATAGGTTTGGCGAGGCCCATGTAAACCAGCTGGAGCAGACCCTTTTCATCTCCTGTGCCTGTTAATATCCCTCTTCCTCCCTCCACAATTTGATGAGGGCTTTCTTTGGTCAGAGGACTTCAAAGCCTAGAGAAGTTCCCCATGTGTGTAACGTGTTGTGAACTGTGAACGCTGCGGATTCACAGCGTTCAATACCGGGCAGCTACAGAGCTGCTCTTGAAATCATTTTGGCTCTCAAGCTCTGTTCTTCATTTCATTCTCATTTCTGTGTACATTTGCAAGATGTGTGTAATGTCATTTTCCAAAAATAAAATTTGATTTCAATATTTCTGGCTGACATTCTCTCTCTCTCTCTTTTTTTTTTTAAAGCATTGAACCGATGATCATATAACCACAAAATGTCCAAGCTGGCAGAAAAACTTCGACATTATTTTATATTTTATCCGACCCCTTAATTTTATAGACGAGGAAGCTGAGAATCAATGTATGATGGAAACACCATAACTAACAGCACAGCACATTTGCAACATATAAGATCTCAGATCTCCCTTCCAGAGCTGAGCAGGAATCAAATGGACTCTTTATGCTTACCATGCTTTGGCCAAGGTCAGTCTGTGCCAACGGCATAGGTGGTCACTTCTAGTGCTGTGATTTCAGAGGCCCAAGGAAGACTCCATGTGGGTTCCTTGAAAATACCTCTACCTGCTGCCTGCAATTCCTTGGACAGTGTAGCTCTTCTCCCTCCGTAGGTTGATGTGCAGCTACTCTCTGGGAGAGGGAACACCTACGTATCTTATTCACCCTCAGGCATAAGTGACAAATTGAATATTTTTCTCAGATAGGGTTTTATTAACGGAACACAAGGTACTGGGCTGGTGAAGAGGTTGATGGAGAGGGAGGGAGGAAAGGGCACAGAAAGAGGAGGCGGAGATCCTGGAAAACAGTTTGGCCAACTTCACTGGGCAGGCCAACCCTACAGATCCCATCTGACCTGTGTCTGGAGAAGCAAAGATGCCAGCAGCCTAGGTATTCGCAAGGACTAAGATGATTGAGGATGCTTCCTCCATACAGTAGTTTATCAACTAGCCCCGTGACCATCACTCTGGTGGAGACAATGAAAGTATATGGGGAGGACTTCTTAGTGTTCCTAATCCAAAGAAAAGTTAGATACAACAATAAGACTGGCCAGGCCAGTCTTCATCCCCAGTATCATCAGGCCCTTCTCATCACTGATTTCTCATGATGTCACTTTCTCCCACCTTGGTGTATCCTGGTCGCCACTGCAAGTAAAAATCTTTCTAAAGAATCATTTTTGATGATGGCCATTCCTCTGACCAGGGACTTATGATCGTTGTCTATTGCCCATCAGATCAAGTCCAGCTCCTTTTCATGGTTTTTATCAAAACATCTCTGGAGCAATAACTATGTTCCAGGTTCCCTGCCAAGGTATCTGCAAGATTGAGGTCTTGGTCTTAGGACTCCAGGAGTTCTAGCCTAGACCTGTTAATAAATGAGCCCAGTGAAAACGAGCAAGTGCTATGGAAATACCAAGTGTGGGACAGTTAATGTCCCAGGATGATGAAGGTCAGGAAAACATCACGGAAGTGGCAGGATTTGAGAACAGATTAAGGGCTTTCTAGGTGGGCAGCAAGCATTCCAAGCAGACGGAATAGCATGAGAAATGGCCCTCCCTGAGAACAAAAAATTACCTGAGGTGGCAAGGTTATAGGCCCCGTACACAGGGTTCTGGGAGGAATTATAGTTTGGGTGGGTTTAGACCAGTGGTTCCCAAATGCTGGTACAGCACCCAATGGTAATCTGCAATAAAACATTCACCAGATTGTGGTGGAAAGAGAAAACTAAGGAAATATCGTGTGGTTTTTCATAGAAATGTATTCCATTTAAAGGACTATCTTTTGTTTTGCGATCATAGCCTTTTAACATTTTTGTTATTAAAATGGTCTTTCTTTTATGAAATGTTGGTCATGGTAGAAGACACGTGTGTGTTTGTCTTTTAATGTCCTAACAAGGCAAACTAAAAAGTGAGTATACCTAGGAGAGGCTCAAATCAAATCGATATTTCTTTTCTTCTTAGAATTGGATGATCTGTGAACTCCAGAAGTTTGGCAACCACTGGTTTAGACTAAAAGAATAAGGAAATGGAGAAACCAGTATGAGCTAAGTTGAAAGAAAAAAGGTGTTTGGTATTTGAAGGAAGTTCTTCCTAGGAGTACTACACTCTCTCTCTCTTTTATGGTTTCCTTCTTTCAACAGTGGCTACTGAAAGCCTCCCACACTCCAGACCCTATGCAAAGGCCATGGGGATATAGAGATAAAGCAGGGTTTCTACCTTCAAGGTGCTCACAGAGCATTAGCACCACCCAGGCACTTGCCAGAAATGCAAATCCTCAGGTCCTACACCACCTACACCGGATCAGAAACTGGGGGAGTAGGGCCCAGCAATTCCTGTTTTTATAAGCTATCTGGAGAATTCTGAGAACCTCTCTAGCTTGAGAACCCCTGCTCTTGTGAATTCCACTTCCTTTTCACCAGGACTCAGTGAGGATCTAAGTAGCCTATAGGAGCTCATGGGCCGTTTGAATTAGAGTAGTTTGCGTCTTGCCCGGTAGAACTAAGACTCAAGAGGCTGTTGACTTTGATAAGATCTCTTTATATTCAGTTTTCTGAAGGAAGACGGCCTTTTCAAGCTTGAGAAAAAGCTTGCATACGTAAAGACATATTGAGAATGGATCTTTGCAACTGTGGCAAGAGTCCAGATGGGGACATGAAAAGAGCCTGAGTTAAGGCCAGAGCCGTGGAGGTAGAGAGGAGGGAGCTATTGATATAGAAGCATCAGGATCTGGTGGCCGGACTGGGTATATGGGATAATGTGAAAAAGGGAAAGCCCTGACTTGAGCAATTCTGTCCTAGTTTCCGCTGTGCCCAGACTTGGTCCTCTGCTCTGGACAGTTCAGCAGTGTCCTTCTCACCCAGCTCCTCCCCTGACTCGGGCCCTGCCTGTGCCATGCTCATTCACCCTTCACTCCTGCTGACAGCGTCTACCCTTCTTTCTCTGCCCAGAAAAATACCCTCTGAATGCCCTTCCACATTCTCTCCACCTGTCTAAATCTCAGATGTAGCCAAAACCTACCAGCAACGGAACTTAAGGCATATTTATAAGAAAAACAAATCCAAACATGGAGAAAAACTGGCGACTTCCTCTCCTGGACTTTCCAGGGCCGTCCTGATCTTAGGTAATTTTTTTCTTTTTCCAAATAAAGGTGATTTGTTAAACATATCACTAAATGTGATTTCGTTTTTAGACCTTTCTTAAAGTTTTTATATAAATACACTCAACAAATGGGAAAACATCCCTTGTCAGGACACACATCCGCAATGACGGTTTGGAAAATGTGACTCTCTTCCGGGAGAGGCTTTTCCCCAGGTTTCCTTGTCAACTTGTCTGGCCCCGTCTCCTCGATCCCATCGCCAGTGTGAGAGAGACGCTGCCCCCTCTATCTCTAATCCTCCCTTTTCAATGCTCCAAGAGGGTCTTTCAGGTAGTCTGATTGTATCAAGCCTGACTGCTTCAAGGAGACAGTCTTGAGTAAGCAGGTAATTTCTCTTTGAACCCCGGAGGCTACTGATTTTCTCCAATCGAGAAGACTTGGCTTAAGTTGTTGTAATCCCTCTTCCTTCCCGCCATCCCCCACCTGCATAACCCTAGATGCTTCTAAAACTACTTTACCCAATTTAAAGAAGGGTAAGTCCTAGGGGTCTGCATTATGTATCACTATTTACTATCCCCAGTAGTGAACCAGTTGCATACAGAATTGCAGAATGTCAAAGGTGCAAGGGCCCTTATAAACCATTTGTCCAATGTTGCCCAAACTTCCTCAGGGATGTGAGTCACATGGGGTACTTGTCACAAATACAAGTACTGGGACCCCATCCCAGTCCCACTTGATTAGGGCTCCAGGACAGTGGCCGGGGAAACTGTGTTTAACAAGAGCCTCAGTGATTCCCTCATCTGCGAAGTTCCCAGCGCTTCCCAAACTTTACTGTGGATTGAATCACCTGAGGATCTTGTTAAAAAGAAGATTCTGATATACAAGGTTTGGGGTGGGGCACAGATTCTGCATTTCTAACAAGTTACCCACAGATACTCCATTCTCCTGGTGCACGGATCATACTTTAAGCAGCAAAACATTACATTCAAACTCCTCATCGTTCAGAAGAGGAGGAAACTGAGGCCCAGGGAAGGAAAGGAGGTTACCCACATCCAGACGCTTGGATGGAGGCAGAGATGGGCTAGCACTGGGGACTCCTGGGCCAGTGGTCTTTCCATATGGCCAGGCTGCCTATCACCAGCAGTCACTGAAAGCAGCCCAGCTGTAATGGTACTGTTTCCAATCAAAGGCTAATTGGAAAAATGATGCCTCCTGAAAGGGAAGCAGCCCTGGTTTGTCTCAGTAATGAGTGGACACACTAGCAGGGAGGGGACAAAGGATGGGGGAGGGGACAGAATTTATGTCTCATTTTAATTGAAGAAATGAGCCAAGGTCCCCTGACAAGGAGCCAGGAGGGTTAAGGTCACACAATGTCCTCCTACCTCCTCCAGGGGGAAAAAAAAAAAAACTAAGCTAAACTAAATTAAACCAACCAACTAACCAAACAAACAAAAAACCATCACCCAAAACCTTGGGAAAGTGCCATAATGGAGGTGCTGCAAGGAGATGGGAGAGCCCAGAGGAGGGGCAGTTTGGCTGCTGGGGTGGGCTAATGAAGGCTGCTAGATATTGGAGTTAGAATAATAAAGCATTAATGATGAAGAATGAGCTAAGAATTACCCTGCCTAGAGTAAATCTTTATTTTAATGGTCCCCTTCAGGCACGGGCTACACTGAGATGAAACTTGAGCCGAGGCTTCAACAAGTTGGAGTTTGTTTGGTGAAGGGGGGGGAGGGCAGGGGCCTTCCAGCCAGAAAGACCTGTATGCACAAAGGCAAAGGGTCTGATCCACATCCAATGTATCTGGGGATCAGAAAGTCCTTCAGTGAGGCGGAGGGGTGTAGAGGGCAGGGGAGTGAGTGGATGAAGACCACGTTGCAAAGGGAAATCGGGATTCATTCATCTGACAAACATACAACATGCTTCGTGCTGGGCACTGTATTGGGCCCTGGGGGGTAAACAGACACGGCCCCTGACCTCACAGAGCTCCAAGTCTAGCTAAGGGAGACAGTAATGATAACACAGTGTGACGCGAGAAAATGCAAAACGGCAGGGGAATCATATAGGGCACCTAATTCAGCCTGAGGACGAGTTAGCAGAGCCTTCCCAGAGAAAGTGACATCTTAACGGAAACTTACAGATGAATAAAAGCCAGAGGGAGGAAGAATGTTCCAGGTTAGGGGAAAGAATATGTGAAAGCCCTGAGAAAAGTTAGTTGGAGCAACCGAAAGAAATCCAGTATGGTTGCACTGTGGAGTGTGATGGAGGAGAGGCGGTGAGCAATGAGGCCAGAGGCGGGCAGAGGCCAGAACACGCGGGGCCTGTAGGCTACGTTAAGGAGTTTGAACTTCCCCTTTGAAGAGCACCCAGGGAGGTATTTTAAAGCTTTAAGCAGGAGAGTGAGATGAGCAGATAAAAGTTGTAGATAGATCCTTTCTGCTGCTGCCCTGTGGAGACTGGACTGAAGGGACCCAGCAACAGGAGATAAGGAGAGCATCTGCCCGGGGCATTGACGTCCTTGATCCAGGAGAGAACTGATAACAGCTTGGACAAGGGTAATGGCAGTGCAGAGGAGCAGGACAGGGAATCTACAGGGCTTGGTAAGGGATGAAATCTGTGGGAAGGTGAGGGAGAAAAGGTTTTATTTCTGGTTAGAGGGAAGTGAGTCAGAGGATAGGAAGAACTCCAGGCCAGGGAGAGCTGAGGGCCACTGAAAAGTGTCACCGAGGGAGGGGTATTTGGGGGCCTCCTGCTGGGCAGTGGCAGCCTGGGCTCTTCGGGGCACAGGGCTACCAGAGGCCAGGGGGGGCGGATGAGGGACTTCTGTTCCCGCCCCTCAGCGCTGTGCAACCTCTGTGTGGACCGGGCCCCGGCTGGGTGAGCTTCCTTCTGGCTGAAGGGTCTGGACCCAGAAGGAGAAACTACCAACAGCCCAGCTCTCCTGAGATGAGCCAGGAACTGAGTTCGGCACCGCACATGCTTTATCCCAAACAAGGCTCATCAAATCCCAGCAGGGTCGGGGTGCTATCCTCATGCTTACAGATAGGAAATGGGGGCTCAGAGAGGTGAAGTGACCTGTCAACAGTCACACAGCCAGGAAGTGATGGTTTGATGGTCTTTCCATTAGACCTTGTTTCTCAGAGAAATTTTGATACCTACATCAAATGGCCTCTACACTCAGTCCCACCACTATGGCTGCCACAAAAGCAGAGCTTAAACTCGTCTCTGCCTGGGATGGCAGAGAGGTTGCAAGTGTATTTGAGGATGCTGTATTGCAACACCCAAGGCTGAAGATGCTGCAGGATGAAAAGGCACATCTCACAGGCATGGAGGAAGCAGCAAGAAAGTTATGGGGTGTTAAAGGCAGATGGTACTTAGAATAGGGCACGTTCTCTCTAGAAGCAGTCTGGAGCTAATGGGGTAAAGACAAAGCAGTGTACAAAGAGCTTGGGAGGAACATCACCAGGAGAGCTGGAATTCAAGAACACAGAGTTCAAAGGACTTGGAGAAATCACCTAATGAGGCCCGCAGGCATCATTCCTGCTGGGTTCTTTCTTCATTTTATCATATTTTCCTTGTTTTTAAAAATGTGGGCTGGAGTATCAAAGGGCACAGTCAGCAAAGTGAAAAGGCAACATATGGCATGGGAGAAAATATTTGCAAATCATATATCTGATATGGGGTTAATATGCGGGATACATAAAGAACTCTTACACTTCAACAACAACCGAATAACCCAATTAAAATATAGGCAAAGGACTTGAATAGACATTTCTCCAAAGAAGATATACAAATGGCCAGGAAGCACATGAAAAGATGCTCAACGTCACTAATTATTAATCAAAACCACAATGAGATACCACTTCACACCCATTAGGATGGCTGCTATTAAAAAAAACACCCAGAAAATAACAAGCGTTGGCAATGATGTGGAGAAATTGGAACCCTTGTGCATTGCTGCTGGGAATGCTGCAGCCACTATGGAAAACAGTATGGCAGTTCCAAAAAAAATTAAAAATAGGATTACCATATGATTCATTAATCCCATTTATGAGTATATATCCACAAGAATTGAAAGCAGGGTCTCAGTGAGATATTTGCATGCCTATGTTCATAGCAGCATTATTCAAAAGAGCCAAAAGGTGGAAGCAACCCAAGTGTCTACAGACAGACAAACGGATAAACAAAATGTGGCATAAACATAGAATGGAATATCATTCAGCCTTAAAAAAGAAGAAAATTCTGACATATGCTACAATATGGATGAACCTGGAGGGCATTATACTAAGTGAAAGAAGTCAGTCATGAAAAGGCAAATGCTGTATGCTTCATCTCTATGAAATATCTGAAATAGTCATATTCATAGAAACAGAAGGTAGAATGGTGGTTACCAGGGGCTGGGGGCAGGAGAAAAGGGGAGTTGTTTAATGGGTCTAGAATTGCAGTCATGCAAAGATAAAAATTTCTGGATATCTGTTTCAAAACAATGTAAATATACTTAATACTACTGAACCCTATACAGTTAACCCTTGAACAACATGGGTTTGAACTGTCAGGTCTACTTAATACATAGATTTTTTTTTTCAATAGATACATGTTATAGTATTATGATTCTCAGTTGGTTGAATCTGTGAGTGCAGAACTGTGGATATGGAGGGTGGATTTTCAACTGCCCGGAGGGTCAGCACCCCTTAACCCCTGTGTTGTTCAAGGGCCAACTGTACTTAAAAATGATTAAGATGGTAAATATTATGTTAAGTATATTTTATCACAATTACAGTCTTTAAAAAATATTAAATGTGGGCTGGAATCGATATTTCGGGGAGTTCCTTCTCTCTGTAGAAACCTCAGCTCCACTTTCCCCTGTTTTTCTGAGCCTCTTCCAGAAAACTTTTTCAGACAATGGGAAGAGTGGGAATGATTCTCTGACCAGGCCACTTCCAAATCTCCTCCCTCCCTCCCCAGCCTGCAGAGTCCCTCCTCTTTCGCTTACACCCGATGGATGTTCTTAGCCTGTTTCCAGTGTGTTCATGGAATGTGCGTTCTCAGAGGTACTGGATGAAGGCTGTTGATGAGGAGAAAGGTGTGGACAGCTTGTTCCAGCCCTGTAAGTTACAAGGAGCTCTGCGCTTGTCCAGCAATAGCATAGCTTTGTAGATTTCAGGCAAGCCTAGGCTTCCTCTGAAATGGTCTTTCACTGCAGGTACAAAAACACAGTAAACCACCATCCAAAAAAACCCTGTCCACCCGTGAATGGTGCTTTGTAAGCTGGTTAATGTGTAACACTTTAGAAAGCTGGGCAGGGAGCATGTTTGCTTTTCCAACAGGAACCACATGAGGGGTGTCAGATGCCAATAATCCCAGGATTCTGTGGTCATAGGCTTTGAATCTGCAGCCAAACTTTGGCATCCAGACGTAGAGGCCAGTGATTTCCAACCTTTTCACCACCAAGGATCCCTTTTATTACTTTTTCCCCTGCGGGCCTCACATTTGGAAAAATTTTTATCTAGCGAAGCTACATTTATTATGGAATAATTCATTTTCCCAATTTTTTACTCACTCAGTGCTTCTGAGCCGCGTGAGATAACCCACACCAAGCTAATATGATTTCAGTCAAAAGCAAAGAAACATGATATTGTACTTAGCTCTCTGTGGCTTTGTCTTGGCTGAATGTGCCATTTCTATTAGGCTTTTTAAAAAATATTTAAAAAAATAGCTTAAGAACACCACTTACTCCCTTTAGAGACCTCCAGATTGAGAACTGCCAGTACAAGGTAGTGGAAGCTCTGACAGGCTGACTATCAGCTGAAGAAGCTCCAAATCCCATGAACCACGAGTAGAACAGAATCTGTTCATCAGGGGGCCTCCCTGCTTTATTTCACTAGCTGAAGTGTTTCGTGTTTTTTTTTCCCCCACGCAAAGGGAGTGATGAAAGAGATTGTTCCCCAAACAAAAATAACAAATGTTTACCAAGCCCCTACTTAGATGTCTGGTGCTGTGACAGGACAAGTCTCAGGCAAAGTCTGCCTCCCCAGATCCTCTGCTCCCCAGTTCTAAGTCATGCTGCCTCTGGATTGAGGATCTTTGGTCAGAGGGCGTCATCTAAGCCAAACGTCCCTTCCCACATGGAATACAAATGGACACGTCTATGTGTCTGTCTACGCTACTAAACTGGAATCCTCTTGAGGTCAACAACTTGGTCCTATTTTTCTCTGTAACTCTACATCTCCACCAAGCAGCGCGGTGCAGTGCCAGGCACCGGCAAGTGCTAGTGGAATGAACGGCAGTGAATTCTAGGCTGAGTAAATAGTTGAACTCTTGGGAACTAGACTGTGAGCTCCTTAAGGGCAGACACTATCTTATTCATGTCTGTGTTCCCAGTGCCTGGCACACCGTATGGTACAGAGCAGACACTCAATAAATGCCTGGGTGGATGCATGCATGAATGGATTCCATAATGCAGGAGCTGGTACCCTGCGGCTGGACACCCGGTGATGAAGCATAGACTGGTTATTACAGGCACACAGGTCACGGGCCACAGGTAGAACCGCTCCCCACCATTTATTTTTGTAAGTCATCACCCGGGGCTGCCATGTCTCTGGCTAATCCTTGGCTAAACACTCGCTTCTGCAACACTCAGTATAGCTCTGTCCTCTCCCTCCTACCTCATCACCCTCCCACCTTGGCATGATTGAATATATACACCAACATGCACCGGGCCGATAAAAGAGCACGGTTCAGAGCCCTGGCACCCCATTTTGGAAAGGGCACTGACCCCTGCTATAAAAGAAGCTCAGAAAGGACAGAGAATGAATGCGGCCGAGACATGTCTCTCCCTGTGGTGTCACTGGGTGTAATTTAAGCAGAGGCATTCCTGCAGTTGTTACACCCAGGCAAGTGTGGGGAATGAAACAGTTGTCTGTGACTGATTTAAACTGTGGTTTTTGACAACTGTGGCCTGGATTGAAGTGTCCCATCTGTTAAATTTAGTGTCCAAGGGAGCTGTGAACATGAGCTCTCATAGCAGCAGCTCCAGTTCTGTGGGGTCCTTGACAACTCAGGAAGAGTTCCTATCCCCAAACCAAATTGGACATTTTCTCTGCATCTAAGGGTTGTTTTAATTAATACAGTTATTCCTGGAAGGATACTGGAATGCAGGAACAAGGTGGGCAGAACGTGGAGGGGGCAGGGAGGGGAATGGGGAGAGCCCCTTTTCAAATATTTAAGAAATAATCAGGACTATCCTTATGCAAAGGTCACCCAAATACCCCCTTCTCAAATTCCCACCTCTACCCCCATCCTCACCCCATCCCCATCGCCCTCTTCTCTCAGTCCGAAGTCCCCTGATAACCCCTGCTTCTAGCAAAAGCATTGTAAGCTCCCATTCAAATTAAAACGTTATTAAGACATTATCAACCGTTAACATCTACTGTGCATTTTCCTATCAGATTTACGCTTGTCACATGATAGAGGCCAGAGGAAAAAAAACGATATGGTTTGGATGGAGGAAAGTAAGAGAAAAAGATGCTGCGTAGAGAAGGCGGTCCTGGGTGAGACTTTGCCAGTGATAGAAGGTGAGAGTTCTGCATGGAGAAGGCAGGATGGCTCTATTGCCATCCAAAGAGAAAGGATGGTGATGGGAATTCCCTGGTGGTCCAGCAGTTAAGACTTCGGCTTTCATTGCTCTGGACCCGAGTTCGATCCCTGGTCTGGGAACTAAGATCCCACAAGCCTACATGGTGTTACCAAAAAAAAAAAAAAAAAAAGAGAGAGAGAGAGAGAGAGAGAAGGGAGGAGGGTGAAACATGCAGATGAGGAGACCTGTGGCATATCATTTTGCCCTAGGTGGGCCCTTGCTCACCGTCTCCATTCCAGAGGAGCTTGGTACGAAAGAAGTTTCTATTATACCCATTCTCAGTGGCAGCCTTCCCAGCTGCCCCAGTCAACTAATCCATGACCGTCTACAACTATATTTGGCTAGGCAGCCTCCTGTGTCTACAAATACCAGCTTGGGGAACTCACGTAAACTCCTCACTCCTCCAGATTTAGGCTATCCCCAGTCTGATCTCCCATTATTTGCCAACATGAACTCTGAAACCCAGCCCCGCCAATCCACCTCGCTGTTCTTTCCTGAAGCTCATCCCCAACACACACCACATTTCCATCTGGCTGACTCAGGGCCTGAAACGCTGCAGATCTCTCTACCCTGTTCCCCAAATGCCTACTTTCTCTCAAAGCACTGTGATCCTTTCAGGCCCAGCTCAAGTCTCATCTACTGCTGAAGAAGTTCCAGACAATTCTAAATTCTGCAAAATGAAAACAAAAATTAAAAACGCACAATCTACTGGAGGATATAGGAAGTAAAATAGACAATTATAGTAAAAGTGTGATGAATGAAGCACATAGGTTCAAATCCTGGTCCTGCTACTTACTAGCTGCAAAATTATGGTTGAATCATTCAACTTCTTTGAACCTCAGTCTCCACATCTCTAAAATGGGGAAATGAACAGTACTTACCTCATTGGGCTAATGGAGAAACTGAATGAAATAATGCATGTAAGGCACCTGGCACAGGGTTGCTCCCTTCTGTTCCAGGGTCTTAGACATGATCCAAGAGGCAGTAAGGGCTGATGGAGGGTTTGTCCCTGTTTCTTTAGGTTGAAGATTCTATAGGGAAAAGCTCTGACAGAGAAACAGAAATACGCAGCTTGAGCAAAGTGCCCCTGGGGTGGAGGAGAAGAGTGAATGTCTGTAGGAGTGTTGGGAAAGGAAGAGGTCTGACTTCCTGGTGGGGGCCAGACTGCAGGGGCTGTTTGGAAATGAAGAGTGGAAGCACTATCTTGGTTGAAGGCCAAGCTGGACAAAATACCACTTGGTAGACAGCAATCACTCCTCAGCTTCTGGAAAGGGGAGAGAGAAGGAGAAATGCACCCACATTCTGTAAGTCACAAACTACAGAAGCCTTAGGGTCTTCCCTACTGAGGGACAGGCACTACCCCTCACCTCAAGGGAAGCAAGAAGCTCATTGCTGGGGGCCCGCATGACAAGAGAGTCCCCAGATCACATTTTCTCTTGGCCACTTAGGAAGCCCCTGGTGCCCCCTTTCATTCCCACCACGCTTGCCTCCTCCCAAGAGCTGATGGGTTCAGTTGTATGCAAAGTCAGCCTTCAGAAGAGTAATTCTAAGTTCAGGACCACAGGAACCTTCACCAAGACTTGGAGTAAGCACCTTAGATGCCTTCAAAAACTGATATCCTCACTATAAGTGTTTGGCTTTTTTGAGTGCTCTTGTGTCTTGCCTACTGACCTTCTTCCCATGGTTCTCTAGCTTTAGGAAGTTTCACTCTCCAAGTAGGATTCTGTTAAATAGGAAAAACTATGCTGAGTATCTTTCTGTCAGAGGAAGCAGCAACATCACCCACTGTTGACATCTCCAACTTGACGTCTCCCATGGTCCCCGTGCTGGGGCACAGCCGCCAAGCGGCACCAAGGCATGAAGAAAGCTACCAGGCATAGGCCTTTGTCTGACAGCTCACAGCTGAGCTTCACTTAGGGCAAGGGGCTCCAAAGGGATGAGGCACTCAGCCTGGGAATCTTCCAGAGGAATCCTTGTATCTGGGTGTAATTCCCTCACCAGTCTTGGAAGTGTTTGTGCACGCCCTGTTCCTGAGGGTATGTGTGCTCTTCTGAAGAGGGTGTCTTACTTAGGATTAGAGCTCTATAGAGGGTGGAAGGGAAGGAAGGAAGAAGTTCACTAAGATTGCCTCCAGACCCCAAACTTGGGCCCAGCTAACCATGGCAGTACGGCACAATGGAAGTGGCCAGGCCTTCCACCCAAAAGCCGGGATTTGAATCTCAGCTCTGCCACAGAAAGACCCATCTTACTGTTGTGAAAACGAAACATGATGATATACAGGAAGCACACTGTGCATGACACGTGTTCCATCAAAATCAGCTGAAGCAGAGGTGCTAAGGAAGAATTTGCTTCCTGTGCTTGGAATATCAGCTCATTTGGGGGGCAGTGTGCTTGTGTTCATTCTCTAAACCTGTTACTCCCAATGTTTTCCACTAGTCCAGAACTCCCACCACTCTTGTAACCCTCTCCCTTTGCTGCCTGCTTAAAGGAGCCAAGATTTAGCCAGACCTCAAGGTGGGAGAAGACCTCTTGCATACCACGAGGCAGGTCTCAGGCCTGTACTCTCTGGGCTTTGGTTTTTGTTGAGTGTGCTGTGCTCCACTATCTTTTCCCACCCCCATCCCTTAGTTATTCCTTCCTCCCCTTTATCTTATCAAAGCCAGACTTATCCTTCAAGGCCCCATTCAAATTCCTCATCACATGAATCCTCCTCCCATGGTCTATCATTGTTAATACATCCCACACATATTCACCCTTAACAAGCCTGGTTGTATGAATGTGACTGTTTCATTTCCAGGAAGCATGGAGGCAATCTGAGAACTGGGGCCAGTCAAATCTTCTCTCTTTTCCATATCCTTGCATTCCTTCAAGGAGCAAGCATTATGCCAGGCTCTGGGGCTAGAGATGAACTTGACACCGTCCCTGTCCTCAAAGGGGGGTAAACACCTCGAAGAAAGATTTAAGAGGAGTGCTATGCCATTTGAGGTCGCTGGCCAGGGTCAGGTATTCAAGGTAGAGAAAAGGGCACTTGGAAAGACCCGGGGAAAGGGAAAGTCATGCCATGTTCTGAAGATGATTAGAGCACCGTATAGTGCAAGCTTTGGCCACACAACAGGAAATATGGCTGGAGATGGAGAGTGAGGCCACCTCTGAAGGGCCTGGTTTTTGAAGCTGAAGAATCTCAATCGTATCCTGTAAGCAATGGGAGCCGAGGGAGCTTTCTCTATGCTAGCAGTGAACATATTTTCTATTAACTATCTGTCCACTTGTCAGTTTTTCCTCCAGCACTGGTTCTCACCCAGGGCTGGTTTTGCCCTCTATGAGAACTTTGGCCAGGTCTGTGGACATTTTTAGTTGTCATAACTTGGAAGATGCTACTGGCATCCAGTCAGTAGGGGGCCAGGAATATTGCTGAACATGGTACAACATACTGAACAGCCCCCACAACAAAGAACTGCCCAGTCCCTCATGTCAATAGTACCAAAGATGAGAAATCCTGTCCTACAAGAATGACTATGGTCTCTCTCTCCAAGGTCCAGCAGGTTCTCAGATACTGTGAGTGCTTGAGTGCTTAACAAACATTGAATGAATTATCTGAATGTCCCAGAACCTTTTCTGGGAAAAGTGTGTATCTAAATAGCTACTGCTCTATTTAATTACTCTCTTTCCCAACACATTCTCTGTGTGTCTGTCTCCATCTATTAGATTGTAGTTCCATGAGGGCAGGGGCTCTGGCTGGTTCACTGTTGTCTCCCCAGCAGTTAGGTGAATGACTGGCAAATATTAGGTGCTCATAAATGTTTGTTGAATCACTGAATAGTAGATTTGATGCGTGGGGCTGGGGATAGAGCCCAGAGGAAGCTAGGGTTTGAAGTAATTGAGATTTCTCCTTTCCTGGCAAGAGGCAGAAAGGGGAGACTGACGGCCCTTAAGATCTTCCGTACTGAATTCCCCCAAACCTACTCTCTCCTTTGGACCATGACTTCCAGTTTTCAGAAGTTTAATTATCGTGTGCCTTGGATTTCTTTAGGCTTATTCTGTTTGGGGTTCACTCAGCTTCTTTAATTTGTAGGTTTATATCTTTTGACAAATTTGGAAAATTCTTAGCCACTATTTCTTCAAATACTTTTTCAGCCCCACACTCCTTATTCTCTCCTTCTGAGATTCCAATGATACAAACATTAATTCTTCTGCTATTATCCCACAGATCCCTGAGGCCCTGTTCACTTTTTTTTCCAGTCTATTTTCTCTCTGCTTTTCAGATTGGGTAAGTTCTATTCATCTGTCTTCACATTCACTGATTCTATCCTGTTATCTCCACTCTACTATTGAGCCCATCCAGTAAGTATTTTTGTTGCTGCTGTTGTTGTGTTTTTCAGTTCTATAATTTACCTTTAGTTCTTCTTTACATTTTCTATTTCTGTCCTGGGATTTCCCATGTTTTTCATTTGTTTCAGAAGAATTTGTAATTGCTCGTTGAGGCCCACTAACCCTGCCTCACATTGCCTTGTTCAGTCTTCTCCCTGCAGGATGGGCGTGGAGACTCCGCACAGCTAGACTGCTCTGGTAGCAGGGCATAGAAGATCAGCTCCCCACTCAGCTCCACTGAAACCCCAGGGGAGTGGTATGCCGTTGTTCCACTGATGCTTAGTTGGAGTAGGGTGGGAAGCGCCCCCCAAAAGATGTTCTATTATTAGATGACCCTTTTCCTAGGCCTTTGACTAGGAGGAACAGGCTTTCCTTAGAACTTTTTTTGGTTGGTGCCTGTTGGACATTTTGGGTAGGGGTTTCTGCAGAGTCCTATCTGGAATATATGGGAGGAAGTAAGAAAACCCAGGGGACTCAAGGCTGTGTTGTTCCTCAAGTCCTGAGGTCCTTAGGTTGCCTGCTTTCTTCTCACCTTTCAGTCTTCCTATGTTTGTTTGTTGTGGTAGGTCCAGTGTTTTTTAGTTGTAGGAGGGAGGATCTGGGAGGGAAGGAGGGGAGAACGGTATTCCTCTGTTTTGGCCAAAACCAGAAGTCTGGGCCATGAATTTTAACCTTATGTCTCATCTTAGGCATTAGAGCAAGTCAGTCACCACCTGCTAGGAGAGGTTTCGGGATGTGTGTGTAATAAACATGTCTTACATTTCTATACATCATGAGTTTTCCCAGTGCTTTTATATCCAGGATTTCATTTGATCTTCATGACAATCCAATGAGGTAGGTACTATTGTTAGTATCTCCATTTTATCGATGAGGAAACGGACACACTCAGAGATTAGTTAATTTGCCCAGGGGTGGCAGAGCTGACATTTGAGCCCAGGCCTCCAGGCCCTAGTTTAGGGCTCCCTTCATCGTACACATCAGGAATGGTCACCAGCCTGATCTACCTCTCACCCACCAGCTTCCCTTCGCCAGTGGGCACCCAGGGTTTTCCAGCCCGCCTTCCCCCTCTGGACTCCACCCTCCTCCCTCTTTTGCTCTAGATCAGTCAGCAGGGATTTTACAAGTGCCCAGCACTGTGACTTCACAGTAATAGGTTCCAAAGGGCCACTTAGACCTCAGTCATCCCAGTCAATCCAGACCAGCAGGGAGGGGCTGGGGAGTGGGAGATGGTCCGTATTCTCTAGACATTGCAGCTGTGGGGATCTAGCAGAAATGTTAACTGAGGCCAGGACTTGCGCAGTCACACAGGGCCCTGTGCTTCAAGAGGTCCCGGGCCTGGCTTAATGCTCTGCCATCACCGTCGTGAAATGACTTATAAATTTGAACAAGCGGCCCTGCATTTTCATTTTGCACTGGGCCTCACAAATGATGTAGCCGTTTTGGGCTGAGGCCCATCCTAGTCACCTGTCTGGGAGCAGGGTTCAGTCTCCCAGAAAAGGGCAGAGGAACCTGCAAAGTTATGGCCTTGAATGAAAGGCCCCCAAGCATGAAATCTGTTCCTGTGAATTTCACACCACACTCCCATTCTTTTGTAGTCAGTCAGGCTCAGTGACCTGTGTGAACTTTCTCCCTGAGCCGAGAGCCCTGCCACCTCCAAGCCTTGGCTACATTGCTCAGCTCTACCAGACCACTGGCACTCCATCTCTCAAAAGTGGTTTCTGTCTGATTAGACAGAATATATCTGATGCATATATAAACCTCCCTACTACATATAATCTCCTTTTAAAAAAATCGAGGTAATATTGGTTTATACCGTTATATAAGTTTCATGTGTACAACACTGTATTTCTACTTCTGTATACACTACAGTGTGCTCGCCACTCAAAGTTTAGTTTCCATCCGTCACCATGCAGTTGACCCCCTTCACTCCTTTAGCCCTCCCCACACCCCTTTCCCCTGTGGGAACCACTATTCTGTTCTCTGTATCTATATGTTTGTTTTCGCTTGGTTTGGTTTGTTCATTTATTTTACTTTTTAAAATTCCACTTAAGAGTGAAATCATACGGTAATTGTCTTTCTCTGACTTATTTCACTTAGCATAATATATGCTTATTTCACTTAGCATAATATGTGCAGATGGCCAACAGGCACATGAAAAGACGTTCAACATCTCTAATTATTAGGAAAATGCAAATCAAAACCACCATGAGATATCACCTCACACCTGTCAGAATGGCTATAATCAAAGAGGAAAGAAATTTTAGAATGCTGGAGAGGATGTGGAGAAAAGGGGACCCTCATACACTGTTGGTGGGAATAAATTGGTACAGCTAGTATGGAAAATAGTATGGAGATTCCTGAAAAATTAAAAATAGAACTAGCGTATCTGATCCAGTTATTCCACTTCTGGGTATATATCCAAAGAATATGAAGACAGAAATTTGAAAAGATATATGCACCCCCTTGTTTATTGCAGCATTATTTACAGTAGCCAAGATATGGAAACAACCAAAGTGCTCATCAATGGGTGAATGGATAAAGAAGATGTGGGACTACTGGGCATATACCCTGAGAAAACCATAATTTAAAAAGAGTCATGTACCACAATGTTCATTGCAGCTCTATTTACAATAGCCAGGACATGGAAGCAACCTAAGTGTCCATCGACAGATGAATGGATAAAGGAGATGTGGCACATATATACAATGGAATATTACTCAGCCATAAAAATAAATGAAACTGAGTTATTTGTAGTGAGGTGGATGGACCTAGAGTCTGTCATACAGAGTGAAGTCAGAAAGAGAAAAACAAATACCGTATGCTAACACATATATATGGAATCTAAAAAAAAAAATGGTCATGAAGAACCTAGGAGCAGGATGAGAATAAAGATGGAGACCTACTAGAGAATGGACTTGAGGACATGGGGAGGGGGAAGGTAAGCTGGGATGAAGTGAGAGAGTGGCATGGACATATATACACTACCAAATGTAAAATAGATAGCTAGTGGGAAGCAGTCGCATAGCACAGGGAGATCAGCTCGGTGCTTTGTGACCACCTAGAAGGGTGGGATAGGGAGGGTGGGAGGGAGACGCAAGAGGGAGGAGATATGGGGATATACGTATACGTATAGCTGATTCACTTTGTTATACAGCAGAAACTAACACACCATTGTAAAGCAATTATACTACATTAAAGATGTTAAAAAAATATGTGGAATACTACTCAGCCATAAAAAAGATGAATTCTTATCATTTGCAACAACATGGATGGACTTTTACGGTACTATGCTAAGTGAAATAAGTCAGACGGAGAAAAGCAAATACCGTATGATTTCACTCCTTTTGTTTTTAAAATTGAAATGTTTGAGATAGTTGTAGAGTCTCCTGCAGTTTTAACAAATAGTACAGAGAGATTCTGTTTACCCTTTCCCCAGGTTTTTCTAATGATAACATTTTGCAAAACTCTACTATATCACAACTAGGATATTGATGTTGATACAATTCACAGATCTTATTCAGATTTCCTGTTTCACTTATACCCATCTGTGTGTGCATTTAGTTCTCTACAATTTTATCACACGTGGGTTTGTGTATTCTCCACCACAGTCAAAATACTGAACAGTACCATCACCTCAAGGATCTTTCGTGGTATTACCCTTCATGACTGCACCCACATCCCTCCTGCAACCCTCTTCCCCACCAGTGGCAAACACTAATCTGTTCTCCAGTTCTAAAATTAGGACATCTGGGCTGGTTGCAGGTTTCGGCTATTATGAATATCAACTCTGTTTTTGACCGTGTGTTCTTATGAATTCATGGCCACTTTAAATGAGTTACTAAAGCAAGATTTGTCAGGAAAAGTCTTTGAATCTCCTATCAGTCAATGTTTTTTTTTTTCAATTTAGAGGCAACACGGGCCAGGAGAAAGCTATACGGCTTTCGAGTTGGGAGAATTGTATTTTTAATAATAACAGGGCTCCATTATTTCCTTCCTGCGTGGCCTGGGGCTGGTTACTTAACACTCCACAGCCATCACCTCCACCACCATCACCCCCCCCTCCACTCAGCATCTCCCCTATCTTTGTTTACCAGGAAAAACAACCCCTCTGTGCAGAGTTGTTTTTGTGAAGATTAAATGAGATAGCACATGAAAGCTCCCAGTACTTTGGGGCTTTCCAGAGTCCCTTCTTTCTTGACACCAGCTGAGGAGGGGGAATGAATCGAAAATAGTGAAAAGTTGAAACTGTAAATTTTAACAATGCAGTTTGAATACTCCTAAGTATTTACAACAAGGGGAAAATAGGACAAGAATGAGTGTACAACTGGGACTTATAATTAGCTTAATGAGACTTCTGAAGAGCTCTAGGAGGGAACTGGGAAGACTTCTTTTAACTAAGTCAAACAGGACCTTGTCCCGTCCCTCACGCCCTCTCCCAACATTGGGGAGGCTTAATTAGTTTAGCAGCTCTTTTCTTTCAAGATCTGCCTATAACAAGCTACAGTCTCCCTTAGTCCAATTTTGCAAAAATCCTAGATTAGTAGAGCCCAGATGAATGACGTTTTATTGGGATTGAAAAAGAGTCCTTTCCCCCATGTTGGAAAACTTTCATAATTCTGTTTGTTTTTAACCCCCTCCCAATCTTTCCTTCACTCTCCGGCTCAATGACAGCTCAAGGCTGCCTCCACCCTTTTTGTTCTAATTCTATGAGCTTTCCCCGGCACTCAAAGGGCTGTTGATGGATATGTAGCTTTGCCAAAGAGACATTGGGTTGGCCAAAAAGTTCATTCGTGTTTTTCTGGAACATCTCATGGAAAACCCTGAACAAACTTTTTGGCCAGCCCAATACTATCATTCCCCTCAGACTGCCCCTGTTTCTCAAGTTTTGAAATCCCAGAAGACAGTTCTGCTTGATTTTCTAAGCACTTTCTGTGAGTGTGTGATGGGTCCATCTCAGGGAGTCTTGCTAAGTTGCTACTGACTTCCATTTCGAATGTCTCTGGAATCCATTGCCAAGTATTTACTGCACATCTACCTGGGGCCTTGCCCTGTGCTTCACACTGTGGGGAGTGCAAAAGCCAGAGCTGTTGTCCTCAAGGGGTTTGCAGTTTGAGGAAACCCAAGTACACACATGAAACAGTTGGAGAATGATTACGAAGAACCCTGTGGGATATGACACTGACTCAGAGTGAGATGATTGGTCAGAGAGGTTGGAGATCAGTGAGGGAGGAAGAAGGCTTCATGGAGAAAGTAAGGTTGGAGAATCAAAGGATAAGCCAGACCTGGATAGATGGAGGAGTGAGAAAGGACAGTCCCAGTAGGGGTACATCTTGAGTAAAAACATGGGGGCAGGGGGAGGCTTGAATCATGCTTCCTGACCTGAGCTCTGGGTCGCCTCAGTTCCTGACTTCTTGTCTTGCCTTCTGCTTATGGCCTCGCCCGCCCTCACCTGGTACCCAATGCTCAGTTCTCTGGGGCTGACACTCAGCTACAATGTATGCTTAAGTTTTGAATGCCAGCTGTATCCAAAGAATCATCCCCACCCAACCTTCTCAACCCTGAGTTCCCTACCCCAGCACCCATCAGTGGTGGTGATGTTTCTGAAAGCGTCCAGCCTTGAGATTTGGAACACAAAGGCCAGCTAGACCAGCACCAAGGAGTAGTGGGGAAATCAATCACAGGAAATGGCTAAAATGACATCCCATGGTGGAGGAAGGGCCTTGGTAACCAAACAGAGGGGTACAGATGTAATATAGTCAGAGATTAGGAACCACCGTAACCATTTATTTCTATTACTAGGGACAGAGGTTTCCTCTGACTAGTATTAAGAAACTAGAGCCCTTTAGTTGACAAGGAAAATGAGTTGCTTCCCCTAATTAAAGGAAATTCTGCCGACAGCCCAGTGAAGACTATTTTTGTGTTAACCAGGCCAACAGGGAAGACATCCAATTTACCCCCTCCTAAAGTCTTGGTTGAACTCCACCCCACACCGGCCCAAGGCTATTTGGTTTGGAAGCTGACAGTCCAACCTCTTCCGTGGCTTCTGTTCGCACTCTCACTGGCCTTGGGGGGATTGTAAAGTCCAAAGAAGCAGGGACTGCAGTCAGCTAGCCAAAACCAAATGCTGCCCCACACCAAGGCCGTACCACACTCCACACCGGGTGCAGCTGGATTTTCCCCATAGGGGAAGTCGATTTTACAACCTAGGGGTGGAAAATGCCCGAGATGGGAGAAGAGATCGGGCGAGGAATGCCGCTGGAGGATGCAAAAGGGCAGACTCCAAGACCTGGGTGTGTGTTGAGATGGAATTAACCGGACTCTTACAGCATCTTGGACAGAGTAGCCACCAACGTGCTCTACCAATCCTGGGCTACTGAATCAAAACGATTCTTACAACTATCCCCGCAAACTTTTGAAGGAGGTCAAAACTTGTTCAAGAATAAGTCAAATGTACCACTTTACCCGGAATGTGAAACAAACAAAAAAATAGCACAGACTGAAAACTTCTACAAAATAAATGAATGGCTGGTCTTTAACTCATTGAGGGCTGAGATCATGTTTCTTATTGCTCTCCATTATATCCCCGGGACCTAACATAGTATCTGGCACATAGTAGAAGCTCAGTAAATGCTTGTTGAATGAATAAATGAATCACAGTAATAATAGCAATGACAGTAATAAATATGTATTGAGCCCCAATTGTACCCCAGGCAGTGCTCTAAGTAATTTACATGTGTTAACTAGCTGATTGGAGCCTCACAGCAGCCCTCTAAAGTAGGCTCATTATTATTCCCATTTTATAGAGCAGGAAAACAAGGCTCAAGAGGATGGTTCCTTGCCCGAGGGTATACGACAACTAGTAAGCAACAGAGCTTGAATCGTTACTTACTGAGAGAAGGCAGGGACACCCTGGCTATCTCTTGACCACTTGTGGTCACTCAGTGTTCATAATGATCAACCAAATGTACTATGAGGCAGACCCAAAGTGGCGATTATTTATTATTTCCCCTGCCTGGGATGCTATCCTCAATCTCCCGTATCACCCTACCACAAATGCACACATCACTCCTTTCTTCCTATTAGAATCCCACTCACGCTTAAAGATGCAGTTCAAATTTCACCTCTTTTACCAAGCCTGTGCTGACTACTCTTGCTGGAAGAGCTCTCTCCCACTTTGGAACTCATATGGCACTCGTGGGCCATACCACTCATTTGATACTTGGAAGCTAGATAGCATGCTGGTTAAGAGCCAGACTTTAAAGTCAGACACGGCTGGATTTAAATTCCAGCTCTGCCAATTTACTAGGTGTGTGACTGTGGGCAAGTTACTTAACCTCTCCATCAAGGAGCATGATCTTTGAACTGGAAAGAGAATTAAAGCCCAAGATAGATGAGGAGATAATAAGGGAGTACTTAGTTGCCTTCAATGAGTTCAAGTTTCCAGGCCCGGACAAATTACATCCGAGGCTACTGAGAGAATGTGCAGATGTGATCACAGAGCCAGTCTTAGTAACCTTTGAGAAATCATGGCAAAGGGAATAGGTGAGAGACGCAAAGAGGCAGGCAAACGTTGTTCCAAGTTTTATTGAAGGGGAGGGGGCTGGTGTTGCAGAGTGCAAAATGTATATCCTGGAAACTGCAGACCAGTGAGCATGGCATTGGTCTTTGGCAAAAGCATAGAATGCACTATTAAGCAGATCATTTTTGAGGCTTTAGAAAGGGAGCGGAAATCACTAGGGGTAAGCATGAGCTCACTAAAAGCAAGTCATGCTTAACTAAGCCCATTTCCTTTTTTGAATGGATATCTAAAAGGGTAGATGAAGGGGATACCGTAGTGTAATGTATCTGGATTTCAGTGAGACATTTGAAAAAGTCTTACGCTATCCTCGTGGAGAAGGTGGAAAAATTGGAGCTGGTTGGTAGCAGGAGTTATATGGATTGCTTCAAGTTTGAACAACCTTATTAAAAATGATTTTTAATAAAGGGAGAACTCTAAGGTCATGCTGCAGTCTTCCGTCCTGGACTCTCTCTCATTCAATAGTTTTATTAGTCGAGTTGATCAAATATGCAGATAAAAGAAACTTGGTGATACAGAACATGCACTTTCAATGGAGGCGATATCGCCCCCAAGAGGGCAAAATTGCTTCTGGAGGAGGGAAAAAAAACTTTTACATATAGAGCACAGACCTGTAGAGAGTGAATGAACATATACACAGCATATCAGCGTTATTAAAATTTCACGGGCAGAGATTAGAGAAAAATGTCTTAGAAGGCTCCTTAGAGGTGTAAAAATGGAAATAAAAAAGGTTGAGAAACATTGGTATAAAGAATATGATATTTTAGATGAGAGACTCAACATCTAGAAAAATCATAAGGGAGGTAAATTGAAATAAAAAAATAAACAAAGTGGGACTTCCCTGGTGGTCCAGTGGTTAAGACTCTGTGGTTACACTGCAGGGGGCGCAGTTTCGATCCCTGGTCGGGGAACTAAGATCCCTGGCGTGTGGCCAAAAAAATAAAATAAAATTTAATTTAATTTAAAAATAAATACGAAAAGTAAACAAGGTGATGGTTATCGAGGATGCATGTAAAGCCCGGCATCTAGGCTAAAATAAAAGTCAATTGTATAAGCATAGAATCAGGCAAATAATAGTAGTTCGTGCAAGAAACGAAAGAGGGTTTTAATTGAGCTACAAGCTCCACATTGAGCAGACAACCCAAATGGAAAAAGATCTGGAAACCATGTCCCATGAGTCATGATTTAAATGAACTGAGGATATTTGGCCTGAAGGACAGAAGACGTGGGCTGACATGACAGATATCTGTCATGTGAAAGAGGAATTAGAAATAGTTTATGCAAAGCTAACTTTTTGCTCAACCTAAGGAATACGTTTTTTTAACAATTAGGGGATGTCCAAACGTGGAACAAGCTGCTTTACAGAGGGATGAGCTTTCCAGATTATCGGGATGATATTCCTGCACTGAGCGGGAGGGTAGATATAACCCCTAAAGTTTCTTCTAATTCTCAGATTCGATGATGCCCGACTCATTGGAAAGTTATGGAGGTGGAAAAGATGGCTGATGAACCCAGACAAAACACCCTCCCTTGGTTTCAAAGCCAAAATCCCACAATATGGGGCATACCTGCTTGAGAAATCTGTCACTCAGGAACCAAATCAGGTGCCAATATTGAGAGCCCTCATTCTCCCGGGTTCTGGTGTTTTGTATTGCCCCCTACCTGTTGCTCAGTTTCCATCTTGGCATAGAGGGCGAGAAGGCACAGAGGGAGTTGTGGTGAAGTGCCAAGGAGGAGGTCGTAGAGACCAGAGTTAGAGAACTGCTCAGATCTGTTTCATGAAAATATTGGGGCCAGTGAGTAGGGCAAGCACACTTCTTTTCCTTCTAAGTCTCTCTCTCCTTCTCACTCTCTCTCCCTCTGTCTCTCTCCTCAACTAGCCAGCAGCAGATGTGGTGCAGGGATGGGGCAGAGGGTGGTAATTTCAGGTCAAATGTTACCACATCGCCAGGCAGACTCTTCACAGCCCCATTGCTGGAAATTAGGTTTCTTACAGCTGCCGTGCAATCAAACTCCATTCACTCTCCTCTTAACGGCTCCCTTCTCTCTGCCCTTGGCCAGATGTAACGTGTTGCTTCACGAAGCAACCTTTTCTTGCCTGTGCCCCACCGGCTCCTCTTTCACTCCCACCCACTCGCTGAAGTCCTCATCACCAGCGCAGATCCGTGTACAGGGCCGAGCCCACAAGAACTCTGCCAGCGCTTCAAGAGTTTTCTCTCCAAGTCCTCTCTCGAGTCATGCTCAGGTCTGCACTATTAACCCTGGGACAGAAAAGTCAGAAATCTCTCAGACCCCTCCCTGAAAAGTCCTATTTCTCCTTGGAACAGAAAGAGCTTTCGAACGTGTTTTCCTGGGTTTTTCAGTTTGCTGGTGGGTGGATCTGGAGTGGGCATCCCGTCTGCACATCTGGTAGGGGTGCTTTCCAGATTTTCCTCATGACTCTGGATCAGTTTCTGACTGCTAGGCGGGGCAAAGGCTCCTGAATTTTCTGCAAGGCACCTCCCCCTGTGAGCAGAGCTTGGTACAGCCCAAATAGTTTTCAGGTTAAGAAAGCCAGAATCTTTGTTCAGCCGCACTGACTGAACAGACTTTGTAGGGGTTACCTGGCTAAGGGCAGTGGCAGCGGCGGCGGCGGCGGCGGCAGCAACAAGGCTCCCGGGATAACTCAGGTGAGGAGGGAGGACATTCGCAAACTCATCCTGCAATTTTCTTTGCTGGATAACTTAGAATCTCAATGAAATGAAGAAACTTGCACTTTATAGGTAAAGTGGAATGTGTGTGTGTGATAGCAGTTTGGAAACTTCAAAACTAATGGAATTTTGGATTGCTTATTTTTGGGGGGGGTCTCTAAGGGGTAATTGTGGTTGTCTGGCCATGAGACTTTTCCGGTGATATCTGCTAAGGTTTTTTAATTTTTTTTTTTTTGGTCTTCTGTTACTTAAAATACCTGATAAGGATGGACAAACCTGGGAGGCGAGTGTGAGGGGAGAGAATCCCCATTTTCAGGGCTTTATTCTAGCTTCTGCTGACCCCCAACTGTGGGCAAATTACTGAAATGCAGGCAGAATCTTGGAGCCACACTGTGTGCAAAAGGTCTTTAAGCCCTGGAAGCGGGGTCATGGGTAGTACACTGTTGCACAGGAGGGAATGAATGGCAGCAGAGTCTGTCCTGTCTGCAGAGCCGGGGTCTTCCTGTCCTGGTGACAGGTTGATCTTGGCTATTTCATGATCAGCCCCTGGCCAGCCTGGTTTTGTTTTTCTCTGATTCTTGCATTGGTGTAAACTTAGATTTGCAGCTTGGGGGCTCTATCCGTCCCCACCGCAACTACATTGTTCTGGGGGCTTAGCTGGACTACTTGACCAGAGCAGGCTGGGGTGAGAACGGGGTGGCAAAAGGATTGGAGCATTGCAATTAAAAATTGGTTCGGAGGATTTGGAGCTTGAAATATGGTGACAAGCATGTAGGAAAATTAAACAAATTCTGCCATCCTGACAGTCACTTCTGGCTTCAGGATAAAGCATCCTGGTTTGTAATTAATGTTTTTATTGAAATTCGACTAATGTCTCATTTGCTAATATTTGTTGTGAAATTAAGGACATTTTATAGTCTGAAGGAATTTAGGAAAAGATCCTACGGGGGACGCCTAATTAACTTGCATTCCTCTTGCAGTTTGTGTGTATGTGAGTGTGTGTGCACAAACGCGCATGTGCGTTTATGAATACTTGGGATTTGAATAGCATTCTTTATTTATCCTTAGAGTCCTTAGCAGGCGAGGCAGAAGTCTAAACACTTGTGTAGTCAGGAACAGGTTAAAAAGCAGGCTTTCCGTATCCTTGGGACTTTTCAGTCCCTAAATTAAAAGCAGAAAAAGCCCCTTTGTGACCCCAAAACAGTGTTTCTTTGATTAGCCTTGATTTGAAATCATCTCACCTTCTGACAGCAATTCAAAAACAAAACTCCTAAGTGCATTCTTGTAAGAAGAGGACAATAAGAATTTTCAAAAGCAATGTCTTGAGGTTTTGTGTTGGCATGCTCCAGCCCCCCCTTTTTTTTTAATTGTGGTAAAACGAGTCAGGAGGTCCAGGTTTTAGTGCTAGCTCTGTCACCAACTGTGCAACCTTGGACAAGTCCCTTCACCTTCCTGTAAAAGCAAGGAATTGGACTAAGTGATCTATCTCTAAGAGTCCATCCAATGTAACATCCTAGAAAAATTGGAATTAGATTTTTGCAAGGCTATAAAATTAGACTTATAGGATGGGCTTATTCCAGCCAAGAGGGAAAAGTAAAAGGGGTAGTGGGGCAAGTCACCCAAAATGGAGAGGTGGAAGAGAGAGGAGGTACTGAATGGCAGAGGGGCCATTTTATATTGGTCTTTCAAATGTTTGTGTGTGTCTTACTTAAAGTATATGATCAAATCTCCTCATTTTCCACTAAGGACAGAAAAGGGATTTAACTTGCTTAGAACGAGCACTTCCTAATACTACTGCCCTATATTGGTCTTATCCTTAATAGTTAAAAAGCACGTTCACATTCCTAATTTTGTTAGATCTCCCCAATAACACCCTGAGGTGTATATGGGGCAGCCATTTTATTCCCATTGCTCTTATGGGGAAACTGAGGGACAGAGATGTTATCTACACTAAATGATGGTATTTGGGACTGGATCTCCTGACTATGTGTGCTCTTTTCATGATTTTGAATTGCTTTTCATTTTTTGATAGAGTTCTGCAACAATGGAATTAAAGGAAATTGTGCACTCTTTTTTCTTGGAATTTCTTTGAACAGGGTCTTCTCTCTGGGCAGAGTAGATGTGTCCTATATAAGGCTGGATCAGAGGACTTTCGTGGTCCCTTTCAGACCTCAGAATATCTGGCCAACAATTTGAATCTGAAGAACCATACGTTCCTTGGTAGATGCATTCTCTAAGGTGTGGCTATGCTTCTGCCTGTGTAGACATGGAAAGCACTCTTCTCGGGGTAAAATGTGGATGCTGAATTTGTATTACTTCGCCTTCTCCAAGCCCCATTTTTCTCATCACACCACCCCCAGGGGTGAGGATAGGGACCCCCGATTGCGGTGAAAGTGGCTGCTATTTCATGCCAGGGCAGAGTTAAGTCTTCTGGATTCACTTTGTTCTGCAAACTCCTAATTGCTTTGACCTCCGATTTTGCCCCAAGTAGAACACAAGGGGGAAACTGGGGAAAAGGAGAAACCAGCCAGGAACAACACCCTCGGGGGCCCTGTTCTCTCCCTCTCTCCCCCTTAAATGCCCTCCCCTGCCCTCCCACTCACCGCAATGGAAAGCAGGTTGTAAACCGCAGACTGGATTTCTTCTTATCAGATCATACTTCTCTTGAGTAAACTGAGGCAGATTTCATTTTTAAGAGCAAAATCTGGTTTCTACTCTAAGGCTGACCCACCGGTAAAGAACAAGTGCTTTTCCTCTTAAGACTTTGTCCAGCTTCCCAAGCTTTGTAGTCCGGTGAGTAGCAAAAGCTCCTTCTCCTAACTGTGGCCTCGTGTTCTATGTGGCGGGCTCCCTCAGCTCCCCCTGGCAACTCCTAACTCACCACACCCTGCAGCCACCCCTCCCACTAGCCTTGGTCCACACGGCCTTCTTCATTCTCTCTGGATGGAGGATCCCCACTCAAACAGTACTTCTTAAGACCATTATCTCAGTACAAAACTCCACACTCTTTTTCACCCAACCACCCGTAATACTAGCCCTCGGGACACAAGGTCCCCCTTCTTAAATGTGCATGTTCCCTTTGTTAGCTGGAGGCCTTCTTTGGTTGATACTCAAAACCCCAGCTTTGCTTCTGTTTACCGACTTTCCTATATGTAGTCTTTAACCTAAAGGCTCTCTTGTCTTCACAGCTGGGTACAGTAAGATAGCAAAGAAGGAACATTCCCTTCTCCACTCTCCTATGCCCTGACAGGGCAAGTTGTTGATGACAAACCCAAGACAAATTTCTGAGTTTCCAAAAGTTTTCTGAGACTTAACTGATGAACCCTGAGATGTGAAGTGTTCGGATTCTCCCATGCTCATCAAACCATGGAAATAAAGAACCTTTTCAATATCCACCACGGCCATGAATTCTAGGCAGAATGCCTCAAAGTTAGGTATCATGTTTGCTTTGGAGGGTTTTCCTCATTTGAGCTAAAAAAAAAAAATCCCTTCTTTAAGAAGGCAGTGTGGTGTGATAGAAAGCGGTACACTAAACCGGGTGTTACACAGACGAGGCTTTGAGTCAGCTCTGCCATTTTCTAGCTGCCCCTTGTCTGAGCTGCCATTCCTGGAGATACAAAATGAAGGGCACAGATAACATCTACGAAACATGGCTGCCATGAAGAGAACGTGAGCTGAAATGCACCCTTCAAACAATAAATTGCCGCACAAACATTAATTTTCTACATAAGACATTCATCCATTCCACAAATATTTCCTGAACAGTGGCTGGGTACCTAGCTCTGTGCCAGGCAGTGAGAGGACTTACGGTGTGTATCTTGCACTTATGGAGCACTTCCTACTTATTCGAAACACCTGTACACTAACCATCTCATTAGGGAGAGCCACAGTGTAAGGAGGGCAAGATAAATAACCCCACTCCCCTGTTGAGAAAATTGAGGCACAAAGAAACCAAGGTCCCAGCAAATGGAATATAGTTTTCTGCTACCTAGTCAGAAACTGGGGGCAATTCTACTCTGCAGGTCCGACGGGGTGTGGGACTGCAATTGTACTCTAACGAATGCCTGTCAAAGTTGAGGCTATTGCTGGCTCTTCCTTATTTCCTGTGTGCCCCCAAAATGCATGTGCCCTCACCCAAAAAGCTTGAATTATCCGCACCAGCTGTACGTTCTGTCTCTGATAAAGTCGACTGGAATCATACCGGTTTTGAAAATCAAACTTGATTTTCTTCTCAATTGATGCCGTTTCTATCTGTAGACAGGCCTCTTTATATAATAGCGATTCCCTTTGCAGGCGCCTTGCCTGCCTCGCCATTTGACTAGGTAACAAGGTAGACTGGCAGTAGCAACGGGCCTTCCCAAGAACAGGAAATACTCACTTATCCAAAACGTTCAGAGACTAGGAGGCTCTGGGAAACTAAATATCCTAATTGTCCCAGACGATCCCCCATTTGCAGCCCCCAGCCTCTGGCAATCCACCCAACCTTCCAGGAAAAGCAAGAGGCACGGTAGGGTTTGTTGTAAGTTTGAGCACATGTAAAAATTGGGGTCCATTTGTAAAAGGCCCCAGAAAGGAGCCCTGGGCATACATTCAGGTTGGCTCTGATGCTGTTTAATGGAAAACTCTTACTGATACCGTCCACGACTTCAAACACAGTGAAATACACGTTAATATTTAAAACCCGTGGACAGACTTAAATCTGATGACTGAAAGCATTTCAGTACTTGCAGTTTCCTGTAGCCTTCCATTTGAAAAACAATTGCCAATAAACAAGGCTATGGAAAAACTGGTTATTTTCAGCTTCTTATTCCTTGGATTCAGAGAAAGGGTAAGTTTGTTTACATATATTGTAGGTTGCAAATAACATCGAATTAAATTTTTTTATGGTTTTCAAATGGGGAGGCTTCTTTACCAGTGAGACATTTCAATGTAATACTAAAGGAACAGGAAGTAAGATAGTAGAGAGGTCTGATTAATATTACACTTTTTATAAAATAGCAACTGCCTCATTATTAACTGAGTTTTGAGCTGTGTTACCTACACAGATATTCTTTAAAGTGCTAATTAATTAGCCTTTTTTTTTCAAATTTCGTCCATTTTTTAGCAGACACTCTGACCTTAGCCAGATTTTTTGTTTCAACCCTCATGTAATCATAGAATATAGACACAGTTATCCTTAAAATATATTTTTGAAATACTTGGTGCACATAGATTTTACAACCCCCTTCTATTTACCATTGACTGTCATCAGAGGATCATTAAAATCATTACAAATCTATCTTTGTGAATCAGGCAAAGTCATTGAAAACCCTATTATCACCCCAAAGCTGTTTAAAATCAAATTTGCCTTTCAAATTATCCTCATAAAAACCAGTGGTCAGGGGCATTTGAGTGTAGGGCACTCTGATAGACATTGCCTGAAGAGCCACTATATTAATTCTCTGTATAGCCATGTGAGAGTTGTTTTGTTGTTTTTTTCTTAAGAAAAGAGAGCAAGAGTGTATTGACACAGGATAAGAATCCACCAAATTAGTGTAACTGAATTTCGGAGTCTGCCTTTTATGGTGCGCAAATGATTGCACACCAGACTTTGAAGAAGAAAGACACATACAATCTTTCTATCTTTCCTTGTCTTTGGAGGCCATCTGCTGAGCTCTGTTTCTTGCATTAGTCTTCCTGGCCAGTAATAAAAACGCAAAGCTCTTTAATGATAAAAGGGAAGGAATTGTGTAAAAGGGCTTGTTAGAAGTGAAAGGGGCTGCTTCTCCCCTCAAGCACAAAGTGTGTGGACCTTCAGGGCACCAAATTATTCTGAATATAGTAAAGCGATTTTCCCCCTTTCTCTTCAAATTTACAATTGTTCTGTGCTTGAACTCCTCCCTGCCAGTGGAAGATGGAAGATTGCCCTTTAAATTATAATGACTCACGTTTAACTAGCAATCTTAACGTTTATTATCTATTTTTCCAATAAGATTGTTAAGGCCCATATTACCCCATTTGGCAGATGAGGAAACTGAGACCCAGAAATGGTTTAGATGCCTTATCCCAAACCCCAAACTAATTTGCTGCAGACCCTGGGCCCTTCTTTCCCTGAAAATGGTGACTTTTCCTTTAAAGCTAAAACTGAGGTGCCTAGCTCTGGGAGTAAATCACTGGGATGACAACTGTTTGTCTAATCTCAAGGAATCTTTAAAAGACTTGAGAACGTCTTCCTTCAGTAACAACAATTTTCTCATTCTAGACATAGTTTGACATTATGGGTCCTCCTCTGAAGCTCTTCAAAAACCAGAAGTACCAGGAACTGAAGCAGGAATGCATCAGGGATGGTAGACTTTTCTGTGATCCAACCTTTTTGCCTGAGAATGATTCACTTTTCTACAACCGACTGCTTCCTGGGAAGGTGGTGTGGAAACGTCCCCAGGTAACTTTGTTGTTTCAATTTCTGTTTCCCTCTTGATCTCTTTCATCATAAATCTACTTGGTCCGCTATTTCACTCACACAGCCCACTGCGTATAGACCAGTTTAGCAGACAACTTTATTATTTTTTTATAGCCTAATATCCTTTTTATATTTTTAGAGCACAGCAAAATTAAGAGGAAGGTATAGAGATTTCCCATGTATTCCCTGCCCCCGGACATACGGAGTGTCTCCCATTATCAAATGCCCCCTCTCAGCGTAGTACCTGTGTTACAACTGGTGAATTTACACTGACACATCATAATCACACAAAGTTCATAATTTACATTAGAGTTCACTCCTAGTGTTGTACATTCTATGGGTTTGAACAAATGTATAATGACATATAACCATAATTATAGTATCCGAATATTTTCACTGCCCTAAGAATTCCCAGCAGACAGCTTTAAAATGGGAAGTTTTATGGATTTGTGCTTCTGGCTCTAACTTGAGGAATCTTGAATTTTAGTCACATTTTATCAGATTTCGTAATTTAGAAAGAACAAAAAAGAGATATACCATGCTTGCTTTCTTTTGGAAGTTCATTTGAGTAAATATGGTAACTCAGAACGCAACTATACTCTTGCTTCTTTACTGAGTTACCTATGACAGCAACTTCAAGATAATCTCAGACCATTGAAGAGAAAAACTTATATGGTGAGCATAAATGAAATAAACTCAACAGGGACAAGATGGAGTTTGAATTGGGGGAGGGACACTTCTTTGCTGCTCTTTGGATACCATCATCTGTATTCTCCCACAATTAGCAAAGTGGGATCCAAGTAGGATGGTAGCTCTTTCACCACCTCTTCATAGTTACTATGGTTCTCTGTGGAACATCTGTATATTGTGTCTCTAAAGCAAGTCTCAGAACTCCTTTACAAGTCCTACATGAGTGGGAGGTCAATGTACAAAATGATAGGATGTTGGAATCTGGAGAATAAACAGTAACCTGGTTATATCTAAAGGGTATGACTAGATAGAAGGATATTCAACCTGGGCTCCTTCCCAAAGTGGGTGACCAGGTATATAAGCCACCAAGGGCTGTTACGAAATGCAAATTCTTGGACTTTCACAATATCCTGAAGACCTTCTGATCCTATTTCATGATGTAGCTTTTTTATGCACTATTATAGAACCATCTCAGTCAGCAACTCAAGGTTCGCCTTCTTCAATGAACAATTTCCACAGCTTGAACTCCTAAAGGGAGTTCTTACAAGAGCTACTTCGGTTTATGTAGGTTGCCACCAGGGGGTGCCAAGATACATGGGTCACGTCAAGGCTCTTGTTTTCTATGTGACTCAGAGGACATGTCTCCATTTTTGCCCATAAAGTATGCTAGCCACTGAGAATATAAGAGTTGGAGAAGTTCTCTCCATCAGAAGGAAGATTACACTGCTGCTGAGTTTCTGTGCCTCCAGTTGTTGACGTCCCTGTAGATCACTGACCTGCAATACAAATCTGGAAAACATGAGCAGAATTCACTAGCCACTAATTCAGTATGGACAGAGGTAAGATTTTTTCCCCCCCAAATGCATGGAGAAAATAGAAATATGCTGTTTGGGATCCACTCTTATGAATGGATGGTGATAATGAGGGCCACCACTCTTTTTTGATGGTTGGCTATGAAAGAAAGGAGATCAATAGGGCAGAAGTAGCTGAAAAGAAGGCAGGAAATTGAGGGAGGTTTTCTGGGGGAGGGTGTCTTTTACAAATAGGACAGACTTGAACATATTTATAGGCTAAGGAGGAAATAGTAAAGAAGGAGAGGTTAAAGACACAGAAGAAAGAAGGAATAATGGATGGGGGTGAGGTCCTGGACGAGGTGGCAGGAGATCTGATGGGCAGTAAAATCGCAAGCCAACATGAAGCCATTCTCCTGATGTGAGCCAGGCCAACAGTGCTTCCTGTATTGGCCCGTCTTTAGACACATCCTCCCTCCCGTATCTTGGCTCAGTCCTTCGTCCTTTGCCTTCATCTTCCAAATTCTGTGGATTGAGTCCTAGATGAATTAGCAGGGAAGGAAAAAAATAGCCACTGCAATAATCCATCTTGCCTCTGAGGCAAGCGATACCCCTTCCAAGGTGACTGGAGTGTCAGAAAGAGAGAGTGAATGGGGTAGAACAAGGCATAAGCATTTAGGGCATGTCTACTATGGGCCCAGATACTGTGTTTGGAGTTTTCTATACATTTTTCCATTTCATCCTAATTTGCTATAGCTTAGTGAGGTAGGTATCTTAAAAACCACTTTGATGTAATTCTTTTTTTCCTGGTGTAAAAAATAAAGGTAGATACTATGTTCATTTTATTGATGAGGAAACTGTGTCTCAGAGGGAAGGTAAGAATTTTCCCAGGGTCAGACTACTAACAAGCTGGAATTTGAATCCAGGTTTGACTCCAAAGCCTGTATTAGTTTTTACTCTACCATGCTGCCATGTCAGGGAGATAGATTTGCTCGTGTCTCTTTTGATAAAATAGGTAGCTTCCCTCCAGTAAGTTCTCACATTCCTCCTCACTGTGTTGATGCTGTACGCCCATTAATTGATCCATACTCTCCCTTTTGAGAGCATACTCTGAGCTTAGTCTTAGTTAGGCCCAAAGAGAGAGTCAGTTGAGAAACATTTATGGAGTGCTTACTCTATGCCAGCCTCTGTGCAAGATGCAGACGAGGCCTGGGGCGAGGGACTCCCATTCCAGCTGACGAGATGGATATTGAGCTATCGAAGAGTTAAATAAGATATTACTGCTGCATAGAGGAGATGCTATTTTCAGGCATATAGCCAGTAAATCATATAGGGTTTTGAAGAAAAGGAGATCATGGTGGATTGGAGTGGTTGGGGAGGGGGGCTCTTGTGGGGAGTAGGGGGAAAAACAAGGTTCCGGACCTCCATCTGAGCCTCTTCAAAAAGCTGGAGATTCCTCTCTAGCCAGAGTGGAGGCCAAGCCTATGGGCAAGAACCACGTCAAAGTTCTCTGGCCTCCCATCAGGAAAGCCAAGAGACAGCCCTAGGCCTCTCTAAATTGGCTCAGGAAGACCAGATGGGTCGTTGGACTCACCTGCCTCATTGGCAAGGTTGAGATCCTCATTTGCAGGGAAGCTTACAGACATCTTGTCCCTTGGCATACCACCTAGCCTCATACTCGAACAGGGTTAGTTTCTGAAGTCTCTAAAATGGAAGAAGCACGATTAACCAGATATTTTCTGTCTCTTTCCCTCCTGGGTTGCAAAGCCTCCATGTCTGTAAACACCACTGCTAATCAAACCAACCAACTGCAGTCAAGCGCCACCATTCTAGGGCAGGATTGAGCTCCCCTTCTTCCCACTTGCCACTTCCCTGCTGCGTCCTAAGGAGCCACTTTAGATAGGCAGGGATTATGAGAGTGTTTTGCAGTTGTTCGGTGCCAGTTCATCTGCCCATACCTTTCAGAGGAAGATCCTTCTCCTTAACACCTCCATTGGTCCAATGACCCCAGCTACTAGCTTCCTGGGTACACAGATATATTGCCTGAGACCTGTCCTCCTGGCTTCCCTGTCCTCCTGGACCTTCAACATATAAAGTCTTAGCAGATTCTAAGAGCTGAGTTCCCCTGAATTACAGTGTGATCCTAAGACAGCAGGTAGGATATTTAGGCTGAAATCTAGCCACCAAATTCCCACAGAAAATCTCTTCTCCAGCTCCCTGCAGCAACTCTCCCCTCCTATCCGCCTCTGGCTTTTTTCCTGACTGACTCATACCCAGCTACAATCGTGTCTTCGAGTCAGACACAGCTAGTCTCCTGCTAAAATGGAGCAAGGCCTTTTGGGGATTGCACAGCCAGCTGTGGAGGAAGCCAGGGCACCTGCACAAGATCTGGCAGCTCTCCTGGTCAGGTTTTGAGTTCAGCCTCCACTACCATGGCCCTTGCCCAGGTCTTTTCACTACCTTGGGTGAGAAGAGGCCGATCAGGTTCCGGATTAAAGCAAAGGTGGGAGGAATGGGAGGGAACGGTTGAGAGGGGACATTAGAAGCAGAGAGAGATTGCATATGAGGGACCCCGATAAAGGAGGAAATATTTCTCTCTTTGTGCTAATAGAAATTTCCAACACTCAGCTGAATGGGACACCTCTGTAGAGCAGTTTTGGCCTAGACTGTTCATGAATTTCTTTTTCTTCCCAGAGATCATGTCCCTCCGCGTGAATAGTCCTAAGTGTTTTTTTTCTGTTGACACAATCGAAAAGAGTTGAATAGGCCAATACTCTTGCCATCTGTCCTATTTATTTTAGATTCTGAATTTAAAAAACGCTAACAGCTTTATCAAAGTACAATTTATACACCATAAAATTCAGTTGCTTTAAGTATACAAAGCAATGATTTTTTAAAATAAATTTACAGAGTTGTGCAAACATCACCACAATCCAGTTTTAGACCAGTTGCATCATCCCAATACAATCCCTTGTGCACATTTGCAGGGAGTAAACCCCTCCTCCCCCCAGTCGCAGGCAACCAGTAATGTACTTTCGGTTTCTGTCTAGATTTGCCTATTCTGGACATTTCACTTAAAATGGAATCATAAAAGTCACTGGCTTCTTTAGATTAGCATGATTTTCAAGGATCATCCATGTTGTAGCATGTATCTGTTTCTTTTTATCACCAAACTGTATTCCATTGCACGGATATATAAATTTTTCCCAATAAAGCAGTTTGGGATTTACACCTGGAGTCTCCTTGCAGAAGTCTGAAGGTTTAAAGAAGAAGATAATTCTGTAGTGACTTGCTTGTCCAGTTTGGAAGTGGAAGTTGGGCTTAAGATATTATTCTATGGTTCCATGTTGAGTTTTCCTTGGAGGGGTTAGGAAGGAAGAGAATGTTTTACCAATGACAAGACTGTCATGCAGAAGCAAAACTCCCCAGCAAGTAAAGTTGACTCCTTGTGCAGGTGGTTCAACATTGGTCCCTGAGCTGAGGTCCACCTATAAATGCCGTGTCTGGAGATGGTAGAATTTTCTAAGGATAAGATAATGATTGCTTGGACTAGCTGATAAAGCCCTCAGGCCCTGAATGGCAGCCCTGGGCCTTCTGGAACGACTTAGAGCCTTGGACTCAGTCCTAAAGTACCTACTGCAGGGCCGGCCTCACTTGTGAGTGTCCACACTGTCTCCATCCCCATGGGACTGCTAGACTGCCCATAGCACTTTTGAAATGCCTCCACTCTTCTGGCTGCTGGTTTTCTAGGCAGCCTTTCATTTTACTGTGGTTCTTGAGGTTTACCCTGGACCTCAATGTTTATTGTCAGCAAATTTCACCTGTGTAAAAAAAAAATTGCTAAATATGTGGATGTGGTAGGTACGAAGAGAGCCACATAGAGTGACATGCGTGGGGCTCCAAGGCTTATAACTGTATGCCTCCCTCCCCCACCACCCAGAGATCTCTGGGAAAGGAGTTGAGGTAAGGACAATGGGAGGATCTCTCAATGCTCAGCTAAGAGAACGTACTTCCTAGAGACGCTGCTTTGCTTGTATCAGTAGAAGGCTTTGGCTCAGGGATGGGGGTCTGCAGAGACCATTCCTGGACTTACTCTTGGTGCTTGACTTCCTAGTTGTGTGTTTTCCCCCTAAGAAATTATTTTGCCTTGACAAACAGCCCAGTTCAAGGATCACGTCGACTAGGCCAACACAGCTGGGAACCATTAGAGGTTCACCAATCTTCCCTACCTCTCAAGCCACCCAAATATGTGACTATGTGAGCTGTGACCTCTCCTCCAACTCCACTCCCTACCATTTCAGCAGAGCTTGGGCTGAAATGTCTCATCTGCACTCTGCATCCCAGCTTTGACTTACAGGAAAATGTCTCCAGCCTTGCTTCCTTACCCCCGCAGGAATTATAGCCAGTTGTCTAAATCTAGGGGAAAATTCAATAAATATCCATTTCATTGTTTTCAAATTTGTCACCAAAAAGTCCATTTGGCTGTTAGATTTGCATTGGCTCATTACCCTTTACCCTTTCTACCTCCTTAGCTATTTCTAGTCTTTTACTTCCTTAAAGAGGTAAAAAAAAATGTGGCTTAATAAAAATGTTCTTCCATGCTTCACATCATGGTGCTGACATACATAAGAGTTTCATTCATATTTCGTGGATGAAATTGAGGAGATTAAAGCACATTGGTGATATCTAGCCTAGAACCAAAAGCTAAGACATGAGTTAAGCCAGCCTTCCAGAATGATGGAGAGCTTTTAGGTGAGCGTTAAGCAAAGAGACATAAAACACTGAGATGGATGACTGAGAGAATTAGTTGCATCTCCACCCCTGAAGAGCTTCACAGTATTATCCTTTGCATGGTGACCATTGATCAACTTAAAGGCAAAAGGATGAACCAGCTGATGTCTAGAGGTTCCTTCTCTAACTGTATGTGAAGAACCTAAAACTTTAATCCTAGGTCTACTAACTAGCTAAATGACAGGAGAGGCAAGTTACTGCCCTTCTCTGAGCCTGTTTCCTCATTTGTAAAATAAACAGGTTGACTAAATAGTCTCTAAATTCCTTCCAGATTTGACAGTCTACGGACTGTTAACTCATTTTTAAAAACCCATTGTTAAATAGCCATCCATCAAGTATGAAGAGTGGTGAAGTAAAACTGGGGCATGGGCCAGTTTATGAGAGGAAATGGAAAATAAGGTGTTTTTTTGCCCAAATGTATATTCTCCCATGATTACACACAGCTTTACACACACACACACACACACACACACACCATATATATATATATATATATATATATATAAATGTAAAATCACATTCACATTAGTCGACAGGAGAATAATTATCCAGTTCCTCAATTTGAGTTCTGTTTCCATGTCTTTTTGCTTACTTACATGATCCTTTAGGTCTTAAATAGAAGTTGACATGCCAAAAGTGTTTGCTGAGCCTAGATCCCTGCTGTGAATTAAAGCCGTGTGGAAAATCAAGACACTGTAATATAACCCCAACCACTAATAACTCTACATAAAACCAGCAAATAATTTGCCTTAATAGTCTAAAAACACACTTTTCCACATATCGATGTTCACTTTATTGTTTTTTCATGCTTGGAAACTATTATATGCTCATCTAAGTCCAAGAAATCACTGTATAACTTTACATCTTGCTACAAATAAAATGGTAACGCCTGACTCAGAAAGGAAAAACTGTGTTTCGTCTCATCTTAGAAAGGGCAAAGAAACAATCAGAAGAGAAAGAATATCAGGATTGAATCCACCCAACACACCTGCTTTATGTTCAATAAGTGAAAAAACAGGCAGCTCCCAACGCATGAAAAAAATTTAGTAAGATAGAAGTCTTCTCCTAAGACAAAAAAGTAATGAGACACCAGACATGCATCTAAAAAAAAAAAAAAAGACCAGAAAACCAAAGCTGACGACAACCCACCTAACTCTCTCCTTTTGGCAAAGGGATGACCAATTAATCTTCAGTTTGGACTTGTCCTTGCCCAGAATGCCTATTCCTTTCCAGAGTTATTTTGGCTTTTAAAGAATATTTGGAATGTTTCATTCTGTAGACCAGACCCTTCATCAAGGAGAATTATGTCCATTAAAAAAAAGAGGTTTGAGAACCAGAAAAATATAGCTGTCTCTATTTAATAATTTTTTAAAGGATATATGTCTAGATTTTCTTTCCATTTGAGACTAGGATTTATTTCTGCTGGGTAAGCAAAATGTCAAGGTACTGGCCAACGGCCTCCTCCACGAAGCTGTCTCCATCTACCCAAGACTTCATTGGTATTTCCTGCCTTTGAACTCTGCAAGGGCTGATACTCTGAGTCACGCAAACGTGTCTTCAATTATATGGTGTCATGTATGTGACAATACCTCTGTCCATGACTGTCTCTCTACTCCTTATGCCTCCATACCTCTCCCTTGTCCAACTGCTAACTCTAGTCATCCGTAAGGCTTCAGCATGAACATTACCACCACTATTCAAATTATTTTGTCTACCACCAGGGAAATTTTGGGGATCCTTCCTTCAGGCATTGATTATACTTTGAAAATTCCTCCATTACATTGTGCTGGAATTGTATTATTTGGGCCTCATTTTCCTACTTGCAGTGGGAATGGCACAGCTAATGATCTGTTGGGGAAAGACACACACATACGCCTCAAACAAATACTTCCCCCACTCTGTCCAGGTTTTGAACATCCGCTGTGGGAAAAGAGTATCTGTTGAAGTGCTCCTAGAAGCGGTCTATCACCACCTGCTATTAGTGCTGCTGCCATCTGTATTCATCCAAAGATGTGGGGAAATCTTGTTGCGTGGACACCGCTGTTGCCTTTGCTTTATGTTAGGAAAGGGCTTCATGTATAAGGTCTCCTAACTCATTTTTCTGGAGAGGGAGAAGCATTAATGTCCACCTCTATCAGGCCTTGTCTTTTAAGTGCAATCACCCATCTGAGCACAGGCGCTTCAGAAAATCTCATCCTGACAAATAGGATCAGAATGTAATGTGCTAATCCCTCGTTCTCCTCTTTACAAGCTCACTGCTGCAGTGAAAGCTCTCTAAACCTCAATGATAGCTATGTCTGAGGGCTCCCACCAGCACGTCTCATCCTGTCTCAGTCGCATCCTTTCCTTCCATTTCTCCTGCCACCTTCCCACATGACCCTTTTTCCTGTGTCTTGATGAGCTACTTGCTTTGTGTTTGTTTCCACAACCCCCCAACCCTTCCTTTCTCCTACCTGTGGAAGTCCTGGTAATCTTTCCACCTTACCTCATCTGTGAAGTCTGCCCTGCCTAGCTGAGCTCACACTGACCCGTGGGGAACACTTCCCAGACTCTTAGAACCAACTGTTGTATCCACAGGACATCTGCGATGACCCCCGTCTGATTGTGGGCCATATCAGCAATCACCAGCTGACCCAAGGGAGACTGGGGCACAAGCCAATGGTCTCTGCGTTTTCCTGTTTGGCTGTTCAGGAGTCTCACTGGACAAAGGTACCGACCTCACTCGGTTTCCACCTCCTTGTCTTCTTTAGTAACTTTCGGAAAAGTCAGCTCGTAACTGTCTCAGATTGTTTAATTCCTGAAGTCAGAAGTATTAACGATTGAAGGTGATTTCCCTCAATTTTATTATGAGAATTTTCACAAATACAGAAAGTTGAAAGAATTTTACAGTCAACACCCATTTACTCACCTAGATTTTACCATTAACATTTTACTCTATTTGCTTTGTCACACATATTAGGTGATCTTTTGTCACTTGCAGTACTTTGACTCAGTAGCTCTGCATACTTGCATTCTCAGTACCTACTGGGGTAAAAAGCCACTGGGGGCCAGGAAGTCACTGACAGATATGAACAAAAGAAAAGGTGAGAAAGGTGGAACTAGATCCTTGAAAAGGTTCTAATAAATTGTAAGAGTACAAAAATTCCTTTGGCATTTAGGCAGAGTTCAAGGCAATGAAGTGTTGACCTGGGAAAAATTAGAGCATTTTCTTCAGAAAATAACAATTTTACAAGATGAATGTGTAATTGTATTTAAAAAGGAGACTTTCCCAAATGTAATTTTATTCAAGGTGTGAATAAAATCTATAGTCTATAGAATCTGCACGAACTCTCTAGGATGGACCTTTAAAAACTGAAACCACAGGGGGCCTTGTGTTTTGATTGATTTTGCTTTTTAAAATGCCTTGTTTATGTGGTTAAATACGCAACCACGAATATGTTTGTGTAGACAGTCTCTCATGATCAAGTTTGTAGATTAACTGTGGTAAATAGTTTAACCCATAGCTTACTGCCCCCAGTCACCCTGTGTGTATTCAGGGCAAGCATGGTAATACTATCCTCAGCAAAACTGAACTGGGGGAGCAAAAATTGCAGAAAAAAATGCCCTACCAGGGACTTCCTGCCTAGACCCAAACCAAACGTATTTGGTGTGCTTCCTGTTGCCACACGGGATTTGCCAGAAGTCAGCTGTAATCTCAATATTTGGATATGGTCTGGTGAATAACAGTTGATTGAATGTTCTTATATTTCCAGACAATTCCCAACCATAAGGAACAAGAATGGGACCCTCGAAAACTAGATAAATATGCTGGGATATTTCGCTTCCGTTTCTGGCATTTTGGAGAATGGACCGAGGTGGTGATTGATGACTTGCTGCCCACCATCAATGGAGATCTCGTTTTCTCCTTCTCCACCTCCATGAATGAGTTTTGGAATGCTCTGTTGGAAAAAGCTTATGCCAAGTAAGGAGGGGGGTTGGCTAGTCAGTGGTCAGGCTACACAAGGAAAGGAAGGTCACATTCATCCTTGGGAACTCATGCTCTCCCAGCTTAGCCTTGGGCTTTAAATTGGGTAGGATATCAGTCAGATCCAAGGCATTGCTTTGGACCTGGGAATGGCCCTCCATAATTCCAGATGAGAAAGAAATCAGCTGTTCCAGTTTCCATTAAACCCTTACTGCTCCCACGTGCCCTCTTCCTGCTGCTGATCCACAGATCACATGGCATTATGGCCGCAGATTTTCTCCTTGTCTAATATTTACCTGTAGAAAGAAGTTTCTGCATGGACCGTCCTAGATCAACATAGCCTAAACCTAGAAATCTGACTATATTCTCAAACTATCTCTCATTTTGTACCTAGAGAAAAGCTAGCCGGTAAAGGCTGGCTGGGCAAGGACTGTTTTAACTTGGGGGAACAAGATGTCCTTGACCTGGAAAAATACTTTTACAAAGATAACTTTGCATATTTGCCCCCAGGCTGCTTGGCTGTTATGAAGCCCTCGATGGTCTGACCACTACTGATATCATCGTGGACTTCACTGGCACATTGGCTGAAACTGTTGACATGCAGAAGGGAAGATACACTGAGCTCGTTGAGGAGAAGTACAAGCTATTTGGAGAACTGTACAAAACATTTACCAAAGGAGGTCTGATCTGTTGCTCCATTGAGGTTTGTACTCACCAAAACCACTCTTCGCTCACTTCTGGCAGAGGAGACCACGACATTTGGTGGAGAACATCACCCTTATCCTGGAGATCCAGGACAAGTCATTATGAAACTCAGAAAGCTAACAATAGGCGCTGAGCCCTGGCGCAGAGGCTAAGGAGCTTTAACCTATTATCCTTTTGTACCAGTCATCCCGCTGGAGGCCGATGTAGCATCCGAGCTGATGTAAATAGTCTCTGCTAAATTATCCCTCCTGCCTCTGCTCCTGGGTTGGCGGTTATAGCTGTTTGCTCAAAGAATTAACCAACCCCAACAAATTTCAATGCTCTTCAATGTACTACCGTGGGTCATTTGAATTGTTTGAGTTGTTATATTAAATTCTTTATTTCCTTTCCTTGGCTTGCTTTGTGTCAAGTTAGGTGGCAGGATCAAATTTCTATCTGCATAAGAGAACTAGTTTCAACCATACTTGGGTAAACCAATCAAGGAAGAGGAAGAGCCAAGCCTTGGATCTCCCAATTCTTGTGCCCTTATGTATCTTTCTTTGCTCTCAGTTTCCCAATCAGGAGGAACAAGAAGTTGAAACTGATTGGGGTCTACTGAAGGGCCATACGTACACCATGACTGATATTCGCAAGATCCGTCTTGGAGAAAGACTCGTGGAGGTCTTCAGTACTGAGAAGCTGTACATGATTCGTCTGAGGAACCCCTTGGGAAGACAAGAATGGAGTGGGCCCTGGAGTGAGATGTGAGTGGCTTTCCACTTTGATTGCTGCATCCCCAAAGCCCTATACATTCTCCCAATCCCATCCCTCCAGACTGCTAGCGGGCTGTCAATGCTTAGTGACATCTGTGGGTCCTTCTCGGACATGGGGCCTGTGACTTAGCTGGTGGTGAGACAAAGCTGTCCCAGTCCTCATGTATTCTGTTCCTTTGGCATCCTGCTTACTGTAGGAAGTCAATGGCAAACATAATGGCTTATCCCTTTGTTCATTTGCCTTTAGCTCTGAAGAGTGGCAGCAACTGACTGCGGCAGATCGCAAGAACCTGGGGCTTGTTATGTCTGATGATGGGGAGTTTTGGTGAGCAGAGGTTTTCTGTGCTAAAGGGAATTGGGGCTTCCACATGGAACTGCCGGGGTAGGTATTAAGTATCATCTTCATTTCTTTCCTTCCATTCAGGATGAGCCTGGAGGACTTTTGCCGCAACTTCCATGAACTGAATGTCTGCCGCAATGTGAACAACCCTATTTTTGGCCGCAAGGAGCTGGAATCGGTGGTGGGATGCTGGACTGTGGATGATGATCCCCTGATGAACCGTTCAGGAGGCTGCTATAACAACCGTGATACCTTCCTGCAGAATCCCCAGGTTTAAATCAAATGCTTTTTCTTTGCCTTCAAGTTATCAAGGCAATAGGAAGCCAGGTCTCACCTTGGAGTATTTCTTTGACATCACTTCTCCCATTTGCAGCTATTGTGTAATATTCATCAACCAAGATGCATAGGGATTGGCTCAGATGCCTGTAAAGCAGACTGTGTCTCTTTGCAGAGACGTGACTTGGTGACATTATCAGATCCAAGCCACCTCCTCTGTCTGCCTCTCTCCTGACCATATTGCTGGGTATGCTTTGACACTCCCTGCTTCCTTGTGATGGTCCCACATTAGAGAGCAAGGATCTGCTCCCTGACGTTTTCTCAATTCTTTTTCATTTCTTTACTGCCTAATTGCTCCCTTGGGTACGCATTTACTATATGTGTCCTCTTTCTCATGCAGGTGATTCTTCTGAACCCCATCATTAGGCCTCCCTTTTCTCATCTAGAATACCAGGTCATTCTGCTCAGGATTGGAATCACTACCCTGTCAATGACCCCATTCCATCCATCTCCCATTACAGTGCTATTCCAGATGACACATTAGAGGTCAAGCCCAGGCACACCCCAAAGCAAAAAATCCAAACATCCAAAGCCTGAACCTGTAATAACCTTGATGGTTTTATCTGCAAACGTGCTGATGAGCTAACCCACAGGAGACAAGACTTCTGACTATATTGCAGCCTTACACATGAGTGTGTCTTTTCTTTCCATGAGCTTCATTGGCCAGCCATCTTGAAGGATACTAAAGCTGGTGGGCTGATTTACTTAACTCATAGTTTTCTCCATTCCTTCCACCTTAATTGTCCCTAAAGAAAAGAAACCTCCTATTGCCGCCCCCCTTCATTTACAGCCCTGGAAATGCTTTAACTATCAGGAACATATACCAAACTGGGGAAATGGGCTTTTTGGCTTCACTGTTTAAGCGTCTGTGCAGGATGGACCGACGGGGGCCTTGTGAGCACATGTTTCTGCATCTGTTTCCTGTTTCTTGGTGGGAGGGTTGGGGGAGAGAGGGAGAAATCTGATGCCTTTTAGTCTTACTTCCCAATGGCACCATGATTCCCCAGATGATGTTTGGGAAGTCTCTAGAACAGGCCTGCAGCATCCTTAAAATGGTGATAGCAAAGCATCGATTCACCAAGGAAATGGATCCGGCCCCTTCCACAAGTCACACATCTGGGCTGGCAATAGGAGGCTAGCCTAGGGGAATGCTGCAGTGTCAGGTTAAGTCAAGCAAGGATGCTTTCTGTCTTTGTTGATTCTCAAATTTTCCTGTGTACAGCTTTTAAAAACAAGGGGACAGTTTATAAGATTTTAAAAAAATTAATTAATTTATTTTCGGCTGCATTGGGTCTTCGTTGCTGTGTGCGGGCTTTCTCTAGTTGCGGCGAGCTGGGGCTACTCTTCGTTGTGGTGCATGGGCTTCTGATTGCGGTGGCTTCTCTTGTTGCGGAGCATGGGCTCTAGGCGCGCAGGCTTCAGTAGTTGTGGCATGTGGGCTCAGTAGTTGTGGCTCTCTGGCTCTAGAGCGCAGGATCAGTAGTTGTGGCACATGGGCCCAGTTGCTCCATGGCATGTGGGATCTTCCTGGACCAGGGCTCAAACCCGTGTCCCCTGCATTGGCAGGCGGATTCTTAACCACTGTGCCACCAGGGAAGCCCACAAGGTGACAATTTTAAAAAACCCAAGATCCTACCAAGAACTTATTAAAACAAAGCATACCCTCTTTGGCATCAAAGGCCTAGGTATGAAGTTGGCTCTCTCAACACATGCTGAATGCCATAGGGAGAAGCAAACATTAGGATCTGCATTTAGCAAGTCAATGGCAAAGTCCAGAACATAACCCAAGTCTCTGCTTCGAAAGGTAGAGTTTTCTTCCCTGAAATTTGAGCTGGCTCATCTGAAACAGAAGTGCTAACTAAGCTCCTTGCTGGCCTCTTTCCCTTAGTACATCTTCACTGTGCCCGAGGATGGGCACAAGGTCATCATGTCTCTGCAGCAAAAGGACCTGCGCACTTACCGCCGCATGGGAAGACCCGACAATTACATCATCGGCTTTGAGCTCTTCAAGGTAAGAATGGGCCTTTGGAGCAGAGAGAATGATGGCAAACAGTGTCAAAATTAGGACGGCTTGGGGTTAGGGGAATTAAGAAAGGTCGAGGGATAAAGAAAGTAGAAGAGCTGGGATCTTCCAACGCAACAACTATGATTTGAGTGCAATGGAGGAGCATCTCCTTCTCTTGCATTTCCAGGTGGAGATGAACCGCAAATTCCGCCTCCACCACCTGTACATCCAGGAGCGCGCGGGGACCTCCACTTATATTGACACGCGCACCGTGTTTCTGAGCAAGTACCTGAAGAAGGGCAACTACGTGCTTGTCCCAACTATGTTCCAGCACGGTCGCACCAGCGAGTTTCTCTTGAGAATCTTCTCTGAAGTGCCTGTCCAGCTCAGGTGCCGTGTCCTTGGCCAGCCCTGCCAACTCCCATTCTGTGCTTTGCCTCCAGTCCTAACCCTCTTGGCCCTCTTCCTCTAGGTGGACACTCAAAGGGACAACTTGTTCAAGTCAGATTTAACTGCAGTGATGGCAGGAGAAAGATTTCTCAAAGTGGTGTGGGTTGTGAGAAGTTCCCTGTGGAGGTCAGAGCTTCAGTGCTTTGAGCTGCCATTTAAGGAGAACAGGCCTATAGCCTAAGCTTTTCCACTTATATTTTATCTTCTGTTCTCTGGCTGACTCTCTTCTCTTAAACAGCTGGCACTCCTCACTGCTCCTCTATTATGTTCTGAGTGCTGGGTCACCAAAGCTACCTTTTCACCCCAGCCCTGCCTACTCTGATCTTTATCTGCTGGGCCTTAAAGCAAGGGGAAAGGAAAACATCCTCATAAAATATAAGCCATGTCTGAGGAGGAATGGGCTAGGTCACTTGGCATTTCATGTTTTTCAACAACAAGGTCTGCTTTGGTGAGCCTATCTCCTCATCAAAGGGCATTCGTCATGGATGACGTGTCTTCTTTTTGATGTTCCAGGGAGCTGACTCTGGACATGCCCAAGATGTCCTGCTGGAATCTGGCTCGTGGCTACCCCAAGGTTGTCACCCAGATCACAGTGCACAGTGCTGAGGGCCTGGAGAAGAAGTATGCCAATGAAAGTAAGAACTGCAGGGGTGTCTGGGAAAGCAAAATGCAGTTTCATTTATTGCATATATGGTTAGAAAAGATGGTCACAAATGATTCTCTCCAGTGGTGTTTTCCGTGTAGAAAAGTCAGAATGGCTGTCAACCGTGGTAGGAAAATGGGATATATATAAACAACAAGGTCCTACTGTATAGCACAGGGAACTATATTCAATATCCTGTGATAAACCACAATGGAAAAGAATATTTTAAAAAGAATGTATATGTGTATAACTGAATCACTGTGCTGTACAGCAGAAATTAACACCATGTTGTAAATCAACTATACTTCAATTTAAAAAAAGAGAAAATGGGATATAAAAGTCTTTGGGCAAGGGACTATCTAACATTCATTTCTATATCCCTATATAAAGTATAGAAGAGAAAAGGGAAATAGGAACCAAAGTTCTAGGTCATTCTAGTACCCAGGTGTTATGCTAAAAGTCCCAGAATAGACTTAGTGAGATAGTTTCTTGACTATCTAGAAAGAGGACTTTTAATCATTGTGTTAAAAATAAATGTTACTTTGTTCCAGCTGTAAACCCATATTTGGTCATCAAGTGTGGAAAGGAGGAAGTCCATTCTCCTGTCCAAAAGAATACCGTTCATGCCATTTTTGACACCCAGGCCATTTTCTACAGAAGGACCACTGACATTCCTATTATAGTGCAGGTAAGGATGTGAACAGGGACCCTCAGGTGGCTCATATTCAGTACCAGATACTGGATGATCCCAAGTGCCTCACACATGTCTAGGATACAGAGCAAGGCTTGTCCTGGTTTTTTGTTTGTTTGTTTTGTACTCGAAGACACCTTCCACCAGGCACAATCACTCGCTTCCTTATGAATCTCCATCCTAAATCTCCTCTCCTCTGTTTCTTTCATTGTGGGCAGAAGCCCGCATGCTGGCAGATACGCATGTTAACACAGGTACTGTAACTTGGCATGTGGGGAAGTATATGCCGGTTCACATGCCCCTCGCCCTGCTGCTCAGAATGGAGCACTGTGGTTTGGCTGTTTTTCTGACTTAATGCTTCTGACCAGCTGCCTTTCGGTGGCCATCTCATAGGTCAAGGTTGATTCTGAACTCTGGTGGCTTTTCGTCTCTACTCTTTGAGGTACTTTCCCCTTAGCCAGAGAGGTATCAGGAAATACAGTCTCTTGGTTTTTAAACAGACCTTTCAAAGCCCGGCATTAGGTTCTAGATGCCACTCGGCAAAGTCCGACGTTACAGAGGGTTGCTCATCTTCACTTTCTTGACTTGTCTCTCCAGGTCTGGAACAGACGAAAGTTCTGTGATCAGTTCTTGGGGCAGGTTACTCTGGATGCTGACCCCAGTGACTGCCGTGATCTGAAGTCCCTGTACCTGCGTAAGAAGGGTGGCCCAACTGCCAAAGTTAAACAAGGCCACATCAGCTTCAAGGTTATTTCCAGTGATGATCTCACTGAGCTCTAAATCTCCAGCTCCAGGGAATCCTGACAGAGCTTTCCCATCCTTTTATTTTCTGTCAGATGCTAGATCTTATCTAGGATTCATAATCTTTGAAAGAAAGAAATTCACAGTAATTAATTTTTCCTTTCTTCTGATAAGTTCCCCATACCTCCCGATCCGAGTAGCGTAAGTAGCTACATAACCTATATACCTCCAGCAGCTGGACAGGGGGAGGTGACAGTCCTATCTGGAGATCAGACAGATGTTGGCCAAGGAAAGATCTCTGGGGCTTCCGGGGGTGAGATTCATGCAGGACAACGAAAACAGCCTGGATACCCTACCGATGTCTTAGCTGTTTTCAGGTGCCCAAAATGTCTCCGCTGTAGGGCATGTTGAGGAAGGGGGAGGGGTGATCAAGGCCAAGCAGGTCTAGCCTGACATCCCAGCTCCTGACTGAACACTACAGGTGTCCCGGCAGCCTTTTACCCAGCAGCCGGAGCCTGTTTATACATCCCCAGCCCTTACCGCCGGCACCGCCATCACCACCACCACCAACCACCACCTCCGGAAAGTGTAGTCCTGCCCTGACCCAAGTCACCCCCCACGGTAGGTTTTACCTTCATGTTGAGGAAGCTTCCTAGGTGCTTAATCAAGAGCTGGAGTTCCGTGAGGCTCAGACAGTGGGAAGGGCCCGAGCTCCAGCTCCATGGAAGCCAGCTGTGTGCCACAAGAGGGAAAAGTGGAAGAAGCTGCAGTGGGAGACAAAGCCTCGGTCCCCCACGCATCCACACACACCTACACTCACACACGCGCACGTGGGCGTGCACGAACTACCGTTCAGGCAGTCAGCGGGCAAGAGGAAGGACAAATAAGGACCACGCAGGATAAAAGGACGAGAGACTCCATCCCGGCATAGCCCAGCCAGTTTGGGGCCCCTGACTGCAAATGTGAAACCTCCTGCTGCTGCTAGGTTTACAAACAAGCCCGTTGTCCTGTGCCTCCTAATATCATTGGTACTGAAGACCCCATCTGGGGGGCTTGAGACCCCTCAGGCTTTTCTCCCAGTTGGGAACGTTCACTCCCTGGGGGTGTTTGTTTGCCCTCTTGTTTTTTTCAGTCCTTCTATAGAATTTTCTCTAGAGTCAGTCATTCTGAAATGTTCTTCCCTCCATCTCCTCTATCAACATTCTACCCCTCCTTCAAGGCCCAGCATAAATGCCACCTCCTCCGTGAAGCCTTCCCCCATCCCCCAAGCTCCACCTCCTAGAATATTTCAACGCTTCTGCAATGATGAATAAAATGACCTAGTTGTAGTATACTTAGTCTAGTCCAGCACGCGATCATTTAAAAAATTATTTTGTAGTTTTCTTAGCTCGCTCCTTTTCCTACCATGTTTTTCAGTCTAACTTCCGCAGTGCCTTCACCACACTGCCTTACATAATCCAAACCACAATAAAGTTCACGTTTAATAAATTGACCAGTCTTGACTTGATTTGGTGGCACAGGAGAGATGGTAAGAGTGGCCGTCTGCTGAGACTCGTTTGCGAGCGGTTAGAGGTCGGGGTGGGAGGAGGGGTACTTCCTGCAACCGGAGCCCAGGCTTAAGTCTGATGGATGCAGAGGCCTTGGCTGTATTCATCCAGGTGGGGAAGGGGCTGGTAGAATGGAGAGGGGATCCTTTTCTAGTCCATATTTAGGGGTGTTTGTGTGATATCAGGGGTTACATGATTTTGAAACCCCTCTGAGATTGGACTCAAGGCCAAAGCTACAGTGGCCAAATTGTTCAAGGGCAGGCCTTCCAACAGGAGACAATACCAACTCCTCCCTCCCACCATATCCCTGAGAGCAGAACGGATGTGAAGACCTCATTCACTTGCTTCCACACTTAATTTGTCATCTGCCCATTTTAGGGTTAGGCTAGGAGGGAAACTCCTCTCCTTTTTCCTTGAGCTCTTCCTCCTGACCGGACAGGATGCCCAGACAGGGGAGGCATATCCAAGCTCAGCAGAGTGGACCTCAAGCACAGTCCTCATTCCCTGTCCCGGCAATACTAAGCCAGAACACACTAGAGATGACATCTTAAAGACAGGCATTTAGATGTGGTAGAGCTTTTTCAGAAATGAAGTCTCTGATACAGATAATGTAATTGTTCTATATGGTCACCAGATGGCACTATGATATTATGATTAAGCTCAGACGCAATACCACCTTTTAAGGATGAGAAATTCTTTCCCCAAATAAGAATAAAGACACAGACGTAGAGAATGGACTTGAGGACACGGTGAGGGGGAAGGATAAGCTGGGACGAAGTGAGAGAGTGGCATGGACATATATACACTACCAAATGTAAAATAGATAGCTAGTGGGAAGCAGCCGTATAGCACAGGGAGATCAGCTCGGTGCTTTGTGACCACCTAGAGGGGTGGGATAGGGAGTGTGGGAGGGAGGGAGACGCAAGTGGGAAGAGATATGGGGATATATGTATACGTATAGCTGATTCACTTTGTTGTACAGCAGAAACTAACACAACATTGTAAAGCAATTCTACTCCAATAAAGACATAAAAAAAAAAGGTAGAAAAGAAAAAGAACTAACACGTTTTTGATTGTCTGCTATGTGTCAGACTCCATGCTCAATGCTTTATATATGTAATCTCATTTTAATTCACATAACAACCATATGAAGTGTTGTTATTATCTCTGATTTCCAAAAATAAGGAAATGAAGGAACAGAGAGGATAAATAACATTTATCACACTTATAACAGAGAGGATAAATAACATTTAGCACACATATCAGAGAGGATAAATAACACATAAATAAGTAACAACTCAAGGTTGTTAGTAATCATATAATGATTATTAGATAATAATGTCTATTCGACTCCTAAACCTTGAACTTTTCCATAAAAATATGCTGTCCCCCAGAAAGCGGTAACATCTTCCCTCCATCTGTACCAGCTGTGTATCCATAATACTGTACCAAGAACTGTGCAAATACCAAATGTTTCTCTCAGAATCTTTACCTCTCTAACTTGCATACTCATGCGTATATGTACGTATGCACACATATAATGTGTCAGTAGACTTGGTCTTCCCAAAAGGAATCCAGTGCACTAATACGTATCAATATGTATTATTTGATAACAACATAAATGACTCTCAAAATAATTATGCTGGCTGAAAGAAGGCAGAAAAAAAGGGTGCATCCTGCCTAGTTCTGTTCACATAAAACCTCGAAAGTGCGAACTACTCTGTAGTGACATAAAACTTCTCATTGGTTGCCTGGGGAGGTGGGGAGGGGAGAGAGGAAAGAAATACAAAGTGACCAGAGGAACGTTTGGGGAGTAATGATTAGGTTCATAATTTTGGAACTATTGTGTATCTTAGTTGTCTCGTTGGTTACACGACTGTATGCATTTCTCAAAACTCAACTGAATTTTACTATAAATAAATTTTTAAGAAGTGAAGCCTTATAACCACTTTACCATCCCCTTCTAATCTTTTAAAGTTTCGTAGTTATTATATCTGAATAGATTAAAAATTCCTCCAGACAATGTTATAATTTTTTCTTTCAACAGTCCTACATATTTTAAAGAACTGAAGGGGAGGAAAATAGTATTTTATATTTACTATTTCTGTTTTGCGTCTTTATTCCTGAAGTTCCAAGATTCTCTTTGGTATCATTTATATTCACCCTGAAGAACTCCCTTTAGCATTTCTTTTAGAGCTGTTGATGAATTCTCTTAGTTTTTCTTCATCTGAGAATATCTTATTTTGCTTTAATTCCTGAAGAATATTTTTGCTGGATATAGAATTCAGGTTTAAGCGATTTAAAGACATTATTCCTTTCTCTTCTGCCCTCTGAGGTTTCTCATGAGAAATCCACAGTATTCAAATTCTTGTTTTATATATATTATGTTTCATTTTGCTCTATCTTCTTGCAAAATTTTTCTTTATCTTTAGTGTTCAGCAGTACTATTATCTGTCGAGGAGTGATTTTCTTTATGTTTATACAGTTTGGAGTTCACTGAGTTCTTGAATGTGTAAATATATGTCTTTAATCAAATTTTGGGAAGTTTTCAGTAATTATTTATTGAAAAATTACTTACTGCACCAATTCCTTTTTCTGTTCCCTCTGGACCTTTAGTGACATGACTATTAGACATTTTTATATTGCCCCAGAGATCTTGGAAGCTTTGTTCATAATTTAATTTTAATTAAAAAAAATCTACATGGAGTGAATGATTTGATAGAAATAAGCACAGAGAACTGTTAGACACCAAGGAGGTACACCCAATCCCTGGGGTCAGGGAAAGCTTTCTGAAAGAGGTGATGTCTAAGCCGAAACCTGATGGATGAATACAATTGGCCAAATGAAGGAGGGAGGGACCAACAGTGACAAGCAGTGAGAATGATGTGTGCAAGTGCAGGGACTTGCAAGGGAGCATGGACTGTTTGGAGAAAAACAATTCGTTACGGTTGAAACATATGGTGCCAATGTGGGAATGATGAAAGATGACGTTCAAGCAGTAAACGGAACGAATCATGAGAGGTCTTATATTTCAGGATAGGCATTTTTGACTTAACCAATCCTGAGGACAATTGGGGAAAAACAAAAAAAAGTTTTTAATGTGAATGGAGTTTCTTTTTCTTCTTTTTTGCTTTTCTGAATTTTCTCATGTTTCTATAATGGACATGTATCATTTTTTATTAAAACAGCTTTAGTAAAAATATAATTCACACATCATACAACTCACCAATTTAAAGTGTACAATTCAATGGTTTTTGGTTTATTTACAGAGTTGAGCAACCGTTACCACAATCAATTTTAGAACAATTACATCACTTCCAAAAAGAAACCCTGTACTCCCCACTTCCTCCTAATCCCCTTCTCCTCCACTTTAGGAAACCACTAATCTACTTTCTGTGTCTATGGATTTGCCTATTCTGGACATTTCATGTAAATAGGGTTATACAAAGTGTGGCTTTTTGTGTTTGGCTTCTTTTATTTAGCACAACATTTTCAAGGTTCATCTATACTGTAGCATGGATCAGTACTTCATTTCTTTTTATCTCCAGATAATATTCCATCGTATGGACATACCACATTTTATTTATTCATTCACCAGTTGATGGAAATTTGGGTTGCTTCCCCTTTTTGGCTATTGTGAATAATGCTGCTGTGAACATTTGTGTACACGTTTTTGTGGGGACATATATTTTCAATTCTCTTGGGTATGTAGCTACGAGTGGAATTGCTGGATCACACAGTAACTGTATGCTTAACTGTTTGAGTAACTGACAGATTGTGTTCTAAAGCAGCTGCACCATTTTGCATTCCCACCAGCAGTGTATAAAGTTTCCAATTTCTCCACATCCTTGCCAATACTTGCTATTATCTGTCTTCTTAATTATTTCCATCCTAGTGGGTGTGAAGTTGATATCTCATTGTGGTTTTGATTTGCATTTCTCTAATGGCTAAGAATGTTGAGCATCTTTTTATGTGCTTATTGGCCATTTGTACATCTTTTTTTGAAAAATGTCTATTCAAATCCTTTGTCCATTTTTAATTGGGTTGTCTTTTTATTATTGAGTTATAGTTTCTCTTTATATATTCTGGATCTAATTCATTTAATAGATACGTGATTTGCAAATATTTCCTCCCATTCTGTGGGTTGTCTTTTCTATTTCTTGATGGTGTTCTTTGAAGCAAAAAAGTTTTTAATTTTGGTGATGTCCAATGTATCTATTTTTGTATCTTTTGTTGTTTATGGTTTTGGTGTGATATCTAAGGAACCACTGTCTAATCGAATGTCACAAGATTTATGCCTATGTCCTCGTCTAAGAGTTTTGTAGTGTCAGCTCTTTCATGTAGATTTTTGACCCATTTTAAGTTAATTTTTGTATGTTGATGTATGGCAAGGGTCCAAATTCATCCTTTTGAGTGGGGATATCCAGTTGTCCTAGCACCATTTCTTGAAAAGACTATTCTTTCCACCATTGTATAGTTTTGGCACTCTTACTGAAAGCCAGTTGACCACAAATGTATGGGTTTATTTCTGAGCTCTCAATTCTATTCCATTGATCTATAAGTCTGTCTTTATGCCAATACTAGACTGTCTTGACTACTGTAGTTCTGTAGTAAGTTTTGAAATCAGGAATGGGAGACCTCCAATTTTGTACTTCCATTTCAAAATTGTTTTGGCTATTCTGGCTCTCTTGCACTTCCATATAAATTTTAGGGTAAGCTTGTAATTTCTGCCAAGAGCCAGCTGGTATTTTGTCAAGGATTGCTTTGAATGTGTAGATCAAATTGGGTAATATTGCCATCTAACAGTGTTAAATAACATTTAATTTAACAACATCAAAATGAACATGGAGCATGCATTACTTTTTAGATAAAAGTAAAACTAATATTATTTGTTTATAAAATGGTGCACTAACCCCATTTAAGTCCCCCTCTCAGCAAGTGCCCCATCTCCCTCTTGTGTTGTTTCTAACTGGTCCTTTAGAAACAGAAACAAAGACCTTGCTATTAGAACTGGTGCATATCAAAAAGAGGCAGTTCTGACCCTGAGAATTCTTGGTTTTGTAGACTCACTGTTGTATAGTCCCATGCTGTGCAAGGGTAGAGGAAAACTATCATTTATTAAGAGCATATTGGGGGCTTCCCTGGTGGCACAGTGGTTGAGAATCTGCCTGCTAATGCAGGGGACACGGGTTCGAGCCCTGGTCTGGGAGGATCCCACATGCCGCGGAGCAACTAGGCCCGTGAGCCACAATTACTGAGCCTGCGCGTCTGGAGCCTGTGCTCTGCAACAAGAGAGGCCACGATAGTGAGAGGCCCGCGCACCACGATGAAGAGTGGCCCCCACTTGCCGCAACTAGAGAAAGCCCTCGCACAGAAACGAAGACCCAACACAGCCAAAAATAAATAAATTAATTAATTAAAAAAAGATATTTAATAGGAGGAATCATAAGAACTTGGTAACTGAGGAGACAGTAGGGGTAAATAAAAATGAAGAGAAGCTCAAGGATTATGCCTAGATTTCTGACTTGGGTAATTATGGGTGACAGAACACAGGGAGAGGCTCTGATATGGTGAATATGAGCTAATGCATTCAGTTTGTGACAGTTTGAGTGTCGAGTGACTTTGGGACACATTAGTGGAGATTTCAAGTAGGTAGATGTATTTACAATTAGGATCTGAAGCATAGAAGAGACATATGGGCTGGAGATATTAGTTTGGGAGTTATGATATAGGTGGGGATAGGATACTTGGGTGTAAATAGAATAAACCATGAAAGAATCCTGGGAAAACACCTACATGTGAAGGGTGGTTGGAAGTAGGACTCTGAAAAGGGAACTGGAGAAGTGGAAAACAGAGGAGTAAGAGAATGATCGGGAAAGAGTGGTCACAGAACCAAGACAAGACGGGGTTTCAAGAAGAAAGGAACAGCCAACATTCACTGAGTCAACTAAGGTTTATAGAATGACTGCTGTGTGCCTGGGGATGCCTCAGGGAATTTAAAAAAAAGATATTTGCCCTGGTGGAGCTTACATTCAACTGGGAAGAGTCAGACAACAGATAGAAGAAATAGATGAAATGGTAGAGCATGAAAGAAGTTGATAGATATTATGAGGAAAAGGACCAGGGAAAGCATATCAGGAATTCTGGTGGGGGAAAAGCAGTTGAAATGGGGTAATCAGGTAGACCTCGTTGAAAAAGAAATATTTGAGCAAACACCTAAAGGAAGTGAGACATGAGATGTGTGGCTATCTGAGGGAAGTGTTTTCCAATAAGAAGGAACAGTCATCACAGAGGCTCTGAGGCAAACACATGGCTGAAATGTTTGGGAACTAGCAAGGAACCAGTGTTCCTGGAGCAGAACGTGTGAAGGGGAGAATAGAAGGGAATGAAAAGGGGGGGGGGTACACACAGTGGAGGGCCTTGCAAGTCATTATAAGGACTTTGTCTTTACTTTGAGAGGAATATGGAACCATTGGAGAGTTCTGATTTATGTTGAATGTCCCGTTGAGACTATAGTTAGGCAAGCATAGAAGCAAGGAGACCAGTTAAGAGGCTATTGTAACAATCCAAGCAAGAGATGAAGATGCCTTGGATCAGATTGGTTGCGGTAAAGGTGGTCAGATTTTATATACATATATTCACAAATACACACACACACACACTCTCACACTCAAAATCATATACAGATGGTACCTGACTTATGATGTTTCCATTTACAATTTTTCGACTTCACGATGGTGCAAAAGCAATATGCATTCAGTAGAAATCATACTTTGAATTTTGATCTCTTCCCAGGCTAGTGATGTGTGGTACCATAGTCTCTTGTGATGCTGGGTAGTGGCAGTGAGCCGCAGCTCCCAGCCATCCATGCGATCACGAAGGTAAACAACTGATACACTGACAACCATTCTTTACCCGGACAACCATTCTGTTTTTCACTTTTAGTGCAGTATTCAATCAATTACATGAGATCTGCAACACTTTATTATCAAATAGGCTTTGTGTTAGGTGGTTTTGCCCAACTGTAGGCGCATGTAAATGTTCTGAGCACGTTTAAGGTAGGCTAGGCTAAACTATGATATTTGGTAGGCTAGGTGTATTAAATGCTCTTTCAGCTTAAAATGCTTTCAACTTACAATGGTTTATTGGGATGTAAGCCCATCATAAGTCGAGGAAGATCTGTTGTTTCTTTTTAGTCAGTTTCATTGAAGTATAACTTAAATACAATAAGATTGCCCAATTTTAATTGCATGGTTCAGTTATGGGTCAGCTATGTCTTATCTGGATGCTGTAATGCCTCCTGCTAAAAATAAATTGAAATAGCTGGATTTTCCCCAAGAGTATTGTCTTATGGCTTTAAGAGTATTACGGAATGGATTTGGCGATATAGGAAGGGAGAAGATTTGGTAACTATTAAAGAACTGGTTATTTCAGCTAAAGATGGATAAGGACTTGAAATACAAATGTGAGGCACATAAGTGGATGCAATCCCCAGATGCGAGCCACTGGTGTTAGCAAAGATTTCTTGCTTTTGGATGGAGATGGGGAAAAAATGGGGTGCATACTCACACTGTCTACACACTTCACCAACCAGGGCCCTCCCAGTCTGGTCCTACATAGGACTAGAAGGTCTCTAACGATGGCTACTGCGCTATGGAAGAACTACTTCTCCGCATTTGGACTGCCAGCTGAAATTCACTCAGGGCAGTGGCTACTCTTTTTCTTTTTTTTTAAACTAATAGGGGAAAGTTTGATGGGGAAACAGGTATTTACATAATCTCAAATTGTGTCCCCACAAAATATTTATTAATTACTTTTTTTAAACATCTTTATCAGAGTATAATTGCTTTAAAATGGTGTGTTAGTTTCTACTTTATAGCAAAGTGAATCAACTATACATATACACATATCCCCATATCTCCTCCCTCTTGCATCTTCCTCCCACCCTCCCTATCCCACCCCTCTAGGTGGTCACAAAGCACCGAGCTGATCTCCCTGTGCTATGTGGCTGCTTCCCACTAGCTATCTATTTTACATTTGGTAGTGTACATATGTCCATGCCACTCTCTCACTTCGTCCCAGCTTACCCTTCCCCCTCCCCGTGTCCTCAAGTCCATTCTCTACGTCTGCGTCTTTATTCCTGTCCTGCCCCTAGGTTCAGAGAAAGAAGATAGGGCAGTGGTTACTATTGAAGGTGTTCCAATTGGCCAGGATATTTTAAAAGGGTAATAATAATAATAACTACCATTTATTGAGTACCTACTTTGTGACCAAATGAGCATTGTGATATGTCAACTTTTTCATTCTTCACAGCCCCATCATGTATATTTATCCTATTTTTATAATTGAAACTAACACTTAGATAAGAAAAGTGAAATGCAGTTCTAGCCCTGAAATCTAAACTCATAATCCCATGTCAGCCTAAGGGAGATCCATAATTTACGAGATTCGAGCGAATTGACAGCACATGGTCCAGTCTAGTTGAGGCAAGAGCAAAAGACATGGTGGGGGCCAGGATGGAGCATTCTTGGTACTGGGTTGCTACCCTACTAGGAATGATGATTTTACTCTCATTATTTTATTTTTGGTGGGAAAACCCACTATCCAGAGACTTCTATGGGGGAGGAAGTGGAAGGTATGGAAATTTAGGAAGCTGATATAATATATATCTAGACTAAAGTAGAAACTACTAGAAACATGCAGATTACCACCCCCCAAGGCATTTTGCAGCAACCTTGAATGGAAGAAGCACCAGAGCAATGTTGAAGTATGATGACAGGAGCTGCAGGAAGGGATGCTGAGTGATGTTGAAGAATCGGGGGCCTCCCTGGTGAGCCCCAAATGGTTGCCCTATCCACAGACAGGGAGAAAAATGGGGTGAACCTATCACAGTGGGTCACAGTGTGTACTCCAGCCAATAGGTAATTAAGGGAAAGCCACTGGGCCACCGTCCACATGCCGGCTGGCAAAGTAAGTGCCCCTCCAGGCAGGGTTCATTCCTTTACTTCTTAAACACTTAGAGTCTGAGGGGCCAAACTTGTACTTGGTCTGGCTCCTGGAGCTGCAGGAGTCCCCTCAGGTGTAGCCAGGTACCCATGACAATGACGAAGAATAACATGATTGGAAATTATTCATTATAGTGTGTGTGTGTGTGTGTGTGTGTGTGTGTGTGTGTGTGTGGTGGGGAGCCTCTGACTGTGATGCCAAGATGGTGAAAGAAAAGATGGTGGAAAACCTGAAGACCTGAGAAGGTGAGGCAAACTAAAGTGGGCACGTGGCATCTTATGAATCATTAAGCCTGTGGCCATGTGCTGAGCCTCAGCTTTCCCATCAGAGGAACAGTGATTCCTGGAAGGTCATAGAGAGTGCAAAGGCCCAGCACAGCCAACAATACATCCTTTATAGTACAGATGTCAGTGCAGATGACGTCAAGGCTTTGACTTCTTTAATAACCTATAAAATGCTATGATCCATACACAGTTTGAAGGAGGGCTTAAGGTAGGTGTTAATAACCCTCAAAATGATACAGATAATGAGTTAGAAAAGATCATAGGAGTGTACCGTGGAGCTAAGCAAAAAGAGTTTCACTGGTTCTGGAATTGATGTTTTTGATCCTCTTATGAAAGGGAAATGTTTTAGATTACAGATATTTATCCCGGTACCATAGGCTACCCGGATATTAATACACACGCCTGTGTCATCAATAAACACATCACTCTAAGTAACATCCATGTAACTCTGTCACGGGAGAGGTATCGTCAATGGAATTTTAAAAATTCATGAATGTAGCTTCTTACATGAACCTCTTGAGATAGATTGTCTCCCAGTGTGGCAGATAAAACCTTTATTGTTCGGGATTTGGTAACGTGGGTCTGCACACTGTGTGGTAGCCGCATCGTTTTGATGCTACACGTGTTGGTGAGATTGATGATAACATACGGAATCTAGACAGTATTTATCCAAAGGATTTAGAAGGCTATATTGCAAACTGGGACAATATTGTCTTTTCCACAGTCAAGTCTTATGCTAGGAATACCCCGAGAGCAGATTAGGACATACGCACTTGTGCTTCAGGTGAAAAACACCTTCCCAAACACAATACACCCAAAATTAGAAGAACAATCGTTGCTGAAGGTAGCAATGGACCAAGATGACCAGGGATTGAGATCGTCCTGAAGGGGACTAGTTTGGTAATCCCTTCTCTCTACTTCAATAGCTAGAGGAATAACTGTATCTCATTCAAGTGAGATTCAAATTTTTTTTGGAATTATGTCACACAGCCATTTAAATATGAAGGAGATTTTAACCACCTAATATCTGTTCAAAAGGGCTTAGAAAGAAAATGTGGGAAACATAGCAGGGCTTCTCATTTGTGCCTACAGCAGGGTTTCAGGACACATCAAGAGGTTTATTCTGCCATATAACACTGTTGGAACATAACATTCCCATCCTGTATTTTAAAGTACAGCAATTCAGTTTTACTTGTAGAATTAAAAGTCTCTCATTATGAATTTTGTTCTCGTGGGACACTGTAGGCTGAGGAGACGGTCAATCCATGCTCCCAGGGAGGAACTCATGGGCAATTAGATCTGAGTTCCCTGCTTCCCCAGGGAGGCCTCGGAAGTGCCTGAAGAGAAAGTGGGAATTCTCACTACCTCAGATGGGCAGGACTAGGGACAGCGGGAATTAAGTTAGGGAGGAACTTCTTGATACCAAGGTAATTAGCAGCTGGTGGTGGAAATGGATTGGGACATGATATAGACAGGTATAGAAAAGAAAACAAGTTATAAAATAGATAACCAATAAGGACCTACTGTATAGCACAGGGAACTATAGTCAGTATCTTGTAATGACCTATATTGAAAGAGAATGTAAAAAAAAGAATATATATATTATATATATATATATATATAAAATATATATATCTGAATCACTTTGCTGTACACCTGAAACTAACACAACATTGTAAATCAACTATATTTCAATAAAAAATTTTAAAAAAAGAAACCCAGTAAAAAGCAACCTGCTATGAAACTGCAAGTAAGTGGATGAGTCACCCCAGTGCCCTCCCCAGAGGCTCCTAGCCCCAGGGACCGGTGTGGCTATTGAAGATATAGATCAGCAGAGTGGCAAGCACAGTAGAAATGGGAAAGTGGCATTGGTACAGGATTAGCAGAAGGCAGTGACAGCAGTGGTGCTTGACGCAGGTATGTGGAAAGCCACCAGATACCACCCAGGTGTCTGAAGGCCAGGGCCCCGTGGGATGTAGAGAACACCCACAATGTGGGAGGCACTTCAGGTATTACCCCTCCCCCTTCACTAGGAGGTCAGGGACTTAGATGAGGCTAGAGTGCCAGCAACTGAGCTAGTAGGGCTGAGCTGCAGAGTAAGACATTTATCATTGTTTGGGACCCTGTTCCTCTCAGTTGTGACAGTGGGAAATGCCTTTGAAATTTTCTTTTCCGATGGAAGATACTGCTAATTTGCTAACACGTAAAAAGTATTTCTACTTTAATAGGGATAGAAAAATGGAGGACATCTGTCAATCCAAGTTGGAAGGCTATGAGGCTAAGAGTGGGAGAGGCAAGATAGGAATTCATGCGCATGGGCAGTAGAGAGCTTGGCTAAAGGCCAACTACTGGGATTCTCGTTTAATTGCCCATTCACATGTACAGAAATGTCACTTTTGCTTTCAACACGGAGAGAGTCAGTGAGAGAAATAAAGCTTGCGTGTAAATCCAGTGAACTGAAAACAACCAAATAGCATTTGGTAAGATATATAAAACGTTCGAAGGGAATATAGTACCACTGGGTATCCACTTACACAAAGCTATCAAATTATACACACAAGCTCCAGAAGGAACACTATCCACACTGTACAAGTACTACCAGGGTAACAAACCTCCAGGTTGCTAAATCTCTGGTGTTTTTAGCTTGTCGTGAGGACTCAGTTTCTGACAAACCTGACTCCAGTATGTTCATTTAGCTGCTTTCAATGAACTTTACTATTTAGTCACACATGGAGGTTGTTTTTAAAAGAAAAGTTATCTTTCTCAGAAAAGTCCGCAGTGTCTGACATACAGCAGGAGCTCAATAAATCCTTTTTGAATGAAAGAGTGAATGAATAAATGAATGTTCTCAGTAACATGGTTTTGGAATTTCTCCTGTGAACTGTGGCCCTTGATTCTAGATATAAGATAAAACTAAACATTATGGAGATGGCTTTACTTGTTCAGAATTTTCCAAGCAGAAAGATGAGCAAAAACAAATTATTTATTACATATGGTTTCCTTCGGCAGTTTCCCTTCACCTACCTTTTGCCCTGCATTGAGTTTACACATTTGTCTCTCTGAGCTATTCTATGTAAAAACCAGATGGAGACTCTGGGCCTGAGTTATTTCGTGGTAGGATCTGCAGGACATTTCCCACATTGCTTACAAGGCTGGACGTTTCCCTGCCTTGATACCTGCGGGAGAATGCTACCCTCCAACCCATGAATCGGGTAAATGCCAATGCCAAGGGGGTGGGTGGAAAGGTGACAGAAGAGAGATGCACCAGCTCAGTGATGTTTGTCATTTTTATTTGCAATACTTTAGGTCCAAGTTTCAAACTGCAATATTTTTACACTCAAGACACAGTCATGCACAATCCATATTTCAATTTTCTATTGCTTCAACCACAATTTAAAATAACAATATTGGAAACAAAAGTCCTTAAAAAGATCGGATGCTGAGGTCAGAAGGATGGAACCATACCATCAGCAGGTTTACAAAAGAAATAACTTACTTAAAAATCAAACAAACAGAAAGACCATAAATACCTTTAATCCAAAGTTACATGAGAAGTTCACTACACATGGGTTTACAGATAACACAGTTTAACAAAAGTAAAGCACAGCCAAATGAGATACAATTCTGATAAACAATGAAAATATAGATCCTCCTTAACTTGTTTTGTCTGGATATCGTGAGTATAATCCCAGTAGCCATCACTACCCTGTGATCTGTCTCTTCCTTGCTGATGTACTGAGATTTAAAACTCAACCCACTAATGGTTACGGAATTCTGTGAAAGGTCTTATCATCACTAATGAATATAGTATATGCGGGTCCATAAAGCACACCACACACAAGCATACACACCGAACTTGAATTTCACACTCAGGGCTGGTTGGCACTGCTGTGGGCAGGGCATTGGGACTGTCCACTACCAGTTTATCCTCTTTCCAGTAGCATACTCATTCAACTGGCCAATCCCTGTGGGAGTTGTCACCAGAAATGCTATCTTTGGTTCCCAATAAGTGGATTTGTCAACACTCCTTAATGCTAATAGCATGTAATCACTTTTGTCTTTTTCTCTCTGCAACCTGCAAATGCTTAGGCCCACTCAGTAGTCCCAGCCATTAAAATGCATGGGTTCTGACATCTTGTGCCATTTATGAAGTAAACTCTATAAAGCCCAACACCACTTCGTAGGAAAGAAGAGGCCCAAGTATAGTTCTATTCTAGCAAGTGTGACGGTGTATTTCTGTTCTAGTAGCAAATACTGGCCACAGCTTAATGAAAACCAGACTTTACATACAGAGTGTATGGAAAATGAAAACTGGGAACACGCAACAGAAAAGGAACATCAGAACAAAAACAAAACAACTGTGAAGGAATTGGAAGGCTGCCACAAGTTTTATCAACATTCCCTAGTATTATTCGCTTCATTTATTCGAGGGTTTTTTTTTTGGCATCATCTTACATAGTTCTATTGTTTAACTGCAACATAAGAGACCCAGGCTGAAGTATGTGGTATTTGCCATCACTTTAGCAGGATGAATTAGCAAGGCAATCTACAGTACCACAGAATGTTGGAGCTTCTGGAAAGCCTTGGAGATCTAGTCCAATACCCTTATTTTATAGATAAGGAAACAGCCATAACATGGTTAAGTGACTTGCCCAAGGTCACATAGTAAGTTAGGAATAGAGCCTTTATTAGAATCCAGGTATCCTTACTTCTAGGCTAGTACTTCTTCCGCTACATCTGACTGATTCTCTCTAATTGCTGTTGACTTCCTCGTAGGTCCTAAATCAGGTGAACACGGTACCTGCCTTCTACTGGTATTATGGGATAGCATTCGCCTGATGGCAGCTTCCAAAGGAGACTCTGAGGGCACTAACTGTATTATGTGGCAGTAAATGCTCCTCGTTGTTATTATTGTCTACTTGAACACAGAAGTGTGCACATGGAAGTGATTATCTCAGTTCCCGCATTTGCAGTCAGTTAGATACTGTTTAATATTAAACAGACATCCCCGATGAATGAGGAGTCGGGTTATATTCATTTGGTTACTAAAGGAGTGTGGAATCAGAAAAGGAGTGGAAGAAAATGAAAGCTGACCAACAGAAAGATTCTATCAGAAACATATTTTTGATGAAAAATTCTTTCTTAGGAAAAAATAGTCCCATTATTTCCAAGATGCCATTTATTTCCTTCCCAATCCACATGCAAATACATGTTCCGAATTGTGTGTTAAGTTCACTCAAAATCCCGGGTCTGTTAGACTGTCAATTTACAAATGCTCAATTTCAGTCCTCTTCCTCAGAGACTGGGAGTAGCTTGCTTGCATCACTGGCCATGCCTTTGTTTAACCGAATATTAACTGCAAGTAGCTAAGAAAAGGACCACGAGATTAAATGGGGCAGGGCAGGGCAGGGTTAAGACTCTCATAAGTAGATTATATGTTGAGAATGGCCAAAGAAAAGCCTGTGGGTTCTCTAGGTATAAGGTCTGCACTTGGTGAAACTAACACCTGAGGCCACTACCGCATTATGAAAGTCCTCACCTACAATTTCTTTGGTGAGTTAGAAGGAAATTCCTCTCTTTGGGTAGATAGTCTCCCCTTTTCTGTTTAAAAATGACAGTAGTTACTGCATACAACCTATAATCAGGCTGGACAGAAAGTACATAGAGGCCGCCAGCTCGGGCCAAAGCTAAAAGGAGAGCGACTGAATGCCAACAGGCAAGGGCAGTTCTAAAGATCTGTCTTAATGTTTCCAGTCAGCTTTTAGGTGCAAGTCATAAGTTCTACTGAAATCAACGGGACTTGCCTACTGTTCATTAAAAGAAAATCCTACCTGAATGATAGTGTATCCTGTTGGAAAAGGAAATGGTGGGAGCTGGGGATTTTATCCTTCTGTTCTTCCAAGATTCAACCTGAAAATCTGCTAAAGTGATCCAGAAAGGCGATAGTTGAAACAGATGTTATCCAGGGGGCTGGTCAAAGGTCACCCCTCCAATCTAAAGTAACCAAAACAGAAACCTCAAGGCCATACTAAAGTGGAGGGGGGCAGCCAGTCTGAAAGCAGAAGGATGCGTTTGGAGTACTAATAGTGACATCTCCCTAGCTTTAACTTGTAGATAATAGTCCCCTAAGAAAGCACGTGCCGTACCCGAGCGTATGCCAACCTCAGCACCCAGGCAAATATAAAGCCTATGGAATAATTGTAACTAGCAAATATCTGTGCCCTGCATGCTCTGGGCTCTGGCCAGAAGGCATCTGCTTCTGGCGTCTTTTCTATGTTTCTATAGTTCCCTTTCTGATGTTTATTATAAAGCAATATTAGAACAATATCAAAGGAAATTTTAAAAAGAAAACAAATTCCACATAATCCCGCCACCTTAACACAACTGATTTCAATTGTCTGTGTTCCCAGTCTTTGCCCATATGCACGCTTATTTTTACATGGTTGTCCTCCCTGTGTATGTTATTTAAAGGTGATTTTATCGATTCTCTCTGAGAACTGGCAGCCTCATTAGAAATAAACAACCCACTGAGCAAAGGAATATAATTATTTACACGATCTTTGAGCTGAGAAATATCCTTTATAGACAAACATCTCAAACCATCAAAACAGTTATACAGACGACAGGAAGCAATTTCATATTTCTTTTTCTTTTAGCAATGGAATGTGCTTCACAGGGGAGGGAAAGATGTGGGGATCAGGTAGTTAAACTCAAACATTGGGGTGCAATTCACAAGCCTGAAAGAAATCTGAATAACACAATTAAAGAATAAATACTTGAGTTAAATCTTCTTACATGACTTGGCCATCCAGTAGCCAAAATGGAACACAGACACACAAATATTTACAATGACACATAGACGAGATCAGCAAGAACGAAGTCATTACCCAACATGGTGACTGATTTGAGGGGATTATGACAACGTGCCGGCTCCTTGCTACAACATTAATGTTCTTTTCTTTCTTAAATAAATAATCTCTACTGTGCTTCTCACCCTTCCCTGACTTTCCCACTGCCCTATCCCTATCTCAGGACATTTTGGAATCAACATTCGACGATGTTCGACTTCAAAGATCTGGATAGACTCACCTGTGTCAAGATGAGCTAAAAAAAAAAATCCAGGGAAAGGGAATAAACTATTAACCATCTGGAGTCCAACTTGGTCAAGGATACCAAATGTGAATCCTTCAGCATCATTTTGGCAGGAGAAGCAGCTTCTTTCTAATACTTACTAGAAATATACATAACTCTCCAACACGGGGAAGGGTTTTTAGAAGCTGTTCTCATTTTAAAATTTACATAGATATAAGTTTGTAAGAGTAAAGCCTACTGGGATATATTATCATAAAATCTTGGTACAACGGGCTGTGGTGAAGTAGTACCAGGCTCCTTGTTGTTAATACGCTGAATTGAAAGCATAAAAGAGCAGCCATTTCTCTGCCTACAGCAACCTGAAGGATCACTGCTCCAGGTCTCCCCCCACCAAAAAAAGGCCTTCCTGACATATAAGGGATGCTAATAGATAACTAGGGCTTCCCAGCTAGGTTTGGGGCTCTCTCCCCTGGCAGGGTATAGTTATCAATGTACTGAATTCTATTTGCACCCCAGGTATTATTTCATTGAATTCCCTGGCACTATGAATGAAAAATTAAAAAAATACTTAATTTTAAATGAAATCAAAATTAAGGCTTCTCTCTCTCTCTCTCTCTCTCTCATTAAAACAGTGTGGCATTAAAATTTTCAGGCCCAGCCACTTTTTTGTGAAGTATAACATAGTATGCTTCAAATTAATATTACCATTTGATCTTTTCATGTTTGTTGTTTTATCCCACTGTGGACATTTTCGGGGCGGGGGGGGGGGGTCAAGCCCCTCCCAAATTTCATAGTCAAAGAAGACAATAGGAAATCCACCAGTGGCGTCATCTCCTAAACATAAACACGTGCACTATATGGTCAGCAGAAACTCTCTAAAGAAAGTGCTTTCATTTTAAGGAATGGATAGATGATTATATCGATGGATATGCCTAGGCAGAGAAGGAGAGAGGCCCACGGCATTGATCTCTTTCCCTCTCTTGCTGGATGTAGATAGGTTCTATTCAGATTCTTGACATACTACAAATCAAGAAGCCTTCTACTGCACAAACTGCTAGCTTTTCAAAGGCTTAGAGAAACAACTATGCAGAATTTATAAAATTGACAATACACTCGAAAGAGAAGTATATCCTTTTCTACGCAGACACCCTCCAGATATTTTTCTACTCTCAGAAGATTCAGGAAGTGGCAACTGTTGAATTTCTAATAAATTGATACACGGTGAAATACTAGTCAAATTTTCTTATTTTCCCCAAGCCACAAAAGGAATTCAGTTGGACTGATATTTCTTGGGGTATATGATTGCAAACCCAAATGCTTTTCACTGGAGAACTTCAAGATCTTTACAAACATGTTTTTAAAATTCAAAAGCCCAAAGGGCTAAGTATGAACACACCATATCCAGAAACAGAAATTGGTGATACATTGGGAAAATGGCCACAAGTACTTAGAGCCTAATGTTGACTGGGATGTAGTTTTCACTGACCTCCCATTTCTTACAGAGTTGAGTGCTTACAATATTTCTGTTCTCTAGATCTTTAAAAAAATTTTTAATGTTATAAATTGCCAAGATAAATAATTTTTATCAGCAGCAAATGTTGGTTAATGGGTCTGTTTCCTCCTCTTGTGCCTATTTTACAGTTACCTACATTCCACAAGGACAAGACAGGATTAAATTAGGTATTGTTATCTTTGTTTACTGTCCAACAAGGATTTCAGTATTGCATGCTTCTATTGTCTTCCTTTTGGCTCTTGGAGAAAGTCCCGTCTTTGTTTAAGTATGGTTTCTCCTATCAGGATTTCCTAGGTTTAAGACCTGGGCTCACCCAACTGGAGTGCCACAGTTTTGGTGTGTCTTTTTTCAGGTATCATGAAGATGAACGAGCTGGTTTATACAAATGATAAATCAACTACCTCTTAAGCATCATCATGAAAATGTGATAAGATTTCACCATTTGAACTTTATTTAGACATAAGAGTTTTTAAAAGCCCTTCCTGAACACACATATTCCTCTCTGCTTTTGGAAAATGTCCTAAAAGAAACCTTTTCCAATACAAATGCAGAAAAACAGGTACACAAACCGAGCCACCACTAAAAAGAAGAATAAAAAATTTCAACTCTATTAGGGCATGGACTTCCACATGTTCACACAGTACTTGCTCTGGGGTTTTTTTTTGTTTTGTTTTGTTTTTGTGTTTTTTTTGTTTTGTTTTTGTTTTTTACTTTCTTTTTTTTTAAAAAAACGTTTTGACATCTTTTTTTTTTTCTGGACATCTAATGACAATGCAAGTGAAAAACATCACATTGGGTAAGGAGTTTTGAAGGAGGTTCGAATGCAAGAGGGACTACTCTCTAACTTAAAAACAAACACAACACTATGAAGAGGGAGTGTGCATCTTTGAGAAATCTTTTTTCTTCAAAGTGAATGCACAAAATGAGGGGATTCACTACTGGCTCTTTCGCTTCACGGTAGAAGTGACCACTTTATGGCCACTTCGACATTGCTGCCCTGTTTGGGCTGCGATTCAGGCTTACAAATAAATTACATAATCTGAGGGAGTAGGAAAAAGGCTTATAAGAAGTTTCTATTCATTTGAAAGTTAAAGAATCCCCACCCCATTCGACTGTCTTTTCTTCCATCTTTCCTGCAGTGGAGTTTTATTTCAGTCTTACTCATGAGGGAGATGGTGTGGGGCAAGGCTTGCAGTCCTAGCGGCTGCTGTTCTTAATCGCTTCCTTTGCAGCGATAATCAGAGGAGTCAGGCTGGAGAGAGGCTTGGCTAATTTTAAAAATGGATGCTGCAAAAGGGAAAAAAAAAAGAGGAATTACTAGAATTCTTTCCTCCAACAAGTATATTACTTTACACTTTCAAGGAGGCTTATTTTCATTAAAATGTATTTTGTGGATCCAATTAAACATCATTTAAAAAATAGTGCCAGCTTTCATCCTTCAGATGTTTTTGGTCTTCGGTGTCATGAAATCTTCTGGAAGCTGACTGGCAGAGCTAGAAATTCAGAGTAGGGGTCTTGTAAAATCTCGCTGTGTTTGCAAGTCTAACTTTCTGATTTTCTTAAATAGATGAATTTATCTGGAGCAGCCCTCATGCTTAAAAAAGTGTATTCTGTTGACCACTCAAGACCTTAACCCTGAAATCAATGGCCTCCTAACTGCTCAACCCAATAGTGTGTCTCTACCATTTCTTTTTTGGCCCCTCTGCAGTGCTTCAAACAAGTGAATATCCCTTTCTTCTTTGAGATGTTGTTCTCTTTGGGGGCCTGTGACATTCTACTGTCTCGATTCTCTTCCACATACATGCTCACTGACTACTCCCTCCCTCTCTATCTTCCTCCCTGGTTTCACTTCCTCTTCCCACCTCCCAGAACTTGACTCTCATCATCTTCTTTTTCGAATTTAATTCCTTGGAGAGCTCATTCCTTTTCATGGTTCCAATCTCTCATCAAGCTTTATGGAGATGACTCCCAAATGTCCACTGTGTCACCTGATGTCTTTCCTGAATTCTGCTCCTATTTCTCCAATTGCCTGCTGGATATTTCCTTTTGTATGTCCTTCTGCCACCTTGAACTCAACATTTAAAAATGTACGTTCAAATCTACCAAACAGGGTACTCTTGTGTGATGTAAGCTACAGGGGCTTTGGAGTCAGAGCACCTAGGTTCAATCCTCTCCTTTGCTTATCGCAATGGTTAAATGAGGTAAGTGACAGTTCATCGTAAGCCACATTGAAGCCAATCAGCGTTAGCCACTGTAGTATTATCCTCTATCACTTCTGCTTTTGCTGAACTCTACCACTGGTTTGATATTCTGAGGTCACTTCTGTGTTCCTCTCCCTTATGTTCCACATGCAATCAGTTACCAAGTGCTTCCTTTTCAATGCCTTTTACAATTATCTCTTGCTTTCCCTAGGCCTAATCAACTTAATCCTAAATTATAACAATAACCCCCCCATCTTCCAGCCTCCAATTTTTTTCTATTGCTAATTCTTATTGCGTACCACCAGATTCATCTTCCTGAACAAAGCTTTCAGCAGGTGTGTCCCTCAGATATCTTCAGTGTTTCCCCACTGCCTACAGCTCCTACCCTTTAGCCTGGTGTTCAAGCTTCTCTACGTCCTGTCTCCTGCGGCTTTCCTTACTGGAACTCTTTACTTCAGTACACCGTCTAGTTTCTGTTCCCTTGAACCTTGCCTACATGCCTTTGGTCATGCGATAATCCTTCCATCTGAAATTCCTTCCCCCTTTCCCCTCAAACTATCTAAAACTGATCTGTCTTTCAAGGCCCAGCCGAACTCTTCCCTTTTCGCAGACATTTTCTGAATGCCATAGCCCATAGGTGTGCGTCTCTAATCAACTGTGACATTTACTGTTTGAACGGCCTTGGGTTGACTGAGTCTCTAAACAATCTTGCATTTTTTTCATGTTCCTAAGGAGACTGTGAACTTCTGAAGAGTAGGAATCATGCCTTTAACAGATTTGTATCACCCACTGCACTTAAGCCTTGCAAACAGAAGTTGCTCCATAAAAATCCACTTATCTCTGTCTTTTCTCAAGCCTTCCAGTGGTGTGAATGCCATGTATCTCTCTCCTTTCTAACCTCTAAAATGGGCTAGAGTCAGAGAATGGAGTTATATGGACTTAAGGTGATATACAGATTATAGCCTATATGTGTAAAAGGAGAAGATGCAACAAACAAAGTCTTCAATTTTCTCAAAATATCATTTTGCATCAGAAATCTGACTGGTTCAGATAAAAGTATTGTTGGGGAAGGAATTAACTGGATAATCGATTCAATTACCTACATAACTGTATAGCTACCTTCAGAGAACCTGTATCTTCATTCATCCTTGGACGAAGACATGATAGGAGTGTGTACCAGGATGTGTATGTGGGGTGGTGGGAGGGGTGAAAAGATGTGGAAATGAAGCACTCAAAAGTTCCAGGTTTTCATCTATAATTTGAGGCTGTATTAATGGGAGGATTAATAAAGGGCTATTTCAGATCTGACATTTTCGGGCCCCATGACAGCCTGTGAAATGCTCACAGGTAGCAGAGAAGACAAGGTGTAGCCTCCCCAGTTCCTCCAAATTGGTTTATCCCAGATATGATTTGGGTTGGGATGGGATATTTTCGCATGGTTGTGGCTGTCTCTGGAGGGAGTTCAGAAGCAACAGGAACTTTTTGTTGTTTGGCCTGAAACAGACTGAATCTATGGTTAATAACACTCTGCATGACCAAGGGTTATGCCTTTTGTTTAACTGGATTATGTGTTCAAAGTCAGGGAGAACGAGCAATCACTTTTCTTGGCTATTACAGATCTTTATCTTGTTCCCCAAGGAACAGTCAGTCCCCAGCAGTGAAGCTATATGTGTAATCCTGGGCATGCATTGCTTTACCAATGTAAATGCATTTTCTTTCCCTCTAAATTGGTTTGTGTGGAAGAAAGTCAGACAATCCAGGGCTCAAATCCACGTTCTGCCACTCAATAGCTGTGTGAGTTTTAATTTCTACACCTGCAACGGGGATAATAACACCTATCCTAGAGAGTTGTAAGAATTAAGTGAGATAACGTTTGTAAAGAATTTGGTATAAATAGGTACTAATTACCATCATATATACTAATCCCTGAGAGCCATGAAAAGGACAAATGGTTACAGAGGCACTCACCACTGGATGGTACTCACCCAGGCAAGCAGGTGCCTGCCATTTGGCATCACAAGCAAAGGGGCTTTGACCAGTAAAGCATTAGAGTAGCAGATGCCATGGAAATAATTGCATAGTTATGTAGACAATTACCTCCGGCCAAGAGCACCTGCATACAACATCCAGGGGCACAAGTAAAGTTTAGAACAAAACAGCAACACCAGAGGTTCACATTGTTATTTCCCTTGCAAAATAAGACTCCAGGAAGAATAAAAGAGAGTTACAGCTTGAACTCCCAAGTTCTCAGAAGAAAGGCAACATGCCAATCAATCACGTATCAGATGCATGCCTATACTTATGTGCCTGTGGTCTCAGATCAAATGGTTAGAGCCTAACTCAAACTAGACCTCTTTTGACAGCGCTCTCTTACTGTCACACATTGACATGGAAAAGCTCAATATAATGACTCTCTCTTTGTAACTGTCCTGTTTCATTGTCACCTGTAAAAGCTCCTTGGCAGATCCTCGCCTATCCACATCCATCTCAAGACAGCGATTTAAAAAGTCACGGAATACAGCAGACAGTCTCTCAGGATTCTGGAGCTCTGGGGTTCCATTAGTGGCTATCAGATATAATGCCTATAGAAAAAAAAAATTAGAAAAATCTATTCAGCATATACATATTAGGATCACGAGTTGGCATACAAGACAGAAATCCAATTTCTTCTGGTTTATATCCTGGGTCTTAAAAATTCCATTTTAGAGAATGACACTGACATATACTGCAAAGTTTCTGTAACATTTAGAAATGGTTACTCTTGGCAGTAACTCAGGTGACCGTGAGGTGCCCCACCCCCAAAAGCTTGGAAGTAAGGTTATAAGGCTGTCCTATGAGAGTTAAGCCAGTAAAAATCCATATATAATGAATGTGTGATTAACCACCTAGGAAATGAAACCAAGGGATCTGTGACTAAAGAGTTGAGGAAACACACACACATCCAATCATGTCGACCTAAGTATAACCTCTGGAAGGCACAGTTGCCAAGGTGATTGTAATTTACTGACTGTTTATCTTGATTGGAGAATATTTGTGAGCGGACCAGGGATGAACAGACTACGTTATGCAATCAGAGAAGTACAGAGAATCAGAAGATGGCAGTGCCTGGATGAGAAGTAACCCTTGGGGCCCAAGGACTCAAGTACTTTTATCCTGTGGCAGATGTATCCCTATAGATTTTAATTAGGTTCCCCATGAAAGTCTACCTATAATAAGAGAAAATATAAGAAAAGTTGACATTAATAATCTTGTATCCTACTGTAAAATAATAAGTTGCTAATATATCTCTGAGATCTTTGCTGTGGAAGGCCACCACTGAGAGATATCAACTCATGGTGTGCTGACAAAATCAAGGGCCCTGGCCTTCCAGGCCGAGAGTTGGACCCAGAACCATGGTTAATTCACGAAAGTAAACCCATATTTCAAAGGCTCCGCAGCCATAAAAAGCTGGCCATTCCTCATGCCTCCTCTAAGCAAACTATTCTAGAGCACTGAGTATGTATCAGGTACCATATTAAACACTGGAGATCCAAAGATGAATAACAGAATGCCCTACTTTCAAAGATGACACAATTTAGTGAAACTTATAGATAGCTACCATACAGTGAGACGAGCTAATAGAGAAAAACAGGAAGTGCTAAGTCAATGTAAGGATGAAACAATTTACACCAGCGCTCAGAGAAAGCTTCACAGAGGAGCTTGGCATTTGAACAGTCTTGAAGGCTAAATAGGAGTTTTCCTGCAGGTATTACCACCAGGGTTATGCCTGCCTATGCGACCAGACTCCTAACTATCATGAACACATGCTCCCTCTTGAACTTGCTTGAACTTCACAGCAAATTATCAGCCCCCTTTTCCACCGTGTCTCCTAATATTATTAACAAAAATATTTCTATCAAACTCCTTTCCCAGGCTAGTTTTCATCAGCTGGTGAGTACATCTCTCCTCCTTTCCAGAAACCTCCAGAGATGTACTTTAGAAAGGGTTAGAAAGGACCATTTAATCCAGTGGCTGTCAACTTATACAGCAGGCACCAGAATCACCTAGAGGGCTTGTTAAAACACAGATTTCCTGGGTCACCCCCAGGGTTTCTGATTCAGTAAATCTGCAGAGGGGCCTGAGAATTCGCATTCTAACAAGTTCCCAGGTGATACTGAAGCTGCTGGTTTCAGGACCACACTTTGAGAACTGGTTTACTCCACCCAATTAAGCAATGGGCTTAATGATTGATGCTTGAGACACCTGTCCTCACAAACCATCTTTGTTCCTGCATTAAAAGAAAATTGGTTACTGCAAATTACATTTGCTAACTCCTCCTAAAACTCTCTTATTTCAGCTGGCCACAATTCCGCCAAACTCTGCGTCCTTTGCTGGCTTTTTTCTGCCCTGTAGCCAAAACCAATCCTAAACAAACACATCTCTTTTTTCCCTTTCCACTCTCCCTAAGTCTGTGTGCATGCCATACTGTTTCATTTTCTCTCTTTTTCTTTTCACCATTCTTAGCTCAATACATTCTACTCCATATAACCTTGCTCCCCACAAGTACATATACGTCTCTACTCAAGTCCTTCTCACCTCTCTTCAATCCATGTACTAAGAAAAAGGTTGACAGGAAACACCCCAACATGTTAACAGTGGTTCTCTCTGGGTGGTAGGATTATTAGCGACTTAATTTTTTAAAACATATTTTTCAATTTTCCAAATTTTCTACAATGAACGCGACTGCTTTTATTATTTTTAAAAACCCTCCAAAATTCTTTAAAAAATAAAATCTAAAAAGCTGTGCCATCCAGTTTACACAAAAATCTTCATCTATTTCTCTTTGTCCTCCTAGGATTAAACCTGCTTTTCATCAAGTACTACCTCTTAAGGGAAACAAAAACCCAGACAATTTCTTTTCCAACTATTGTGTTCGTTTTAATTGCAACAGTATTATTTCCAACTAATTTCTACTGCAAAGATCCACACTTTCAGTTATATTATGGCTAAACTGGCCTTTGTGGACTGGCCTGGGAACGTACTCACTATGCATAATGCCGTTTCTATGGGAAAATGCACTCTGAGTTCCAAATAATTAACTTAAAAATGAACTTGTGTGTAAGCTGGGTCCTATCTTTGCAAAAAAGAAAATTGCTACCCAGTGCCCTGCTAATGAGAGACCAAAACAGTTGTAGGCAACACAACAATCACAGCAAAAAGCGTTTTCCTAGCAAAGTCAAGCTTTAGCTGAAGAAAGATCAAGGAAAATCAGTCTAGGCATGAGTTGATCACATTCTGGTTTTATCTGAGTTAGTGAAAACTCAAAGAAAATGGGCTGGCTGAGAAATTAGACTAGACTTATTTCACTTAGCATAATACCCAGCAAATCAGAAAAAGACAGATACCATACGATATCGCTTACATGTGGAATCTCAAAAATAAAACAAATGAATGTATATAACAAAACAGAAACAGACTCACAGACACAGAGAACATACTAGTGGCTACCAGTAGGGAGAGGGAAGGGGGAAGGGGCAAGATAGGGGTAGGGAGTTAAGAGGTACAAACTACTATGTATAAAATAAAAAAGCAACAAGGCTATATTGTACAGCACAGGGACTATAGCCAACCCTTTATAATTATAAATGGAGTATAAACGTTAAAAACTGTGAATCACTATGTTGTACAACTGAAACTTATATAATATCGTACATCAACTATACCTCAATAAAAAAAGAAATTAGACTAGAGATTTCCTTTACAATTGGTTGCTCCTTGAGTAAGAAACCCAGATTCATACCCGACTTCTCCTTCCTCAACTGGAAACCTTCCCCTCCCCCAACCTTCACTCTAATCAGTCTAGTAGCTTCTGTTCATGCAACCTTTAGAAATGTCATTCATACCCATGCACTTTCCTCTATTCCCACTGTCTCTGCTAAAGGTTGGGTTTCCCTCAGACTGTTACGATAGCCTCCCAATAGGTTTTTTCTTACTCAAGCCTTTTTATTCTTCAGTCCATCTTCCTTCACAATCTATCTCATCTTTAATGTCATCATGGCATCCATTTTTCTGCTTTAACAATTTCTGCTGGCTCCCTATGGTCCACAGATGTGGTTTTCAAACTGGACTCTCCAAAATTCCCCTCAAGAGCAGCTAAGTGGGAAAAGGGGTGGGAGAGGGAGATGTATGTAGGGATTCTAGGACCCTGCACCCACCCATATGTGTTTCAATCAGAGAAATACTTCTTTTTTCTTTATTTATGCATGCTTCCAAGCAAGGTTTAATTTGAACCAAGGGATCACTATAGTTGTTTGAAAACACAGGACGTAGTAAAGATTCCTTTGCGTGGCATACGTAGTAAAGATTCCTTTGCGTGGCATACGTAGTAAAGATTCCTTTGCGTGGCATACGTAGTAAAGATTCCTTTGCGTGGCATACGTAGTAAAGATTCCTTTGCGTGGCATACGTAGTAAAGATTCCTTTGCGTGGCATACGTAGTAAAGATTCCTTTGCGTGGCATACGTAGTAAAGATTCCTTTGCGTGGCATACGTAGTAAAGATTCCTTTGCGTGGCATAGGTAGTAAAGATTCCTTTGCGTGGCATACGTAGTAAAGATTCCTTTGCGTGGCATACGTAGTAAAGATTCCTTTGCGTGGCATACGTAGTAAAGATTCCTTTGCATGGCATAGAAGGTCCTCCATGATTTGGTCCCGCCTCCCTTTCTACTCCTCATCTGTTCTCTTCTCACCCTAGAGCCCTGCTTTCCCCAACTCCACATACGTACACACATTGGCCAAAGCTCACATACTATTCATGCCAATTAGTTCATCATTCCCATAGTAAGAATTGCTCTTTTATGTCTGCCTGAAATGCTGCTCCCGTAACTGCCTAGTAAACTTCTACTTGCCTTATAATTTCTATTTCAAATGGCACCTCCTTTTTAAAGTCTTCTCCATCGCTCCCAGATGGATACGGTGAATAACCACCTCGATTTTCTGGGGACTGTCCTGGGTTTTACTACTGAAGGTCCTATGTCCCTCAGTGCCAAGCAAACTGGAATGGTGGTCACCGTGCAGATAGAGTTAGTCCTTCCCTCCTTTGAGCTACTACAGCCCTTTGTTTATATGTCTGTTTTCACATTGTAGGGTGAATACTTGTTACTTGTTCACTGGTCTGTCTTCCTGGACTGTGAAGGTAGGAACTGTGTCACAATCATCTCTGGATTTTATGGCAACTGGCTCAAAATAGGTGCTCAATAAATGTTTTTGTTGCTAAATGAAATGAGAGCCAAAATGTATAAATAAATCTAATTGAGCTGGGAATATGACAGACTTTACAAAGTATTAAAGCTCAGAACCTAAAGTGAACTAGTAAACATATAAGAAGATATACAGAGAATGACAAAAACACCCTTTCTGAGTTGAACAGGCTTGGCATGTGGGAACTTCTGACTACCCAACTCCTCAGTGTGGGAGAAGGAAGAAAGCTCCATGAGCAATGTAGGTAAGGGGATGACATCAAAGAGAGGGAAAGCTGGAGAAAGAGGTCCACAACATGGTAATCTGCTGTGGGCAAACCCAGAGAGGAAGCGGAGACAATAAGTTCTCTCTGGAACTTGAAACATAGCAACTTAGTCTTCTCTGACTGATCGTGAACAGAGAAGGAGCTCTTGATTTTTCTTCAGCTACATCATTAAACAAGGTCTGTTTAATTCTTAAGGTGAGGCAACATAGGCCCCGTGACCTTATTTATAATGTTAGACAGACAACCTTTGGCCAGAAAATGGTGACTTTCTTCTTTGTGATACACACATTACCTAGAAGTTTCTGGTGTTCCGGAATTTTTAATAACTCTATATCACTTGGCAATAACACACAAACTTTGCTGTTTTCTGCGGACCCTGATGTGCAACTAAATTTACCTTAGTACTCAGAGAAAACGACTTTACCCAGTTGGAGGAATAATTCAATTTACCTTATTGGCAATTTCCTCAGTTAAAAAAGATCAAAGTGGTCATCTTAGAAGTTACCACATTTCTCCAAAGAAGTCCCAAAACAATCTATATGTACCCAATAAATTTTCATTAAGGCAGTTTTGCAACTGGACTAACCATTTAATTAAAAAGCTTCAGTCTGTGACTTCAGTTCATTTTAACAGTTTATAAAGTTTAGGTTAAGACGTTAGAAGACAAACCAGGAGACTTAAACGGAAATGTGTTAGTAACCCTGAGAGGTCCCGGCACTGTTATAAAGACTCCCTTTACAAAGAGGAGAGGGTGTGGTGTGAACATTTCTTTCTAAGTTGAATATTTGGGACTCAAAACACATTCTCCCATGGAAATCATGTTATACATGGTGAACAGGCTCTCAGCCTGGCCCATAAAAGTCTATTTAACAAATAATGTTGGGGCTTCCCTTGTGGCGCAGTGGTTAAGCATCCGCCTGCCAACGCAGGGGACACGGGTTCGAGCCCTGGTCTGGGAAGATCCCACATGCCGCGGATAAGGCCGTGCGCCACGGCTACTGAGTCTGTGCTCTAGAGCCCGCAAGCCACAACTACTGAGCCCGCTAGCCACAACTACTGAAGCCCACGTGCCTAGAGCCCGTGCTCCGCAACAAGAGAAGCCACGGCAGTGAGAAGCCCGTGCACCACAACGAAGAGTAGCCCCCGCTCACTGCAACTAGAGAAAGCCTGCGCGCAGCCAAAAATAAAAATAAATAAAATAAATAAATTTAAAAACAAACAATGTAACTATGAGACAAAGGGCTATTCATCTATATCTTAATATCTGTTTAAATACTGTTTTCATGGGAAATATTATTAGCTAGCATTTATTGAATGATTACTATTAGCTCACTTGATTCATACAATAACCCCCCCGAGTTATACTTGATTATGATCCCCAATTGACAAATGAAGAAACTGAGGGAGGTAGGGTTAATGTAATAATTTGCCCAACATCGCACAACTAGCAATGAGGGAGTCAATATCTGAATCCAATGACTGTGAGCCCAGAGTCCACACTCCTGACCACTACACGGCGTCACCTCCCAGTGTTCCCAGCCTCTGAGCTAGTAATTCTCGTAAGCAGAGGCAGACAAGGTCTCTTCAAGAGATGAGGCACACTGAGCATGCCCAACTCTATCTCTCCCTCTACCAGAGGAAATGGACCCCCTGGAGGTCAATTGTTTTCCCACTTACTTCGAAATGGGGAACAAAAGGCAGGTGCCCAGTTAGGCTTCATATTGTATTCACCAGTGTCTGTATCTATGTTGGGAGTTTATAAGCAGTGTGTCCTCTGGTTGTTGCCTGTAACCTACTGCTGTCCTGGTTCCTTTCTCATTTTGGAATTTTCAACTACCTTTGAGTGTTTTACGGGAGAGATTTGGCAATGAGTGACTTGACACCTTAGGACTTAGTTTACTCATGACCTGGGATTTCAGAGGTTAAAGGCCAGAGTGTGTTACTGCCTCTGATGTGTTTATGGATTTCATGAAAAGCCCTGACATTTCTTTCTAAGAAGAGAGTAAATGGGGCCAAATCTACAAAAAATGAAATTGCTATATTATAACTACCATTGTATTCCCTATTTTGACTTATTCAACCCAACGGTTCAGTGTGATAACTGAATAAGCACTGTGGCCTAACTTAGTTCCCTGCTTGTCTTGCATAGTAGCTCTCATCTGTCACCAAATTCTGCACGGGGGTAGGGGGCTCTGCTGCTGTTGAGCCTATTACAGATCTATTCCCTTATAGCTTGATGGTAAAGGTAATTAGGTACCACTGACTGATTAGGTCTTGGCTTAGCTTTAGACTGCTCCTTTCAAGCATAAAAAACTGGCCACTGTGCTTCCCTGGTGGTGCAGTGGTTAAGAATCTGCTTGCCAATGCAGGGGACATGGGTTCGAGCCCTGGCCCGGGAAGATCCCACATGCTGCGGAGCAACTAAGCCTGTGCGCCACAACTACTGAGCCCACGTGCTACAACAACTGAAGCCCATGCGCCTAGAGCCTGTGTTCTGCAGCAAGAGAAGCCATGACAATGAGAAGCCCGCGCATCGCAACGAAGAGCAGCCCCCGCTGGCTGCAGCTAGAGAAAGCCCGCGCACAGCAACGCAGACCCAACACAGCCAAAAAACCAAAAAAAAACAAATAAATAAATAAATAAATTTATTTTTAAAAAACCTGGCCACTGCCAGAAAATAAAGACCAGATGAGTCTGATAATGTACATGCTCATTCTAATCTCTCAGGATTAATAGTGCTTGTCAGGAAATGTGGAGCAGGCTACGTGTGCTCAGGAAGCCACCCTGGGCAGCCCAAGCAACACCCAAGGTTGAGAACCACAGGGGGTTTGGAAGTGGGGGAGGGGTGGGCATAGAGATGGAAAAGCAGGAAAGCAAAATGGAGCAGGAGGTAGAGGGGAAAAAAAGCTGGAAGAAGCAGAGGGAGCAGGAAAATACAGGACGAGGACTGGGGCCAAAGTACCATGGGGAGAGAAGGTGGTCAGTGGAGTGAAGAGGAAGAGAAATGAAGATAAAGGCTCAAGAAATCAGGAAGGTCAAGGGGACCCGATCCTAGGATCCATTCTGCTACTGCCCCATTTCTCCAGTCCTTCTCACATAAAACTTCTCAAAACATCACCTATATTTGGTATGTTGACTTCCTCACCTCCCATTTTCTCTTCAACCCACACCTAGGTTCTAGTTCCAAGATACCATTTACCGTAATACGTTTGTTCGTATCTCACTTCAGAATATTGGAGCAGGAAGGGACTAAGTCCCTGATTCTCTGGAGCTTTTCCAAATTACCATATTAGGATCAAAATCCAGCTGGAGTGTGATATGATCTGTGAAACATACATTACTGCTCACATAAATTGGTTTCAACTTCTGTTTTATATGCAGTTCATCAGCTGAACAGTTCTGTATACCATAACATGCTATTCTTCCCGATACACCCCAGAGTGTAGATCATGGGTCCCTGCAACAGCTTTATCACTCTTTTGCTCTTCCCTGGCTTCTCCCCAAGATTCCAGTCAGAGTGGGCTTGCCCAGTCCCACATGCAGCATGCTTTGCATCATGATCAAGTGTCTTTCTTGGTAGGGAAAGGCGGATTTTTCCACTCTAGGGAATACAGACTTAGTCACGAGATGATGACAGAGATGTATCTAAGCAGCTTTCTGAAGGTCACAACTCTGGAAGCACTCCTACAGACAACGCATACTCAAACCCTGGCCCTTCTGGCACTCAGGGAAGGCTGTAGCCTATCTACAGCCTAAGAATACAGAATCAGAGTAAGAGACCCAGGAGTTTCCCCTTTTATTTAACTAAATTTCATGTGGAAGCCCGATACAGAAAACAAGTTAAAGAGGAACTATTTCGATGGACTCAAGAGCCACATGACCTCCCCCCTGGGCCCCAAGGACCTCCATGGAATTCTAGGAGTCCACGGAATTCGTAGAGTCCATTGGTAACCAATAATCTTGTCGAATTCCATTTGTTTGAAACGATAAGGAAATGGAGGCCCAGCAAGAAGTAATCTATACAAGGTCAGGGAGCTCCTGACTGGCAGACCTGGGAACAGAATTCACTCTTTGACTCACATGATGCATACCGTTGGTTGAGACACTAGATAGTTCCTTGTCTGGTCCCGTCACATTCACTGGCCACACAGAGATGAAAAGTGCTGATGGATTTTGCCATCTAAGCAGTGGGGCAACGCTTTAAAAAAGAAGGAAGGGGACTTCCCTGGTGGCGCAGTGGTTAAGAATCCGCCTGCCAATGCAGGGGACACGGGTTCAAGTCCTGGTCCGGGAAGATCCTACATGCCATGGAGCAACTAAGCCCGTGTGCCACAACTACTGAGCCTGCACTCTAGAGCCCGTGAGCCACAACTACTGAGCCCGTGTGCTACAACTACTGAAGCCCACACGCCTAGAGCCCGTGCTCGGCAACAAGAGAAGCCACCGCAGTGAGAAGCCCGCACACCACAATGAAGAGTAGCCTGTGGAACATGTCATTTTAAATATATTGTAAAGACTCAGTTTTAATAAAAAGTTTAATATGAAGAAGAGTAGCCCCCGTTCGCTGCAACTAGAGAAAGCTTGCGCTCAGCAACGAAGACCCAACGCAGCCAAAAAATAAATAATGAAAGAAATTTATAAAAAAAGAAAAAAACAAAAAAGAAGGAAGGAGGAAGGAGGAAAGGAAAGAAAAGAAAAAGAAAGGAAGGAAGGAAGAAAGAGTGAGGAAGGGAGGTTGAGAGGGACGAAGGAAGGAAGGGAGGAAGGGAGGGGGGGAAGGAGGGAGGGAGGAAGAAAGCTACAGCAAAAAGGTCAGCCTGTTTTTGGTGATACTGTTAGAACGTTGGCTCTTGCAGCTACAGAGCTAAGATTGCCTTAATCAAGTTAACTTTCTCTGCTGAGAGGCTTATACAAGACACCTCAGAGTATCCTTTTATCAGAATGCAAAGGGTCTTCTAAAATGATGTTGCAACCAGGTTGGAAAAGGTATATTTCAAAATGATGACAAAGGTCAGAAATTATCTTAATTATCAAGCTAACCCTAATTTTCTTGGTGAAGTCATTTTTCATTGGCAAAAACACAGATTTAAAAAGCCATAGGATAAACATGTGAGTGGGCATTTCAGGGGCCAAATGTCCATCATCACACTCTGTGATTTGTCCATGTAGAATGAACATTGACTTCAACGGACTTAACTACTTTGTTATAGGTCTGGTACCTATTAGGGCAATGGGCATATGCATCCTTGGCTTATTCCCAAGCCTTGCTTTAAGGACACTGAGGAATGATAAGATAATAAACAGTAGGATAAGGGAATATCAGTCATGGCCAACAGCAGGTCCCTGGTCACCACATTTGTCATCTTTCTTTGCCTCCTCTTCGCCTGGTCAGAGTCTCAGATTTTCGTTTGCTGTGGAATCAATTTCTCCTTTGGCTGTCTTCTGGGTCATAACTCACCAGTGTGAACTGTCTGCTTCTGAAGTACAATCTAAATGAGACTTGCAGCTTTCCTATGGCTAGGTCCCATTTTCCTATGCTAAATTCCTGACAACCAATGATTCTTAAGAGCTGTCTATCTTTTGACAGGCAATATTTTTTCTGATTAAAAAGAAACCCTGTCACTGTTCTATAATTATTTTAGTTGCAGTTATCCCAACTCACCCCTCCTTTTAGGCATAGGTTTGCCCTCAAAGTAGGAGAAGTGTCAACAAACCATCAATAAACCTTGCTGTTCCATAGTGGCTTACGGAAAAAGAAGGGAATGCTCCCAGCTCTTCCTGAAATACATTCAAAACAATATTGACTGAGTGCTAGCAAAGTATGCTTGCTTCTCTGGCGCTCAGGAAGTTTATGTCTGACTTTAATTCCAAATGAGCACGCGCCATCAAACCCAGACATTCCAATCCACAACACAGGTTCCAGCACTTTGGCCCTTAGCTGCTGCTTTTTAGTTGCTAGAGATTCTCTTCTTCTGCTTAACTCTCTTCTCTAGACATACAAGCTAACCAGAATTTCCCCGGTTCTATAATAAAAAAGAAGAAACTAACATGTGTGTAGTGCTTCAAGTGTGGGGGTAGGGGGAGGAGGGAGCCTCTTAATGTAGACAACAGGTCTGAATTTACACTTCTGCCCTCCCTCCTCTCTGGCCATACAGTTTATGCACTCCTAATCATGAGTAGCCAGACTGATGGCTTTATGATCACCAATATGTGTTATGTACACAACAGCTAGCACATTGTAATGATGGACTCCATCTGCAGGAGAAGCAAAATTGAAAAAGAAAATGGGCATATTATAGAGGTATATACTGAACTAATGTCATTTCTTTTTTGACAGCGTTGCTGGAATGGTAAATCAAAGAACGCCAGGGTGTGTCAGCATTTCAACAAAGTGACTCATGATATTTTTTTTAGATGAAAAGGAGAAATGTGGGCAGAATGATAGCATGCTCTTTTCTGGTTGAACAACCATGCTCAAAGAGGGCTGATGAAGAACTGGTTTTCAATATAGACAGGGTTCTACAAAGGGCTTGCCACAGAGCTTTGTATTTGCTCTAGGCCTTGGTGTGGGAACTTGACGTCATTTGTTCTTGAGGCTCTACAGATGATTCCAGTGTCCAACCAAGGAGGAGAACCACTAGTACAGGATAGGTGGTTCACATACTCTCCTAAATACTACTCTTAGCCTTCAGATAATCTCTTCCTGATACCGATAACTGTCTTCCAAAGATCCAGTGTTTGATACGGTTTCACAGATGCTTAAAGCAAGGGTAGAAAGAGAACACTGGAAGTTCATCTCAACTAGGATAAAGGTCTGGAAAATTACACAGAAAAAGGGTTTCATCCACAGGGTCCAGGAAGGACCTCAACTGGATGTCACTGAGACGTTTCACAAACACCAAAATCCCTCAAAACCCATTGACAAGAACAGCCCCATTATGTGGAATGCCAAGTTAAGAAAGAGGCACTCTCTTAGTGCTGAGGAATAAAAACAACACCAACAAACCAAAGATTTGTTTTATGGAAATGATTGTGCCTCCTTATTTAGAATCAGGTCATTATAATCACAGGTTTATAAAAAGATAACTTCAAATTAACACAAAGGTTGGGGAGATGAGCAGTGTACCAACGTTTGATTTGCATATCCACAGGGGAAGTTCGATTTTAACTCCAGTCACTTTGGCAAACAAAACGAACAAGGCACTTGATTATTGGAGGCTTCACTAAAAATGTCCGTGGGTCACAGAACAAGGCATCCAAGGCCAATTACGTTGAGTGCAAAGACTTCAGTGAGGAACTTGTCTCCTCTCTGTCTCTGGAAGGGTACCAACCTCATAACATCGGCACAGTTAATAACTCTCTGACCTTTAAAAGGCATTTTATGAGCAAATTAGGTCAGTTAGTACAGAGCAATTTACATTAAAAAAAAATCCCAACCGCTTTATAACTGGGGGGAGGGGGGGAGTTGCTAATTCCTTGCATCAGTGGTATGTTAACAGGCAATATTTCAAGAGGGTTTGCTCAGTTCCAACGGACGCCAACAAAGACACAAAAAAAGCCACAGTGAAATGCAAACAGCCTTTGAATGTACAGCTCCAGATTTTACCTTTAACCTCTGCTGCTCAGTGTTACCTGTTCATGGTCATTTATACTAAACTGTGGAGGACCCTCCACTCCTCAAAGGGATGTGAGTATAGTCAGTGTGGAAGGGAAGTTCTTGGGGCAAGTGGGGAATCCAGTCTCCCTTCATGAATGGGTAAAAAGTATTCTAAGGATCCTTTCTCACTTTTCTATTGATATATAAATCCCTTCCCCCATTCTCCTTACAATGAGCTACACACTGTGCTAGGTGTTTACATGCATTATTTCATTTAGTTTTCACACTAACTCTGTAGGAGAGATATTGTCCCCATTTTACACACAGAAAACAGGCTTATAAAGGTTTTGAATGACTTGCTGAAGGTCACAGAGCTGGCAGGTGGTGGAGCCGAGACCCACCCAGTTTTGCTTGACTCCGTGGGCCAAATGCTTTTCATATCAACATGCTAGCCTTCACTCTACCACTCTGTCTCCCTTCCACTTCCTTCCTTTTTTCCTCCTCAAAGCCTAAAGAGGTGGATGAGTGGTGGTCTTGGAAGGATTTTAAAGAAAGAAGGGCTAAGCCAGTTCTCTTTTATACCTCTCCCAAAGTTCTGCGATTTTCTGTTTCCCCACACATGGCCTGGTCACCAGGATCCAAGAAAACCCAGGCTTCCAACAGGGTCATGGTAAATCTTTTTCTGTCCAATCTCTCCAGGGTTTCAGTGACTACATTTTTCAAATTCCAAATAAGGGCATATAGCCGGGAACATTGGCTTTCATTTAAGAGAACATGAGGACAACATATCTAAAATCAAAACTTAAAAGGTCCTTGTGGCGCCTGGCAGACAGACAGAGGGCCGGCGTCATAAGGACTTGGTGACTGAGTCATTGGAGGTTGATCACACATGGAGAGTAAATCTTTGTCAGTGGAATTCAACCGGGTGGTCTTTCTGATGAATCTTTGTGTTATAGCCTTAATGTAAGCTTCCTGAACCTGGTGTCTTGTTAATCTACAAGTACTTATTTAGATACAAGGCTGTGGATCCTAAGAGACAAGCTGTTAATTATTAGCTCTAATCCTAGGCTAGAAGATGCCCATAAAGATTAAAACTTGTTTCCTTTTTTCTAACGATTAACAGCCTAGCTGAAGAGCGATCAACTGTAATTGGGGAACGAAGAAGGTAATAAATGCATTACTGAGACCAGTTGCTTTACAGAGCCATTGATTTAATCCTTAAATTTTGCAGGTTGTAAATTACTCATTAGAAGGCAGAAAGCAAAATAGCCATAATCCGTTTAGTGCCTCCAAACTCCGAAGACTTAGAGGAGGAAATCCATGGAAACAAGAGACCTGATGCGTTCTTTCACTGCTACTTCTTAATGGGCAAAGGTGGTTAAACAATAAGGACAAGCCCATGTAATTATCCTGATGCGCCGGTCCATAGGTCAGGGGTGGGCTTGATTCAATTCATGGAGGGCTGACCCACAAACGGTGGGAAAATGCCCCTTCTTCTTCCACTCAGTCACATTGCACCTCCAGATTGTTTCATGAGACCAGAGCAATAGCCCATAGCATTCATTAGGGCATTCACTCCTATCTGTTATTTTCTAATCAGTGCCGGGATTAGGACAAGAGGCCAAGTACCAGAGAGAAATTAGGAGGGGGCAAGGAGGAGGCCGTCCCCCTCTCCATACACGGGGAACGCAGCTCCCAATTACAAAATGTTCAACTGCAAAATAACTAGATAATTAGCTTGTAGGTTTCTTTACATGTACAGAAAGCCACATATATTTGGCTTGAATATGGATCTTATAAGCTTAACGTGTAAACACTTAACCATTTACTAATGGTTTTTGTATACTAAGGGTAAAATTCAATTTCAGACTCTTAGTGGTAATGAAGCAAACAGTATGCAAGATGCCTTTGGCACTGGCATTCTGCATGGGTTTTGAGATCAGAATTTGAATCAGTGCGTACTTCCTTTTCTCAATAGTGTGATGCCCTTTATATATTGGGTATATAACACAGCTTCTGGCTCACCTTTAGGCTTTATTCAACGAAACAGCTACTGGCTCACTTCTGTACTGAGCAAGCATCTCTTTCATGCTCCTTTGCCTTTCTCCGAATAAAGATGGTGGTGGTAGACTCCAAAACGGAGCTTTTCTCTTCGTAGAAGTAACCAGACCGCGTAAGAATCAAACCTCTGATTCTGCAGTAGCAAACTGAGTTACCCAACACAAACGATTTCCATTCATTTTCTACTTGACAGTCTAATAAAGTTTGTGATTTCACCAGGCTGGTGCTGTGTCTATCTTGTGTTCCATTCACTACCCACCATGCTGCTGTTGCTTAATAAATCATTACTGATAATGAAACAAAATCTAATTAAAAAAATTATAGCTGTTCTGGAAATGTGTTTATTTACTTTGTTAAAGTAATTATAAAGTAAGTGTTTCCTAGATAGATCATTTAACCATGGCATGTGATAAAAATACTGTTTTCTTCCCACATCTTGCTTTAACAAAAAAAGCTACATTTTTTTTTAACAGCAGAAAGCTATACTAAAGAATTTTAAAGATCCCTGGCATTAGAAATAGTGATATCGAAGCATTTGAAAAAACTGTTGAGACATCTTAAGAGAAACAGGAAATAACTCATAGTAATTTTGAAAATTATAGCTTGAAGCTTCTAGGTCACTTGTCCCATGAAAGACCCCATTCTGGTCACTTTTAGTGGAGACAAGAAATGACATTTGGCTTTTTCCCTTTCCTGGGGATGAAGTACTTGAGTTTTCTTTCGACTTACCCTGAGTGGATTTTCATTAAGGTAAGGGGGTTCACCTTCTACCATTTCAATCGCCATAATCCCCAGAGACCAGATATCAACTTTTGGACCATAAGCTTTTCGAGTCACCACCTCAGGTGCCATCCAGTAGGGAGTTCCCACCATAGTGCTTCGTTTACTTTGCTCAGGGGTGATCTGGGCACAGAACCCAAAATCAGCTGCAGAGAAGAAAAGTCAGTTAAAATCAGCTCAAATTCTTTTTCTTTTACAAGAGGTCACTTTCAGATACGGCCAGACTTTCCTTTAGTTAGACTCTGAGCTTCTACAACTGCCTGGCTCATATCCTTTTGTTACCTGACCTCTCAGCTGGTCCAGATTTTAAACGGGTCTGAAATAACCGACTGATGTGATGTCATTTTTACTAGACCTCAATCTGGTTCCCTCCCCACACTGTTCCCTCTAACTTACAGAATCTTTTAGTTTTCTAATTAGGTATTTGTCATCCAGCAGATGCAAGCCATTAGAAATTCTGAACTATCGAACCCCCTAAATCTGGTCACGATCTACAGGAACACAACATTAGAAAAATTCTTTACCTCAAACTGGGCTCTAAATGCCTTCAAACCCGTCACTTTCAATAGCCCTTTTCTTCTCAAGATAGACAGTAAAAGAGTAGAAATCCCCTGACACTCTCTCATATGCCATCTGAACCATAATACCTACTCAATTTAACAGAGCCATCCATCCCAAGGAGAATATTGTCACTCTTTATGTCTCTGTGGATCACTTGGTTTGAGTGCAAGAAATCCAAAGCTTGGAGGCACTATTGAATCAGGAAAAAAAAGTTCTAATTATACCACAAAAATTTGTTTAGATGTGCTTCATTTCTAGATAAATTTTGGGCAAGGGTATAATTTTATGTTGTTGGGTGAAATAAATTACTAAAGGTTTTCAATGCCATTTTGAAATCATGTTACCATTTACATCAGTGATGCAACTTAGCGTTATACATGTGAAAGCTCCCGAATCAGACTTGGACATGAAGAGTGATGGTGTGATAAGTAGCACTAAATCGTTAATACAGCCAAATGAACCAATTACTATAATCATACTTTGACTTACTTATCTGGAGGATATGGATTCAGCTTGGTCTTTTACAGATAGAGTAAGCATCTGCATCTGTGGTATGATTTCATGTAGTAGGTCTGGAGTGGAACCCTGGAATCTGCATTTAAAACAAGTGCCCCAAGCTATTTCTGATGGACCAACCGCCAGGTTTGGGAACCACTTCTAGGCTCTGAACTAACTATAGGTACTTGTTTGGAAATGGCTTTGCATTGTAATACTAAAAGATGGAAACCACAGGCTAAAGGTTGAAGAATCCCCTGAATATTTTAAGTTTGATTAACTGCATGAATAGAAAATATATGTTTTTGGTGGATATGTGTGCATACTGGGAAGGAGGAAATTTAAGTGAACAATTTAAAATAAAAAAACAACGAAAGACCAGCTGGAAGTATTTGGTTTTGTTTTACTATCATTAATTTTCAAGTTTCAGTGGGTCAGAGTTCCTCCTTGTGTCTATAGAAAACCTCAACGAATGGGGTAGAGGGTAACACCCAAGATGAGACTCCAATGAGGAGTGTTTGGTTTTTTTTTAATATTGAAAAAATTAATATAATAAAATATCCTTCGTTTAGCTTGAAACTAGGGATATGCCACTGTTATTGGAAAAGAGGCAGACACAGACTCACTGGAGGGCTCCAAGGGAGGTGAAGATTGTACTATGGAAGCAACTACTTTCTGGACTGAGGGAGGACCTTGTTTAAACTGCCTTCTAGAAAATGATTGGATTATAATGTGGTCTATATTATACATGGATTACATTGCACATGCAAGGCAAAATAACTGTCATGTAAAAATTCCCCCCAGTCAGAAAGAAGTTCCATGCCAACATTACTGTTTTCCATAGTCACCAAGACTCCAGCACCTCGTGAATGGCATAATAGAACTCAAAAAGATCCACAGCAAAGCAACTAAAATAAACAAAGGGGCTGGGGAGGGAGGGTTAGGATTTAAATTGGAGTTAGGATCTTCAACTGTTTTTTAGTACAAAAGATGTACTATTGCTCCTTTGATGTTACGAACATTCTGAATAATCAAAGATAAAAAACTGTCAATCCTGGTGTTCTCATCAGCCAGAGAAATGCTCTATTTTCTTACCTCTCTGCAGACGGCTGCTATCTGCCCTTCATCCATACAGGTCTCTGTGACCACATCAGTCAAAGAGCCACCAGCCAAGTATTCCATGACCACCCACAGTTCATCACCCACTAAGTAGCTACAAGGAGAGAAGAAAAAGACGTTGACTCAGGCCTAAGGAAGTAGAGACCCTTCTATATTTCCATTAAGAAGGCAATGTGCAGTTAGTCTCTGCATTCGGTCATATTACATAACAAGAGGAAAATATCAATAATGCGTATGAGACACTTCCTTAACGTTAGAAGAGAATATGCATGGAAATCAAAGGATCATCAGATAAAAGTGCACCATGGAAGGAAGGAAAAGAGCAAGGAGGCCTCTGGTGACTGACTACTGTCAATCCTTCCATTGTAAAAAGCTAGTTTCAATGAACAGGATCAGTGAATAGCCCTTTTGGATAACTCAAGCCACAGTGTTGACTTCTTGGACTGAACTGCCCCATGGCATACAGTTTTTTGTTTGTTTTTTTTTTAACATCTTCATTGGCATATAATTGCTTTACAATGGTGTGTTAGTTTCTGCTTTATAACAAAGTGAATCAATTATACATATACATATGTTCCCATATCTCTTCCCTCTTGCATCTCCCTCCCTCCCACCCTCCCTATCCCACCCCTCTAGGTGGTCACAAAGCACCGAGCTGATCTCCCTGTGCTATGCAGCACACAGTTTTACAGGATAATTTATTCAGATCTCAGCATTATTTTTGATTCTACTCAATTAATTACTGAAATCTTTTCAGGTAGTGGCTGAATCAAAGAGAATCAAAGAGACTCATGTTGGCAATGGATTTACTGGGCTGAGGTCTCAGTTCTGATAGAAGTCAGTTATGACATGCCCATTATCTTTAAGTAGTTATTGAGGGACACAGCCCAAGTGATCAAATACGGAGAGGCAGGTCACCAGAGCAATGTAGGCAAACTCAAACCCCTGGGATCATCTGAAGGCACTTTAGCAGTATGATCAGGTCTCTCTCTTCCCCTGCTCAGCAAGAGAGAGAAATTACAGTGAATGGAATGACCCCAACAATTCTACCCTGCCCCCAGCTTGACATCAGTATGAAGCAAGCCTTTCTATCGAGTGGTGCTCAAACTGCAGTGCCCATAAGACTCACCTGGGAAGTTTGTTCAAAAGGAAATTTCTCATTAAAATTCTCATTTCATAAAAATGAAATACCTCATTAGTTATGGAGAGCAGCCTAGAAATCTGCATTTTTTAGAAATGCAGTTTTTACAAAATTACAAAAGTAGAGTGAAGTCACTCTGCTGCAGACGGTCCCTAAATGGCACTTTATGAAACCCTGATTTCGACTATAAAACCTGACCCTCCTTCGTTTTGACCCCCTTTTGCCTCCTTCTGTACCACTGGTCTACTTGGCACAAAACACAGAAAGCAAGATCTTAAACTCACTGAGGTTGTAGACCTGGTCTTGTTTCCTTTGTATCCCCCCAGAGTACACAGCACAGTGGTGCTAAACAAACACTTATTGAAACTGAATGAGACAGATGTTAAACCACAACTGAAGAGTTAGTGCCGCCTTTAAATGCCTATTAATAACCCACTGCTAATACCACTGATGAAAGAGACATTAATTACCCGGTCTAGGAAAAAGGTTTGAGATTAAAGTCTCAATTCCCTAGACCTCACTGTCAGTTCATCACAAAACACCCATTAAAGCAGGGCCATTGTAGTCTGCCTGCTTTACTTAGATAGCCAGAGACTGCACTGGCTCCAAACAAACACTTGATGAAATGTTTAAAACACCACAGCTCTCTCCTATATGCAATAGTCTATTTCCTGGCAATAGGGGGTCACGATCCTCAAAAGGAAATTACACAAACTGCTCATGTTTAGAAGTAAGACCATAAAATGTGTCTTCAAATGTTTAATGGGTGGACAAAGATAACTGGATGCTAAATGAATAGATCCTAAATAAAAATAATTGGCCAAGAAAATGATATCCCATAAAGAAAACAAGTACATGATGAGAGAAAACACTTACCTATCTAAATAATTAACAATATTGGGGTTCTTATTTTCCCTCATGACCAGAATTTCATTAATAATTAATTCCTTTTTGGGTTGCTGTTGAAGGTTCATCTGCTTTATGGCCACCTGAATAATGATTAAAATGCAAGAATGAATTGCCATCATCTGGCTAAACACAAACATCCATATTTTTTGGCAACAGAGTCAGGCATACAAATTCTTTATTTTATTAAGCTCTTTCTCGATGCCACAAACCCATGCTCCTTTTCTTTGGTCAATCATGAATTCGTCATTCACTTCAGATACTTTGGACACCAGCGAAGTAAACATATGTCAACCCAGTGCTACCCAGTTTTTCAGGCACAGATGCCATCAAAGAGGAATTCTGATCAATATGAATAAAGGAAAGTAGAAATCAGAATTGAATGTTAACACTTACCTCTTGTCCTGTGGCAATGTCTAGCGCTGTATAAACAGTACCTGATGCCCTGTGAAGGTGAAAATGATCAAATGAATAAGCAATCAAAGTGTTATCAATATATTTTCTTTGGAATTATATGTAATCATTTTCAGGAGAGGGAAATCAGAAAACTCAAGATTAAGGATGAAGTACAAAAGGAACAACCATTTTGTATAGTAATTGCTCCCCAAACTATCATGATGTATCTCTTTTGGTGGGCCAGGAGCTCCAACCAGATTTTCTGTGTGCCACGGAACTAGGCAGTCATAAATTGAGCAAAATGGCCTTGTTCCTTTCAGGAAACTCCTGGAATATTTTGAACACTCCTTGGATGTTGCACAACCAACACTGCAGTCCTTGATTAAATACTTTGGGAAAGATTATATCATCTTTTGCTTAGGCAACCGTAAATTAATCTTTGTTTTTAACATATGGACAGAATGGCTTTTTTCATGTATTTCTAATTCTTAAGAATATCTTCATCTAACAAATTAATCACTCCCAGTACAGGTACTTACTGCACTTACCTGTACTGGAGCTATACAAAGCAATACCAATGTGGCTTTATTGTTGAGCCATATTTTTCTTTTTGTTAAATTTCACAACAGCTTCTACGCTTAGGTTTCACTCCAGCCCACTATTGTCTTAAAATCTATCATTCCTTAAGTCTTAGTAGTACTCATGCTTCTATTCTAACTTCAATTACGGGGTTCCCTTGCTTTGAAAATAGAAATTGTCTCGTAAAGCTGAACTCCCAGTAACTTTCTGTGAAACACACATGCATCCTGAACCACTTCCCTACCCCATCCCCATGAAAAAGGAAAAGCCTAGTCAATTGCATTGAAACATTTGTGGTGAATAAAGGAATTAGGATAGAGATCAGTTCTATGATTCAGCAGGCATTGTAATGCTGCTACGTTAAGATCTAAACTTTCTGGTAATTGCTGTTTCTCCTTTGCTTTCTATTTATCTCCCTTGCTGTTTTGTTTTCTGAGTCCAGGAAGTCTTTCCTTATGTCACCCATTTCCTTGTTATTCTTCTCCCTTCTCCCTGGATCAGCCAAACTACTTCTCACAGGCCTAGGAAGTTTACATTACCTGCTCCTAGGGAATAAAATGGGTGGCGTAGTAGAAGGAATATTTGACTGCTAACAGAGATCGGAGTTCTAATGTTTGCCCTAATATCAACAAGCTATATGATCTTGAGGTAGTCACTTCCCCTTTCTGGGTTTCCGTCCCCTCACTTGGAATATAGTGATCACAGTAACAGTGAACGTGTATTGAGCATGTTGTGCGTGTCAGATACTACGCTAAGAACTTAATCTTACGCAATCCTTACCATGTTTCTGTAAGGCAAGTGCTTTTACCCCCATGTTACACACGAGGAGCCTGAGGCTCCAAGAGGTTAAGTAATCTGCCCAAGGTTGTATAGCTTAAAATCTAAGTCCATCTGACTCTCTGACCTATAAAATACAGGAAAGGGGCTACTTCATTTGTAAGGTTCTTTTATTCCACGGTCTAGAATCTAAGAACTCTACTGCCCTCCTCACACCCTCGGTGTGGGTATTTAAATATCTATTGGAATGAGAGTGAAAAATCACACTTAATTAACAGATGTTACCTAAATTTGGTCATTTCAGACACTCCTTAGGATTGAGGCTTATATTAAGCAAATCAGTCTCAATTTTATGTTTGAGATTCTGGGTTCAGAGCACATAGTTGGTGCTCAAGAAGTATTTGTCCAACGAACAAACTAATACAAGTCTTTTCAAGCAAACATGTAATTGCAATAAAACCGTTCTTTTCTGTGAAGGAAACATTTCTTCTACTTAAATCTACAGAGAAGCTATCAGACATCCCTGATTTCAGGGGCCAGTTTGTGATTTGTCCTTCTGAATTCAGAATTGCCTGGGTTCAAAGGAATAGATCACCTCAACCTGGTGTGTATTTCAGCTGCATAAGCCCTGAGCAACTACTTAAATCTATTTGCAGAATGATTCAAAAATGCCTTTACTTGGTTTATTCCTGTATCCATAGCCAACTTGTGCAATTCCTTCAGAGGCAAAAAAAGTGACGGCATCTGAAAAATGAGCACCTATCTCATTGGGCTACAGAGAATCGAGTGGCACAATCTATATAAGCATTTAGTCTTGTGCCCAGATGAGAGCTGATACTTAATAGGGTAACTACTATTTAAAAAAAATTTTAATTTTATGTTGAAGTACAGTTGATTTACAATGTTCTGTGAGTTTCAGGCATACAGCAAAGTGATTCAGTTATACATATACATGTATCTATTCTTCTTCAGATTCTTTTCCCATATAGGTTATTACAGAATATTGAGTAGAGTTCCCTGTGCTCTACAGTAGGTCCTTATTGATTATCTATTTTATATACAGTAGTGTGTATATGTCAATCCCAAACTCCTAAAGGTGGGGGGAGATGGCAACTGCTATTATTATCATTTGTTGCTGCCACTGCTGTTATTGGTTTCACAGTAAAGGAAGACTGATTTACTGAGTCGTTAGTTGGCCCTTCCCAATCTCCCAACCAAAACATCCTTGCTAGTGTCTGCCCCTATTTTCAAAAAGGACAAAGGCCAAAGCTGACCTATTTGAACACTTTTTGGAGCTCCTCCGTCCTCCCCCCCCCCTTAGGAAAGTGGTTTTGCCTTTTTCTTTAAGTGTGGAATGTCTTTATCAAATGAAGCCGCACGCAGAAACCCTCAATATAAAATGGGAGCTGCTCAAGTTAAAGCTAGGGAGGGAGGCTCCAAATTCCTGCCCAAGTGGCCTTCCCCTTATTCAACCCCTCTGCACCCCCCACCCCCAAGTCCATTTCCACTGGCCTAGGAGCTAAAATTGCAATCGACTTAGAGTACAAGGGGGATTAGTCTTTAGCATCGCCAGAGCTTTACCTTTCAAATCCTTGGTTTTTTTACTTCCCACCTCCCTCAGCATTTCATTGTCTTAAAATTGTTAGAGTACTAACCCTGGAATCCCAATAGCCAGGGTTTTATGGCATTCTGTGGTATAGAATTGCTACAAATCCCTACTCCACAGGAGTTTGAAGACCCTGAAACTCTAGAACATAGGTTATTAACTCAAAAACGAGCTTTTCTCCTCACTTCCCCTTCCTCCACCTTATTGCATATATGCCCTTGTTGGGTGGGAACCATTTCCCCCTTCCCCACAACTCTTGTTCCCAGTCTTATAATGGTGATATCCTCCCCTAGCCCGCTTCGCACCGCCTATCCCCACACCAAACATGTTGTTAGGCATTTGGAATTCACTGCTCTGACCAATAAGTTATCGATTGGCCCAACTTCCAGCCTATGTAGAATCCTCAACACAAATGCACAAACTCAGGTACGAATCCGCAGAGTAGAACTTAGTGTCAGCACTCCTAGAACTTCTCTGCACCCCAGTTCTGATGCCTGTCCGTATTTCAGCAATTTAAGATTCAACTGGTATAAATGTGAATCTCTCTCATTCTCTTATTCACCTACTAAAGCACTCTTTTTGGCCACTGAGGGGTTAAGGAAGTAGGCTTCATCCCCATCTACTCAAACCTCCCGGGGTTCAAATCCTGCACCCAATTCCTAGTTGTGTGATCCTGGGTAAATAGTTTAACCTCTCTGTGACTCAGGATTAAAGGAAGATTAAATGTGTACAGTGTTTAAACCCAGTTCTGGCATATAGTAATTGCCTAACAAATAAGAACAATAATAATACTTATCATTATTATTAGGTTAATTGCTACCTAATATATTCATTAAGTTCCCAAATTGCAATCTGTGGATCACTAGAAATCTTTTTAAGTATCTGGGAGTTTCCAAGATATCTTGGTGTTTCAAATTCATAACAGAAATTTGATATTTACCTAAGATGAAGCTAATTAAAATATCATATATATTTCCTTTTAGCTAGAATTATATCAACTTGTGATTACAGTACATATCTCATGCTGGTCAAATTCTCTAAGTAGCAGTTATATGTTTTTTGTTTTATTGCTTAATAAAATATGGGAAACAAACTATAATAAAATATAGTTTAATAGTTATTATTATTCACGATGTGGAGTTCACAGAGACAAATAATTGAAGGAGTCCTTGGTGGTGAAGTTGGGAAGTACTCTCCTTATAATAGGTGATGCACAGTAGTGGGTACTCCCAAAGAAACAGTCTTTGAGCCAACACGATGCCACAGTAATTCCCAAAAGACAAGTTTTGCTACAGCTGGGGTATGTTGAAGTATCTCAGTGGGTATCTTTATAAAATCTGTCAGTCACTTTAATAGAAAAAAGTCAGTATCATGTAGCACTTTAGGCGGTAAGGATGGCAGAAATCAAACTCACAAAGATGGCAGTTAGAACTAATTCTCTGGTGTGTTGGGGCTGGTGTGCTAAAATGGTCAAGATTGTCAACTTGATTTTTATGCCATTTAATTACATTGATCCCTTTTATCCTTCACTGCGGGCTTCTGATTGTGGTGGCTTCTCTCGTTGCGGAGCACGGGCTCTAGGTGCACGGGCTTCAGTAGTTGTGGCACGTGGGCTCAGTAGTTGTGGAGCACGGGCCCAGTTGCTCTGCGGCATGTGGGATCTTCCTGGACCAGGGCTCGAACCCGTGTCCCCTGCATTGGCAGGTGGATGCTTAACCACTGCGCCACCAGGGAAGTCCTTCACTGTAGTTATACTGAAGCCAGATTACTATAGGGAGAACATTTGTTTATGATGGGCATTTTGTTTATTCCAAACCTCAGTCCTTCAGATGGCATAAAGAAATCATGCCTTATCAGGACTCAAGGGAATATAGAGATCATCCAGTTTAACCTCCTCACTACAGATGAGAAATCTGAAGCACAGAGAGTTCGGGGGTATGCCCAAGAGGACACAGCTAGTAAGCAACCAAAATCTCCTAACTTTGAGCAAGAGATCTTTTGGTGAACCTATGAATTCAAGTATTCAATTCAATTCAATCATAGTTCAGTGAACTATGATTCAAGAATATTAAACCAACAGATTGCTCAACCGTTGGGCCTCAGCAGCAATTACAGTGTGATATATACTGCTGGGTTCTTGGCATCACATTAGATGCTTTATCAACAGTTTCTCCCTGACCTGGCCAAGCACTTAATATTCAAATGGAAACACTGGCATCTAGCCTAAAGGGTCCAGAAAGAAACAAACAATTCACTATTTCTCCCTTTTCCTCCCAAGACAAGTCAGTTTAATTATCAGTAATCTTCATCAGGTTTTGATGTTTCCTGCTCAGAGCCAATGTCAAGCCATGATCATGAGTAGCTGCCAAAGCAGCAACATGGTAGGACTTATAATTTAGATAAGTCACTCTGATTTCAGCATAGAAATATTGATAGATTAGAGGAGGGAAAGAAGGGCAGGCCAGTGGGGCTAGGAAGAAGCTCATGGTCTGGGAGAAAAAGGAAAGGGCAAGAGGACTAGAGGGGCTCAACGGGGTCCGAGGAGAGCCTCATGGGAATAAGAGTGAGAGAGCCAGAAGGATAGGGTATTATTCAAGTTTAAGGTTTCATAAGTATAAATCTGGTGCTAATGAGATCACAGTCAGGGAATTAATCCACATTTAGGTTGGTTATTTTTTACATCTACTTTGACTTCTACTGCTGCTGCTGCTAGAAAAGGTTGTATCATTTATTGAGCCTTACTTTCTGCCTTCTCTCTGTAAATGCCATGAGCTCACTTAATGCTCATCCTATACAACCCTATGAGGTCAATTCTATTATCTTCCTTCTACAGATAAGGAAATTGGAACTGGGAAATGGTAAGTAGCTTGCCCAAGGTTACACAGTTAGAGCCAGCAGCTGAGCTAAAAAATCCATTGGTTTAATGTAAAATAGATAGCTAGTGGGAAGCAGCCGCATAGCACAGGGAGATCAGCTCGGTGCTTTGTGTCCACCTAGAGGGGTGGGATAGGGTGTGTGGGAGGGAGATGCAAGAGGGAAGAGATATGGAGATATATGTATATGTATAGCTGACTCACTTTGTTATACAGCCGAAACTAACACACCAGTGTAAAGCAATTATACTCCAATAAAGATGTTAAAAAAATATACTAGTACAAATAATTAGAAAATTCAAGAGAACTTTTAAGTAATAAAATTAATAAATTAAAAAAACCCAATATACTGTAAAAAAAAAAAAAGCATTGGTTTGACTCCACAGCCCATGCTCTTAACAACCATTTCATGTTCTGTTATAGATCTTTAGCATTTTTACAGCAATGCTAAGTGCTAAGTGCAAGTGTGGTACTTCCCAAAGCCCACGTTTGTATCTACTATGCTAAGCCACCTCCCTAAAATATTTCTCTTGCCTCTAATTTTCTATTCGCTTAGTCCATGTGCCCCCTTGGGAACCATTTAGTTTGTCCCTGGGCACGATAAGTCTGATTCCTTTGGTATAACCATACAAGATGGTTCTTCCGTTTTCTGAATCAATTAAGATTGGTCATGTGGCCAAGAGTGAAGTGGACCCAGAATTAGTGCTTAGGACTGGACTTTATCTTCTGCCGAGTATTGAAGATACAATGACTCCTTGTAGGTCCCTATGTAGAAACTGTCTCACTATATTAATTCGCTTGATATAAAAATATATAGATATATTTTTCAATGCTACCATACATTTACTTGTTTTCTTGAGACATATGTCCTTTAGGGCTCCGGAATGGTGAGGAACAGCGTTACTACTACTTGCAATAACTCTGCCAGAAAGGGAAAGATTCAGAGTGTTTTCTATAATTTGCCACTCAATTAAAAACTATCACTAAATTAAAAATAATAAAATTGCACAAAAAAATCATGTTATCTAAGTCCCTTTCTAAGTACGCAGAATGTAGCGAGGGCCAGGCGGTATAGTCTTTAATTACTAGGATTATAAATAGGAACAGGGAATTTTTTTGTTCTTTAGCGAGGGCATGGCTTTTCCCAGAGTATTCATGATCATCTAATTTTAAATAGAGCTGTAACACATTATGGGTGTGGTGCCAGGGAGCTCGGTGGATTATAGTCCGGTGATAATGAGGCCACATTTACAGGCCTTAATCCCTGGAAAGGCCAGCTAACCCTCAACTACTCACTCCAGCATTAAGTCTAAGCAGCTGTTTCCCAGTGTGTGCCACTGGTTTCAAGGGGGCCTAGACAGGAAAGGGGGGGGGGCGGGTGGCTTAATACAAGCCTATTATGAAGCTCAGACTACATCTATTTAGTGCCTCATAGCTGTGTTCTACCTTGTACGGCCCAAAATAGATCCGATGAGGAAGCAAATGCTTTTGGGGTGGGTGGTCTCACCCAAAGAATCGCTTCTGTAAGCACTCTAGACACCACTTCGGCTCTTGCCCATAGTTTCTTGAGCAAAGAAAAACAAGTCAGAGCACTTTATTCTCAGCACTTATCCCTGAGTTCTATGCTGTACACTACTTTGTCAGATTTGCAAAACAAGCTGTTATTCATCAAGTCCTTGAAGAAACAAGTTTCAAAAATATTCATCTTCCATATGGGAACTTCACATTAGAGTTAAGAAAAAGAGGGCTCCTCACTGAGTAGCAGAGATAAGTCTGAAAAATATCTAACATGATATATTTACTTTCTCAAGCATTAAAACTAAAATTAATTTAGAGGGATGGGGATTGGGGGCTTCCAAAAAATGTTTGTTTGCCATTACTGATGAATTGGTCGTATCATCATTCTACATAATGATACGATTGGCAAAGACCCAGATGTTAGACAAAAATTCCTTTGGTCGGATACATATCTTTATGCATAGGAGGAAAATGATTTCAAGAAATGCTCCCACTGTCAGTTGCTGACAAATTTAGCTGCTTGGTTGATCTAATCTATACGAAGAGATACTACATGCAACAAAGATACTTTGGTGTAATACAAACATGGGCTATATTGACGAATGGATTCTTCAGGATAGCCTTTTGTTTTGACACATAATTTCTTGTTAGAATTCCTCTCTTAAACACTTTCCCCTTTGAAGATCCGTGTGGGGACAGTTTTTATTATAGTACTAAAATCCCACATATTTGAACACGGTTGTGTTGGCGAGAGTGTGGACAAACAGGCACCCTCAAACATTGCTGGTGGGAGTGTTAAATGGAACAACCTCTAGGAGGGCAACTTGGAAATGAAAAATGCACATATCCTTTAATGTAACAATTCCACTTTTAGGAATTCATCCTAATGATAAATTTGCATATGTATGAAATGGCTTGTCAGGATCTTCACTGAAGCCTTGTTTATAGCAGCAAAATATTGGAAACAAACTAAATGTCTATTGATGGGGGCCTAATCAAATAAAGTATGGTACATCCAAACAACAAAACACTGTGCCTCTGTTACAAAGAATCAGGTATGAACATGGAACCATCTCTAAGACATAGGCACATAATAGAAAAGGAGATATATAATGTTTTAACATTTGTGTTAAAAATACATGCATCGCGCGCACGTGCACACACACACACACAAAGAGAAATGTACCATGTATACCCAAATACAAGGTAAGGGGCTCTCCCTCAATCTTTTCCTCAGGAGAAAAAGGGAATTGCCTTGTATTCAAATCCTTATAAAATCGCTCATGTAATGTAGTAATTCTCCATATCCATTTATTTTTATCCATAAAGTACAGTTTAGGAGAGATACATTAGGTTGAAATAGTCTCAATCAATGCTAGTTTGGGACTCTCATAAACAGTATCTGTCAGAATTGGAAAGAAATGATGTAAATAAATTATTTCTAAAGGTATGACCTCATAACTTCAGGTGTTAGATATCGTAAACAAGCTTTTTAAAGGTCACTTTCAAATTAATGCACTGTAAAGGGCTCCCAGTAGCCAAAGATGGGACAGTTTGACCATCAAAAACAATAATAAATGAGATTAATTGAAACAAACAGAAAACATAAAAAACCCATGAGTTTATAAAGATATTTTTTTAAATAAAAGAGAATACCATCTTCTCCCACTTAAAAAAAATCAAAACACCTTTCATTGGACACTTTTGGAAGTAGCTTGGGTACCAACATCTTACACTGAAAACTGGCAATTTAAAAATTAAGCATTTATCTTGATTTCCCTGTATGAACTATATTTCAGGGTAACCAAAGACTCCCTAGCTGAAGAGATAAAGTTCTTTTCAACAAAAGTATTTTAACTGATAATTGTAGAAGGAATGATAGAATTAGAGAATTGCCATTCTGTAACCCCTCATGAAATAATTGATTTGGGCAATAATCATCAATAGATGAAACCATCAGATGAAAGGCTGATGACAACTTTGCAGTGGAGGGGACAATCACCCACTGAATCTTCTGATCAATCTACTCATCACTAAAATATGGGACAATTAGACACTGTACCTCCTGATACAATATAATATGAAACATATAGCACCACCACCTATGAAGAAACCTTGCCAAAAATTGAACCTCAGCCTAATTAAGCTTCTAGATCTAACTGTCATTTATAGGAAATACAGGAAATATGGGAGCAAGATAAATGGCATCAAATGAAACTAATAGACAAATCCAGAAAGTGTATACTCTACAAGATGCTGATGAGTTTCTTCAGTAAGTCAGTGGTAGTGGTAAAAGAAGGCAGATGCTTTAGAGTACAGAGACTTAAGAGACACAACCAAATGTGATATGTGAATCTTTTTTGGATGCTGATTTGAACAAATCAACTATACAAACTGCAGTTTTGAGACAACTGGACAACTCTGATTATTGACTGGGTGTTAGAGGTTAAATTTTTATATATATGCGTTATAATGGCATCGAGATTAGATTAAAAACATTGATAAAAGCTGAATTTGGGTGATAAGAATATGGGAGGTCCTATACTATTTTCTCTACTCTTGCGTAAGTCTGAACATTTGTAACAGAAACTTTAAAAAGTGATATAGTAGAAAGTTACGTTGTGAAGATTTAAATATACACCTACAGGACAGATTTGGAAAACAATCATCTTAATGTTGTATAAATGGGTAATTGTAACTAGGAATAAAATATCCAGGCACAGAATCATTCAAAAGTAGATTCAAAAATATTCAAAATGTAGATTCAAAAATATTTTATCTCAAAGATCTTAGAGGGAAGTCAGATGATGTACTTAGCTAACTGCTGGGGGACTCAAAAAGGGGCTCTGGGATTACAAAAACAATACAGATGCAGAGGCAGATTTTGAATTATACCGCTCATGAAATGTGAGAGTAGAAAAATCTCTCCTAATTTATACATGACTTTATACAATGTGTGGTTTTAAATATGTAAATAAGGGTGAATTAACAAGTTAAACATCACAAGTAGACATTCACCATTTAATCATATATCTGATAGTTTGTGTATTTAGGTGAGTTAAAAAACAGTGCGCCACCTAATATTTGAGCATACATGGTATGTGTGAGCGCACATGCACACGTGTGTATGTGTGTGTGTTTGTAGGGGCGTGTATGCGCGCAGAGATTCTATGAAAATACTACATACGAAACCAGAAACAACATCTTTCTGGAAGTTTCCTTTGTGCAGGGTAACTGGGAGGCTGAGGGAAAAGGGTTGGAGGGACACTTACTTTTTACTGTCTACTCCTCTGTACCTTCTGAATGTTATACCATGTCCAAGTATTATCTACTTAAAATAATTAAACTCAAACAAACAAACAAATAAAAAACCCCACAGTATTGCCTGTATCTCTCAATTTGTTTCATAACACAGCCCCAACTGATCTTTCTAGCATTATTTCCTGTTAATTCCCCTGCCAAACTGTACCTTTGACTGTCTATAGAATTGGAATTCTTGATTTAATTCTTCTGGTCTTTTTGATACTCATTCATCCAATACTTGCTGAGTATCTACTCTATGCCAGACATCGTTGCAGGCCCTAGGGAACATCAAAATGAATGAAACCTACAGTCTGAAGTGAGTGTTCATTTGGTTTTCTTCAACGGAAACTTCCCATAATCGCAACTTGTTAAATCCCATACCTTCTCAAGTCACTATTCAAACGCACCCTCCTTGAAGAGTTCTTCATCATATCTCCTCCCTGGCTATAAATGATCTGTCCCTCCTCTCTGTCCCCATAGCTCTTTATAATTACATTACATTACTTACTGTATTTTGCTCTATATAATAATAGTAACTGTGGGTGTGGCTTTTACCCCTAAAAATAACTTATCGTTTATGGAGTCCTTCCTATGTGCCATGTACTGTGCAAAGCACTTTAACTACCTTCTCTCATTCACTTCTCACAACCTTATGAGGTATGTGAATTCTGCTTACAATGACAGAAAACTGGTGCTTAAAGAAACTAAATAACTTGCCCACAGCCTTCTGATTTCGGAATCTGGACTCTGTCTTTCTCTTCAAATTTTCCAAAAATTCTCCCTTTATTCCATCATGGTTTTCAAAGTTTCAAGCAATTTTACATGTCTAGACAAGCTAAGATATAAGTGGTGTAGACATGCCCGTGCGGATCAAAGCTGTAGGACTCAGGACATACACAGAAAAGATGAGTTAGGGCTGGGGTAGCCAGAGAGAGAGATTCAAGGGGGAGATGACAGTGAAAAGAGTGTGTGGATAAAGTATGGGGGGAAAGGTACACGCATTTGGGAGTAGGGCGGACCTGCTTATTTCTCAATACAACTTTCCGTTTCTCCCCATCAAATGTTCAGAACCTGGTTCTTAACTACTACTCTGCACTACACATAGTAGGCCCTCAACAAAAGTTCGCTGAAGGAAACACGTTATTTGTTAAACTGGATCCAAACCATTTCCTCTGAGCTGCTTCCTCAGAAATATTTGTTTTATTATAATGTTGAAGAGAAAACAAATAGAAACCTCAAAGAGAAAAAGAGTCTGTTGTTCAGTGCATTCTCATTTAAGGAAAGACCTTAAAATGAATTCAAATATATTAATGAGAAATATGTTCGGACAGCTGCCAATGTTCGTGAATTCAGCCCTCTGTTACACAGCTACTGCTTATTCAGGGATTACACAGGTTTGCCAATGATAGCTGTTGACTGAAAATAAATATTTAATTTTGCTGTCTCACCCTACCTCATTTATTAAACAAGTTCTTTTATATAACTATCCTAAAGAGTGAAGATTCTTTAAGTCTCCACCAGATGTATTTCTGACAAACTCATATTGTCAAGTTAATGATAATTTGGGGGGTACCGGTCCCTTTTTCTTTCTTTCTGTTTTTTTTAAAACTTTACAGACATCTGCTCAAAATATTTAGATTTGGTGGCTACGTACAGGACACTTTTCACAGCAAACCTGATGAAATAATGTCATTTTTAGCTTTCCACTCACAGCTATGGCCTCAAATGATTAGACATGCAATTCTGAATTTGATTTATGGAAGATGGAGCCCAATTCTCTGGCCCCAGGCCTGAATGCTGGGATGGCAGAAACCCACACTGGAAAAATTTTGTTTTCCAAGTAGATGAGGGTGATTAATGGAGAGGTTCCTCTCAAATCCGGCTCCCAAGAGTAAGCTGCTGTGCTCCAGGGAGCTAAAAATGGAATACTGGGGCTGATTATTCCCAGCTCCAAATGATTACGGACATAGGTTTGAATGTCACCATCAATGAAAAGAAAAAAAAAACTCAATAAATTGAGAGTAGAGACTAGTTTATCTAACTTGGTCAATACTTCATGGGAAAATCCATTGAGAGCAATTTAAGTAAAAGAAAAATTAATTTAAGTGGGTTCTTTTCTGGTCTAGAGAGAAATAAATCAATATTTTGCTCATTCCCTTTAAAAATTAAGAACAGAGAACAAAAATCTACTGAAAATGAAAAAAAATCATAATTCGTTAATTAAATAAATGATAGAGTTACAGTAAATAAATAGATTTAAGTTACTAGCTTATATCTTAAAAAGCTACATAATTACATCTGGATTTTATATTATGACCATTTTGGTTGGGTGTGTGTGTGAAAATGGGCAGAAGGTGAAGCCAACATGGATGAAAAAGACAGACACAAATACCCAAAGGAGAACAAAATCAGATGTGGTGAGGCTGATCTAGTGATTATGAGAAACAGTTAAAGACACACTGCAAAACACAGAGACAGAGACAGAAAGAGCAAGATACACATGTATATACTCATGAAAAGACAGAGGACAGAGGAAAGGGAGAGCTAGAAAGACAAACATTTTCATAAGTTCAACAAATATTTATTGAGGCAAAAACAGATCCAGAGAGATGGGGGAAGCAGACAGGGGAAGCTCTGTAAATCCCTGAGCTTGGCCAAATGAACTCTGATTGTTGATCGAAACTGTACAAAATTGTTTTGGGGGGATCCACCAACTGCAACAGCACTGTGCTAGACAGTAAAGGCGACAAAAGGATAAATCAAAAAGACTCCCCACCCTCTAAGGGCTTATTTAAAAGTTGAATGGGGTCTAGGAGTGAACTCTCTGCTGGTTTCATCATTCTTGAAAATGATGAACTCGCTGGGAATATAAAAGAGACCTTTCCGCAGCGGCAAGCAGGATTTCTCCTTTGATTTTTCATTTTAGATTATAAAGGCTTTACAAAGGTATGCAGAAATAGAGAACTTTCCTTTTGCACCTTCAGAGGTCAGAAGCATAAATAACAACCAGGAGGGGAAATCTCTTTGGTATGCCAAGTTGTTTGGCAGCCTAATCTTTGCTCTTGGAGAAATCAGTCTTGCTTCATTACCTAGTATCTCCCAGAAACCATCTCTTACTTTTTTTCTTTTCTAAATTCAATGATATTTTTGGCTCAGTTGGGTCTAAGTGAGAATGAGCAATCAAAACAAAATTATAACATTTTCCGCTCCTCAAAAGACAACTCCGAATATAAAAACACTTTATGAATAAATAAATAGCTCCCATTTAAACCTACAACTAGGGCAGTGTTATCCATTAGACATATAATGTGAGCCATATTTTAAATTTGGGGGAAACTATATTTTAAAAAGCTCAAAAGGTGAAATTAATTTTAATAATATATTTTATTTAACACAATGTATGTAAAATATTTCAGCATGTAACCAATATAACATCTATTAATATGATATTTTGCATTGTTTATTTCATAGTAACTTTTTGAAATCAGGTGCATATTTTATACTTGCAGCATATCTCAGTTTGGACTAGCCACATTTCAAGTGCTCAATAGCCACATGGCTACCATATCGGACAGCAAAGGTCTGGAATGCTACTTCTCTATGGATTGTGTATCACTTCCTATTGTTAGCTCCATCAAAGATCCAACTAGATTAAACTAAAATCTAAAACGTAACTTTTGGGACTTCCCTGGTGGCACAGTGGTTAAGAGTCCGCCTGCCAATGCAGAGGACGTGGGTTCGAGCCCTGGTCCGGGAGGATCCCACATGCCGTGGAGCAACTAAACCCATGTGCCACAACTACTGAGCCTGTGCTCTGGAGCCCGTGAGCCACAAGTACTGAGACCGCGCACCACAACTACTGAAGCCCACGCGCCTAGAGCCCGTGCTCCCCAACAAGAGACGCCACTGCAATGAGAAGCCCGCCCCCGCTCGCTACAACTAGAGAAAGCCCGCGCGCAGCAATGAAGACCCGATGCAGCCAAAAATAAAATAAAATAAATTTAAAAGGTAACTTTTGCCTTCCAAGTCACCTTAGTGCAAAATACTGTGTTTTTTTAACCTGCCTTGTGGTGTTAACCTTTTGGACAAAAAGAAAGTGAGCTGAGGTTTGTACATGGACTTGAGAAGGCACGGCTTCCTGACTTAAGTAAAACAACCAGTTCACTAGAACTTCTAGTTCACTAGAAGTTAAGGAGGAAAACTCCAGGTGAAACAATGGCTACAGAAGCCAGCCCTGCCCTGCACTTAGGTGAATTGAGTAGGCATGTCACCCAAGGTACCCTATTTAGCCTCTTCAAGCATTCATCACTATAGATTGTAAGTTCCTTGAGGGCCCACACTATCATTAGTGAGCTCTGTTTCTCTCGCATTTAACACAGTGCCTGGCATATAGTTGGTGTTCAATAAGTGTGTGCTGAACAAATAAATTAATTCAAATAAATACAGTCTCTCATTTGCACTAGACACATTTCAAGTGCTCCACAGCCACATGTTAGTGGCTATCATATAGGACAGTGCAGACGTAGAACATCTCTATCAGCACAGAAAGTTCTAGGGGACAGCACTGTCCTAGAGCAATGGGCAGAAATACTATTTGACTTGTTAAGTTTTAGGGGCCCTCTAGAGACCACAAAACCTTTTTTTATGAGCACGTGAGAATACCAGTGATAGCAAATGACAAAGAAAGAAGCAAGAGCACAAACAGGTATATATTTTGCTCTCCTAGAAAGTTTAAATGCAGCAAAATTACGGTTTCCACTGCAAGAAGACACTTGGCCATATATTTCTCCCTTAGTTTCTGCCTCCTTCTTAGGGTCTTCTCACCTTGATTCCCACCAGGCACAGTGCCCAAGAAGTGTCCCTCTTACCCTCTAGCCCAAATGTCTAATGAATGTTTTCCCTTATTTCCCGAGATAAGTTGGCAATTTCAAAAGAAACTTTAGTAAAAAAGCTAGGGGGAAAACGAAATAAAATATAAAAAATCACAAAAACAGTCAAGCTTATATACAGTATATGATTTTTCCATTGGCTGAGGGGCTAGCACAATTTTGCAGGCACATTAGCTGTATCCCTTTCTTCCCAGCCCCTTGTTTCAGTCAGGAGACCTCTGGGGTGCCTGGCATACAGTTGTTGGTACACCTAAATATCTTGTCTCATTTCCCATTTAAGGACACCCCTTTAGAACGCTTCATTTCTCTTTAAACAAAACATTTCCCTGTTTCAAAGCCTGTTGCCTACTCAGGCACTCCTGTTTAGTTTCACATTAAGGCTTGAGAAACATGTCTAATTACAGCTGGCTTGTAGAACTGGTGACTCCCACAGTTAGCTCTGGTGAATGATCTAGCCCCCTGGTTTCCAGGTCTAGCTGATGGTCAGGATTATCTGAGGAACTGTTCCAAAGTTCAGATTACTGGGCCCCGCTTCAGGCTTCTGAATCAAACCTCTGGCAGCGGAGCCTGGGAATCTTTATTCTTACTAGCATACTAAGTGAAAATGATGCACTCCATCCCATTTAGGGATTATTGATCTATTTCTTCCTTACTCAGATAGCCAACTCTGCCCACCTCTGGATCATTCAATAAGGACCTTCCCTACCATCACTCTGTCACTTTACAGTTTGAGAATGAAACAGGATCTTAAGCATAACATCCATACAGATGTAGAGGGGGACAGGGATAAAGGGGGTTTTCATACAAGCTTAGAGGTTTCTATAACTCTACTGCTTTTCTAGAGGAATCAGTTTGAATCGTCTAACTCTATGGGATGAAAGCATCTGTAAATAATTCACTGTTAACCTAACAATAGTGAAGATTCCAGCAGGATATGTTCCTAGGTTAATTAACAGTCTGCCAGCCAGAAAGGCCAATATTAAGAATGCAAAACATGAATATAACCTAGAAAATGAGAAGCATAATTTACCAGAAATTCAAGCTGTTATTGCATTTTAATATATGTCTCTGGTGTTCATCTTTTGATAGTTCACATAATAATCACTTACCCTTGACCTATTTTTTCAAATCTTGTGTATTTTTTCTTTGGGTCACCAACACTCACAATGCTTCCTGAGGGGAGGGAGGGAGAGAGAGAGAGAGAGAGAGAGAGAGAGAGAGAGAGAGAGAGAGAGATTTAAATTGATTGATTTTCCTCTATTTAATATTAAAATTTAAGATGCCAGAGTCAATGACAAATAAAATATTAGAGCAATATTCTTATGTGATTTCTATAATTTATATGGATAATGATATATTTTATTAAAGTAACAAACAGTAATATACTAATTAAACTAGTAGTAATAACCCAGATGCTTATACTCAAAATTGATGATGTTTGGGAAACAAGAAGGACTGATCATAACCCAACATTTATAAAAAGTTCCCATAAAAGGATACTGTAGATTAGGAGATAAAAACATCTAAGGACTTGTACATAGTATTTAATAAAATCACTATCTTCTCTGAATTGGAGTAAAATTGAGTGCTACAGTACATTCAGTTTTGCTGGACAAATATCTCTTGAGCAATTAATATGCACCCAGTACTGCACTAAGGGCGATGGGGGATGGGGAATGGCTCTAATAAAGAATAAAGGTTAATCATAAAGTAATGAGGCTTACTGTTTTAAAAAACTTACATCCCTGTACACCTGAAACTAATATAATATTGTAAAACAACTATATCTTAATAAAAATTTGTATGATTATAAAATAAAATCCTAAAGAAACCTCCATACATCCCTGAACCTAGGACCCTACTAGCACTCCAAACATTTTTAACAGCTTTACTGAGATATGATTTCCACACCATAAAGTTCACTCAAAGTGTATGATTCAATGGCTTTTAGTAAATTTTTAGAGTTGTGCAAAGTTACTAAATTTTACCATGATCTCATTTTAGAGCATCTTTAGCATCCTAAAAAGAAATCTTGTACCTGTTAGCAGTCACTCTTTTTTTTTTTTAAACATCTTTATTGAAGTATAATTGCCTTACAATGGTGTGTTAGCTTCTGCTTTATAACAAAGTGAATCAGTTATACACATACAATATGTTCCCATATCTCTTCCCTCTTTAGCAGTCACTCTTGATCCCCTCTTTGCTTACCAACCCATCCCTAGGCAACCACTCATCTACTTTCTGTTTCTATAGGTTGTTCCAAACACTGTGGAGTAAGTTTACAAGCCACACAAGAAAACCATTAATTTATCATGTTTGGCTCTGGGAAAAAATATTGGTTTTTTGCAATTTCAAAATTTCAAGGCCACTACTCAGAGGATCAATACTTGCCACCACTCAGAATAAATCTAAAGGAAGTGACATTGCCTCTCCAATGCAATGCTCAAATAGGTACAGAAAAATTCCGTGCCATGGCAGCATCGTGGGAATAAGGTCTCAAGTGGACTACTTTGAAGGGAATCATTTATTTGGATACTTCTGGCCCTCCCTTCTTTCCTTATGGAAGCAAACATCAGTATCGTTACCTTTAAGTTACATCTTACTAACATGGCCCCTATTCAAAGAAGTGTAGAGTCAGTTAGTATAACAAGATTTATACACATGAACTAATCCAGAGAAGGTCTGTGGAGTCTATCTCCTAATTGTCACTCTTATCCATTCCCTCCTCTTCATACCCATGGCCACTGCCATTGTTCAGGTCTTCAACATCTCTTGTTCAAACAATTGTGCTAGTCGTTACCTACCTCTAAACTCTGCCTTCTCTAATTCCTTTTCCACAATGCCTTTGGAACAGGGTAACCATGTAACTCATAAACGAAGACTATCTTGGATAAACTGAGATGTGAGGTCAGCCTACTTCAGAGTGATTTCACTCCATTATCCACAAATCGTCAAAAGTTCCCCCTTACTACAGGATCAATTTCAAATATCTTAGTCTGGCATAGAAGGCCCTTTACCATCCAGCAGCATCTAGCTCCTACCTAACCAGTCTAACCTCATATTATTCCTCTCCTCTCCATCCCTCCGACTTTATATCCTAGCAACACCATCACTATCCAAGGCTTTGGTCTTCAGACATGCTCCCTCTTTCCCTTTCCTATCAAACCCATGAATTCCTATTTATTATTTAAGTATAATATCAAGTCATCCTTTGTGAATTCTTCTCTGATCATTCTAATGAGACTTACATGCTTCTTTTTGAGGGCAGGAAGCTTGTCTTTTCATCCCTGTTACTTCAGTGCCCAGAACAGTGGCTGCCACTGAATTTGTTGACTAAATGAATGTGAACAAGAAAATATGTATTCAAGAGCTAAACTGTGTGCTACAGACAATACTTCGTGCTAATTTAGACATGATCTATTTTCTGGGCTAGTGAACAACTTAATTCAGACCTACCAGTAGATAGTATACCTGGAAAAAAATAATAAATTAAATGTTTCATTCATGGATTGTTCATCCATGGTTGTTAGGTTTGTTGTTGTTTGTTTTTTGTAAGAGAAGTCCATGTTTCAGTTAGGTTAAATAAGACTCACAACATGTGAGTCGTTATAATTCTTTTCCTCTTGTATTCCCAATCTCAGTCAATGGTACTACCATCTGTCTACTCAGTAGCCCGAGTCAGAGATCTGGGAGTCACCCTGACTTATCCCTTACCTTCACTCCCCACGTGTAGTTGCCCACTGAGTCCTGGGCCTATATCTGTTTACCTCCTAGATACTTTTTGAATCTGTCTTTTCCTCATTACTACTGTTCCAGTTAGGCCCTCACCATTTTTTGTTTGGGCTATTCCGACAGCCTCCTAACTGGATTCAGAATTTCCAGCCTCTGCCCACTCGAGTCCAGGCTCCACACCTCTGTCAGGATGCTCTAAGTGCAGACCTGATCACGTGATTCTCTGGTTCAGGGCTCCTGGATGCTTCCTCAACACCTACAGGGTAAAGCTCAAACTCCTTCGCATGGAATGCAAGGTTCTTTGTATCTGGCTCTTGCTTCATTCTCCATCTCATCTTCCCCACTTCCCCACTAGAACCTTATGCTCTCACCATAACAAATGAATTGTAGCTCATGATCAGATCCTGCTTAGCGATTTGGCTCCCTCTCTTAAAACTCCAGTCCCCATATCCACCATCAGTTCTACTGATATATTCAAGTGGCACTGAATAAGTTAACGTTCCCAACCATATACTTTTATACTTTCTTTACATGCTATTCTCTGCCTGCAATGTCCTTCTTAAGTTTTCTTCCTGGCAAGTCCTTGTTCATGCTTCAACTCAGCTTCAGTTATGCCTCCTCTAGGAAGCCTTCCCTGATTTTTTTTGGAATAAAGTTAATAATTTCCCTTCTCTGTACTGCTATTGTACCTTCTCTCTCTCTCTCTCTCTTTCTGCCTCCTCTTTTGCTTTTTTTCTTGTTTTTGCTCTTGCTCTCCTTCCCTGTACTTAATACACCATCTATCTATATCTATGTATTTGACATAACCTTATAGACTGTGTCATAAGGACAGGGGCCATGTCTTATTCATCTCTGCATCCTCAGTGCTTCCTCATATAATGCTGTAGGTGAAATACATTGGTTACTCAATAAATGTCTATTGAATTAAACTCAAATAAAATTAGGACTTTCATTTAGTAAATGCCCCGTATTTTAAGGCAGGGGTTAGAGAATGTATTTTACTTGAGCTACCTCTATAGAATACCACCAATTTAATGATTTCTGAGTTGCTATTTCATTTTTCAAATTGTCTCACAGATTTCTACATCACTGAGAACTACCCTCCTTCAAGCCAGCTATGAATGGGTAAGGACCTGGAACTTAAAATTTTTTTTAATGAAATGACGATTTTAAAGTCACTTGAAACCACAGTTTTATTAAGCAAAGTCTTCTAAGAAAGTTATACCATTAAATTGCTGAGCAAACTCTTTTCCATAGACTGAACAAAAGCAAATAAGCTTCAGCCCAAGCCACTTTCTGAATTATGACCAATTCCAACTGGCAGGCTTTAGTTAATGAGGTTTTTATTTTATTATTTTATTTTATTTTATTTTTATACAGCAGGTTCTTATTAGTTATCTATTTTATACATATTAGTATATATATGTCAATCCCAATCTCCCAATTCATCCAACCTCCCACCTCCCACCCCTTGCTTTCCCCTTTTGGTGTCCATACATCTGTTCTCTACATCTGTGTCTCTATTAATGAGGTTTTATGGCAGTAAACGATTCAACTTTTATTTCCATGGTATGCAGGATAAAAACAACAACAACAACTGGGAATAAATCCTTTCATGAGGATTACCAAAAGACAACCATTTTGATGCGCTTCTGCTTCTGAATTTAACTGCTATTCAAAGAAAATGGCGTCCTCATGCCCATTACCGGTCACAGGAGAGCGTGTGCTGCCATCTACCGCTGCTAAGCAAGTGAACAGGAGGCCTTGTGTACCATTCCGAATTACAAAACAAGCTTTTACAGTGACCTCCTTCATCAGAGCCATTATAATTTGTGTTCATAATTTATACTAAAGAAAGGAAAAAACAGTGGTACACAATAGGCATAAAGAGACAAAAATCAGCAACTCAGAATCCAGAGGAGAAAATGATGGCAATAGCAGAACAACTTCCAACCAGAGCAATTTCCTAAATGAGAAACAAACCATTCACTTTAAAGTACAAGGATTTAAGAAATCACTAAATACTAGTGTTTGAAAATAGGGTTCATGATGTGGTTTCAGGGACAGAAAAGTCCAGCAATGTGTTCTCCTACATATCAAATAAACTAAGTTGAACTCCAAGCATTAAAAGGCTGTCTGTTTGGCATAATGAAAGTTTTGGTTTCTGAGAAAAAGCAAAAGAACTCTCTAAACTAATGTTAGTTCTATCTGAGGGGGGATTCGGAGCAAGAGTTTTGAGCGGGGAATGCTGGGGGAGGGGAGGGACTGGGGGTGGTGATTGTACAATTTTGCTGACAGTCAGCACCTTTTGAAAAATGTCACTAAAATGTAGGGGTTTCTTTATTTTCCAGCAGATTCAGACCAGACCACAGTGAACAAGGCAGACCCAGGCTATCTGTCTGTGTAAAACTGAAAGATGATCTGTTCATTTCAGCCATTAATGATCCCATGGTCTGGCTCCCACAGTCAGTATCTGTGTGGAAGAAGAATAGCCTGACAGCTCTGTGGTCTGGGCTGCCCACGTCATAGTAATCAGATCCCTGAGACTGAAGGTGAGGCCGCCCTCCCCTCCTCCCCACGCTTATGGTGGGGTCCACCCTGGTATGGGCCATAGGCCATTCTCCTACCTCCCTGTCTCCCTTTTCCCTCTCCTTTGCCTCTTAGTACAGGCTCCTTTACGCCTTCCCCAAGCTCCTCCTCCTCAGTGATTTCTGTGCAGGGCCCATACATCTGGGATTATTGCTGGTTTCAAACATTCTGTCCCCCTGAAGATCCTAGGCCCCAATTTTGTATATTGAAAAATACGGTTGCTCTCATGGTGGAAAAAACAGCATAATAATTCTAAGCAACTATTCATTGTGCTGGGTGTCTTACATACTTTGCCTCATTTGGTCCTCACAAAGTCCCCATTATACCAGTACAATCATTTCCATTTTTCAGATGAAGACACTAAATTTTAGAGGAGTTGAGTGACTTGTCTAAGGACACACAGCTGGTCTGGGTCTATGACTCAGACTCAGTTATGATTCACTTCAAAGTCTGTCCTATTGTATTATCTTATTAAGGCTTTATATTCATGTAATAAAATAGTAACTACCATTTATTGAGCACCTATTGTGTACCAAGTACTGTTGCTGGAGGTTTTTACATACATTATTCTCATTGAATTATCATAATGCTATAAGGTTGGTACCATTATTATCCCCATTTTTCTTAATGAGGAAAAAGAGGTCCAGAAAAGTTAAAATAACTTGCCTAAAGTGACACAGCTGGGAGCAATGGGCTTGTGATTTGAATCTGGGCCTTTCTGACACCAATACCTGTTCTCTTAGCCATAGGTTGGGCTACATAAAATCCATCCTATAGACAGAGTCCTAAAATGTAGTTACGATTCTCATCCCCATTTGGCCAATAAGAAATGAAGGTTCAGAGGGGTTAAATAACTAGCTTAAGGTTATATAAGCGAGTAAGTGGCAGAGACAGGGCCCAGAGAGGGCGCTGGTGAAGCAGAAGCAGGAAAGACTGACTTTGCAGACATTGCAGTAAAGCTCAGCCTGGATTTGCTTCGTGAAAAACACTCCTCCATTTCTTGGCAGGTGTGCCCTGCTGACATCTGTGAGCACAGGTAGGGTTGAGAGTTGCAGGTGGCCCACAGGCTGGAGGGAAAAAGATTCTCTCTAGGCCTAAGCATTCTCCAATAGAGAAAAAAACTGACTTAATTCTTAATTAAAAATGTAATCAAACATGGCTTTTCCCTCTTCATCATGTTGTTCAGTGTAGGGCAGAATAAACAACAAATTATAAAACCCACAGCTCCAGAACCATTACAGCTTGCAAGCAAAACAAGATCTTGCCCCCGCCTCAAAATAATGCCTGTTTCTCTGTCAGTGAACTTAAGAAAGCTCTAAATGTATTTTCATTATAATAAATCTACTGAGACTTGAAACAGTTATCAAATAATCAATTTTACTAAAGCGATGCTGCTAGATTTATAAAATCTGATGTAATCTCACAGGTCATGTAAAATAAAGGAAAAAAACTGAGGCAATTGTCTGAATACTTGAACTGAAATTATACAGGTAATTCTTTCCTTTATTCCTTCCCTTTTACACAAATAGACAGTTGGCAAATGCAGAAGCAAAGTGGGTAATGGAAAGAGTATAAAGCTTTGAAGGCAAACAGATTTGAATTCCAACTCTGGCTCTGCCACTCATTAGTTTGGTGATCTGGTCACTTTAGCTTTTTGAGGCTTACTTTCACTGATCTATAAAATGAGGCTATGAAAATCTACCACAAGGGATTACTGTGAAAATTAAACTTGATAATGTATGTAAAGTGGTCAGCAGAGAAGGCACTTAATAAATGGGAATTATTGCTGTTGTTATTAAGGAAATAGTTGGTATTAGCACTAGAGGCATGTTTAATCATGTACAGTAAAGTCGGTTGGCTAAAGTCCCTCAATTCCAGTTCTGAGCGCTGACATCTGCAACCCAAACCTTTGCCTTTCCAAATACCTCTGTGTCAGACTGTCTCAACATCAGCACTGTTGACATTTGGGGCTGAATAATTCTTTGTTGCAGAGGGGAAAGGAAGGAGGCTACCCTTTGCATTATAGAGTGTTTATAAGCAAGCATCCTTAGCCTCCATCCACTAGATGCCAGTGGCATTCCCTGTGCTGTGACAATAAACATGTCTCCAGATACTGCCAAATGTCCCCTGGAGGGCAAAATGGCCCTACGACCACCTCTGCAGAGTCTTCCTGTGGCCTTTAGCCTGCACTGCTTTCTTCCTTTCCTGAGTTCTTTTAGACAGACAGTTGCATGAAACAAGATGGCCTCCTATTCTCTAATTGTATCACACTATTAAATCTTATCTTTCAAATAAAATTGTAAGTTTCCTAATATCAGGAAATTGTTTTTCTATAGTTTCCTCCAAAGACTCTGGCAGAGAACAGGTAAGTAGGAACCCAGTCAAGATGCATTTGTCTGCTAATTTTTTCACCCATTCAATCAACAAGCATCCGTTAAGTGCCTTTCTGTACCAGGCACTTTATTAGAGCTGGATGTAAGGGAAAAGAAGACACAACCTCTGTCTTTAATTTAAAGAGCTCCCAGTCTAGTGAAGGAGACAGACAAGTACAGTGTGATATTTGCTGCAATAAAGGCAGTGAAAAGAAGGTCCATTGACTCAGACTGAGAGAGACAAGGAGGGCTTTCCTGAGGAGGTGTCTTTTGAGCTGAGGTTTGAACGATGAGTAGGAGTTAGTCAGATTGGAGGCACGAACTGTAGATAACTAGTGGTTTGTTAGATGCTTTTGTAGTATGAGTTTAATGAATGTGCTTCACAGAACTTTGACTCTTTTCAACAGAGGATTTTTTAAAAAATCTCTTTGACCCAGAAAGCTAAGTGGAAGAGGAGTGTTTCGTTAAATGGAGCAAGTGTGTATGCACAAGCCTGGGTACACTAATGACACTGGGTACACTGGGTACACTAATGACACTGCAGGAAGGAGGCTGTGAGCATTTGCTGGCCCTGCCTCCCTGTCCACATAGCAATGTTCCTAAATTAAGAGAAAAGGCAATTTTATCATGGCCACGCACTTTGATTGACTGTGTTGGGTTTTGAGGTTGAATTATCCATCATGATTGATCAGGTGGGGGCCCCTGGGGTATGATCATAAGATATTTTTCATCAGACTGATCCCCTTTGGGGGTATAATCTTAAAATAAAACTTACTACATAATTCATTTAGTGAAGTTTTCACCTTAATTGATGTTTTTCAAGTGAAAACGCTTGGTTTCTGTGCAATTAGGAGTATGAGGGAGGGGGTGATCTGGAATACACAGTGAGTCTCAAACTTTTCATCTTGTGATGTCAGGGAGCCTGGAGTTCATGCAAGCAGGTTCAAATTTTTAAAGGTTCAATTCCCACTCTAGGTGGAGAAACCCTCTCATGAAGAAACTAATGATGGCAAAACAAAAAACAACTCACTTAGCTTCTCTAGGATCTCCTCATCTGTCATCTTGGATTTTTTCCTTTGCCGATCTGTGTTTCTATACAAAGTACTGGAATTGGCGTTCTCAGCAGAAGGTGGTGTGACCTCTTTATTTGGTGCTGCTGGTGAAGCAATGGATTCAACCACGGAACGAGTGTAGATCTTAAAGACAAAAAATTTGGTTACAGATTAAAGACCAAAATAATGCTACAATTGATGAACCTACATTGACACATCAGAATCACTCAAAGTCCACAGTTTACATATGGTTCACTCTTTTTTTTTACACATACACACAATGATTTATTATCATGTACTTTCATAATTATTAGATGTATCCTTTACAGTAATGACTTCAGAAGTATCCATTTTTGTAGATCATTAATAAATTCAATGTTCCTTGACTCCAAAATCACTAATTGGGTACGGGTGATACAGATACTAGTGAAAACTCTATAACTGAAGAGTTGTAAGACCTTAGACAATTAAATCACTTTCCTAAAGTTTTACGGTCTGATTATGCCTGATATGTCTCTTCTAATTCTCAAAATTTATGTTTGGCCTTCCCCTCTGAGTCTTTCTTTTCAGAAATGCCTTTTCTGTCTCCCATTATCTTTTATATGGGATGGAAGCCTCCAGGGCCATCAATTTCTGTAGAGATACTTACCAAACTGTATTTACCTACAGAAGTCAAGTAGGAGGAACTAGACGAGCAAACTATAATGAAGGTAGAGTTGGGCTGTTGTATTTTTGGCCACACAGAGAGTGGACCAATAGGATTATGATATTCAAGTACCCTATTTTTCATCACTTTCAATCCATCAATCATATGGTTCACTCTTAATGTTGTACATTCTATGGGTTTGGATGAATGTATAATGACATGCATCCATCATTATGGTATCACACAGAGTATTTTCTCTGCCCTAAAGATCTTCTGTGCTCCACCTATTCATTCCTCCCTCCACCCTGCCCCTCAACCTTTAATGAGTTTTTAAAGACAAGTGATTTCTATCAAAAAAAGATCTTTAAGTTGCTTCAAGTATACTGCCCTTGAAAGCTCTCAGGAGCTAGTCTTTTGAGGCCCCCAAACATGCTGTGCTAATTGTGGTCTTGGTGCCTCTGCTTATGCAATTCTTCCTACCAGATTCCCATGGCTTTTGTTCTCTTTCTTAACTTCTGCAGCAGTTTTAAAATTTAGCACTTATTTGTATATTGCTTGGTAGTATTCTCTAATTGTCATGTGCTAATCTGTATCCTCAAAACAGCAACCCCAACCAAATTTTTATCTTATACTCTAGTTCCGGGAACATAGATGCTCAACAGATACTAGGTGATTAACTAGATTCTGACTCTAGGACTATGCCAAAGGACATCTTTTGAATCATTTGGAAACGGTCACTTGGGACTTACTGATTTCGTATGCTCTGGTCTCGGTGCAATGACTGGCGGCGGCTCATTGTCATCTTCTTCTTCTTCCTCTTCTTCATCTTCTTCTTCAGACACAGGAGGAGCCAACGGAGGCTCTGATGCTGTTTTTGTACTCTTACGGGAAAAACAAAGTTTAAAGACCAGGTATTAACTCCTCATTGTTTTTCTTCAGAAGTGAGAAAAGGGGGATAAAATATCTAAGAATGTAGGGATAGGAAGGAACTTCATCTTTTACAAATGCACACAACCATCTACAATTTGGTGGCCAGAACCTGCCCACATTCAGAGATAAATTCAGGTCAGATTTAAGCACCATGAAATTTGAAAAATTCCTTTTATTTTCCACTGAGCTCAAAAACAGTGAGCTATTCATTTAACATTTTCAAGTTCAATGTTTTTGAAATCAATGAGTATATTTTAAACATCAAATGAATTGCTATTAACGCCTTGAATTGGTACCGGGCAGATTGTCAATGTGTTGATTGACAGTTTGTCAACCAGCAAAGGGCTATTTTGTGCCTAAAGATCAGAGCATGCATATGGATATGGCATAAATACAGCTCTGCAAATACTCACTAAGTACAAGCAAGCCCATAAATGTTTCTTTCCTGTTCAGCCTCCTGGAAAGAAGCACTCAGAGAATAACAGACATGAAGATTTAAGGAATACTCATCTACATAAATAATTATTCAATCTCAACCAACAGGTAAATGGTGATTTGCAATGTGAAAAATTTCAATAACACCAAAAATAATGACAGCAACCATAGTATCTAGGGTTGGTTCTTGATCATTCACATTAATGCAGGGGTAAAATGGTACCAAAGGTGGATTTTGAAATAACTATGGCCATGGTACTCAAAGTGTGGTCCCCAGATCAGCATCATTAGCATTATCAAGGAACTTGTTAGAAATGCAAATTCTTGGACTCTATCCAGACCTATGAATCAAATTCTGGGGGTGGGACCCAGCAATCTGTGCTATAACAAGCCTTCCGGGTGATCCTGATGCTTGCTTAAGTTTAAAAATCACTGAACTATGATATAGGTCTTTGTTGTTCAGTATGATGGCTATTCAACACTTAAAATGTGGCTAGTCTGAATTGAGATGTAAGGTGTAAGTGAAAAGTACACACCAGATACTGAATACATAATAAGAAAAAAAAATAAAATATTTCCTTAACGCTTTTTATATTGAGTGTACGTTGAAATAAAAATATTTTAATATGTTGGGTTAAATAAAATATATTATTAAAATTAATTTCACCTATTTCTTTTTACTTTAAAAATGAAAATCAGAAAATTTAAAGTTACATATATGGCTTTTATTACATTTCTGTTGGACAGCACTATTATAGATGGTTTTTGAGTTTTTGCTGTGTGTGTGTGTGCATGTGTGTGTGTACTTGTTTATTTTTTGTTTATGTCTTTGAGTACACTGGCTCAGGCTAAGCCTAAAAAGAATTTTCTTTCTTTCTTTCTCTTTCTTTCTTTCTTTCTTTCTTTCTTTCTTTCTTTCTTTCTTTCTTTCTTTCTTTCTTTCACATCTTTATTGGAGTATAATTGCTTCATAATGGTGTGTTAGTTTCTGCTTTATAACAAAGTGAATCAGCTATGCATATACATATATCCCCATATCTCTTCCCTCTTGCGTCTCCCTCCCTCCCACCCTCCCTATCCCACCCCTCTAGGCGGTCACAAAGCACTGAGCTGATCTCCCTGTGCTATGCGGCTGCTTCCCACTAGCTATCTATTTTACATTTGGTAGTGTATATATGTCCATGCCACTCTCTCACTATGTCCCAGCTTACCCTTCTCCCTCCCCGTGTCCTCAAGTCCATTCTCTACATCTGCATCTTTATTCCTGTCCTGCCCCTAGGTTCTTCAGAATCATTTTTTTTCTTAGATTCCTTATATGTGTGTTAGCAAACGGTCTTTGTTTTTCTCTTTCTGACTTACTTCACTCTGTATGACAGACTCTAGGTCCATCCACCTCACTACAAATAACTCAATTTCGTTTCTTTTTATGGCTGAGTAATATTCCATTGTATATATGTGCCACATCTTCTTTATCCATTCATCTGTCGATGGACACTTAGGTTGCTTCCATGTCCTGGCTATTGTAAATAGAGCTGCAATGAACATTGTGGTACATGACTCTTTTGAATTATGGTTTTCTCAGGGTATATGCCCAGTAGTGGGATTGCTGGGTCATATGGTAGTTCTATTTTTAGTTTTTTAAGGAACCTCCATACTGTTCTCCATAGTGGCTGTATCAATTTACATTCCCACCAACAGGGCAAGAGGGTTCCCTTTTCTCCACACCCTCTCCAGCATTTATTGTTTGTAGACTTTTTGATGATGGCCATTCTGACTGGTGTGAGGTGATATCTCATTTCAGTTTTGATTTGCGCTTCTCTAATGATTAGTGATATTGAGCATTCTTTTATGTGTTTGTTGGCAATCTGTATATCTTCTTTGGAGACTAAAAAGAATTTTCATTCCTCGAGGACAAAGTTCCTGAGGCAGAAACAGACAGCCTACTAATAGACTGTTACATCGAAGGACCTCAGTCTGATTTAAATTCACTGTGGATTTTCTATAATCATGTATAAACCTACGGTGGTGTAATAGGTATAACCATATATCTTATCGGAGCCAGCAAGATTTATATACTGTGACAAGACAACTTAGAATTTATAAATTTGAAAGAATATTTGATTGCTTGATATATACGCTGAGTGGTTTATAGATTGAAGTTTATATGCTTACTTAATATTGTTTTTCTATTCTTTTTTTAATTTTTATTTTATATTGGAGTATAGTTGACTAAAAATGTTGTGTTAGTTTCAGGTGTACAGCATATTTATTCTTAGTTTAGCCAAAACAGCTGGGCTATTACATTGGGTTGTGGCTGCGTGGATAGCAACATATATTAATGACGTTATATTTCTAGATAAAAATCAGTTTCTTTTTGTGAAAGACTAATTCTTCAGGGCACCTCAGGGCACAGGGAGAAGTTGCCTTTGGATTAATGGTATTTGCTTTGATATTATTTTGTTCCAGAAACTTCTACTCTATCTTATGCCAGCTGGGATCCAGAATGCAACTAATCACTGTTCCTTGGTAGATGGGCAGAACCTGCATATAAATTGACTAGTTTCTATATGGCAAACAATGCTATTTTATTCATTAGGCAATATGAACCATGCCTAGGAATAATATGCTTTATGTGGGCCTATGAAAATATTTGAACTCAGAAATAAATCATCAGCTCCAAAATGCCACAAGAAAATGATAAAATTTAAGTCAGTTAATGTCTAATTAAATGTCTGTTAAGTATAATATATGTCAACTTAATTAATTAGTCATTTAAATTTAGTATTTATAGAAATTTCATTATATTAAAAAACAAATTATAGGTTAGGCTGCTCTATTTAGCAACAATTTTTGAGTATTCACAATGATTTCTAAGAAATTACACCTAACCATAAATTAAGTGCTACTTATGATCAAATAATCTCAAAATTAACATTTTAAAAATTACTTTTAAAAGTTTATAGCAAAAATAAAAAGTAGGGTATAGAGGCCCTTTAATATACTTGATATATTTGATACAATGCATCACATGTCCTCCATAAGTGAGAGTGTATATACAGCCTATGAGGATCTAAAAATGGCCCAACCCTTAAACTGGTACAAAGACCAACCAGTGCCTACTGGCCAAGTTGCACATTTCAGTTCTCGCTAATTTGCTAGAGAAGATCCACCTGCAAAATTTCATGGACTGATTCTTAACATTCATTACTATCCTCACTACTCTAATTTCATATGGGGACATTCCAGTCTCTAAGGATGGACTAAAGGACTATTTGAAAACCTAAAGATTTTCATCCTTTGAGGGTTTACAGGGCAGGAAGAAGATACATGTCTGTTTATCTGGGACCAAACACTATGCTGCCATGTTGGTTGGTAGGAAAGAATGTGTGACCTTCAGTGGACATTATGTTTTGGATGTTGGTTGGGCCAGGGAGCAATAACTACCCAGCATTACACATAGATACCAGGCCTTGGTACTAAGAATTGAAATTAACATAATTTCTTGCTCCTGTGTATTTTTTCCACATATTTTCCATCCCTGTGTAAATAACACTGGGGCTGGGCATACTTTCTTTTCCCTGTGTTAAACAATATCAAGATAGAGCATATTTTCCCATTCTTATGTTACACAATACTGAGAACAAGCAAAAATAACTTAGCTTCTCACTTTAAGAAATACTTGTTCTTGGAAGATAAGACTGAACCAACTGAAGTAATTTACTTATTAAGAATAACAACAGCTTGCTCACTAAAACTCTATTCAAGACCCTCACTTTGCTGTATTCCCCAATCCAAAGTTACTTTATCAGAAACACTGCACAATCCTAACTCGTTTCTGGTCTCGCGAGACCTGCTTCAAAATCACACAGCCGTGCTCCAAAACCCTATAGATATTCTCCCTTGACATCCCCTTTCTAAGACACTGGCAGTGCTCTTTCTTGCTCCTGTAAGTATAATAAACTTAGCTTTGCTTGATTAACAGCTTTTTTTGATGGTCTTTGGGGGAGTCAAAGTTATAATGTTGCTACACTCTTCCTTCCAGGCTGAGGATTACTATGTCTAGCATGTCTAAACTTGTAAAAATAGAGACAGATGGATATCAAGTAAGGACTTTTTTGTCTTTGAAATTAAGTATTTTTGACAGTCGTCATGCCACACATTCAGTCGAGCAAGGCAGGTTATTCTTAACCTGATTGGGTCTTGGACTCATTTCCAATTCTAAAGGGTTTGGCCTATCTCCCCAGAAAAATACAGGTAGACACATATTTTTACATATAATTTCAAGAATTCATAGGTCTTCTGAAGCCCATTCATGGACTCCAAGTTGCAAACCCTGCCCTAGAGAATACACCAGCTAGAGGAACCACCTTAGGAAACTCTCCTTTCTTTGAGCTTAATTGTTAAAGGTCGAAGAAAGAAGAAGTAAGGACTTTGGAGACTTTAGATAATGCTAAGTGTGGTCTGAGATCCCCTCTTGGTTGCTTGTTTACAATACAGATTTCAGGGCTCCATCCTACTCTGGGAATGGAGCCCTAGAATCTGCATTTTAACAGGCTATCCAGGCAATTCTAATGCATACTGAAATTTTTAAAAAGCACTAATGTAGATGAACAAAATAAGCCAGTACTGTAAATCAAAAAAGTGTCATCTGTCACACGTACACCCAGTTTCTCTAGGCACAAATCACGGCATATTCATATTATTGCTGTTACCTTCCACTCAAAATACTAGCTCAGGATTCTCAATGCATTACTTCACTCTCAATAGTACAAGAAATATACACAAATTTCAAGGTAGCCTCAAATTGAAGAGTAGATCCCTGAACAGTATTTAGCGTTTAATAACACTAATACCAAAGAAGCTATCACGAGTGGGCAGTAAAGCAGATTCATATGACTATGAGAGGCATCGCCGAATTCATTATTAATTATATTGCCATTAGTTTAACACATTTAGTGAATATAACATTGTTTCTATTTTGATTCCCACCCAGGCTACTAGAAGATGCCAAAACTTGTGAGCAATTCAGGCTATGTCGAGAAGGGGTAGTCAATCCCATTAAATCACATCCTGTAGAATAGCTAGGTCTACTGGGAGTGTTTCTAATGCAACAAAAGCACAAGCAGTGTTAAGTGCAATCTCCCCCTACAGCCATAAGGAGAATACAAGGTGCAATTCCCCAGTCCCAAGTTACTGAGCCCCAAAGAAGTGATCCAACCTGACCTTAGGGGTCTAAATTCAGTTCATTCAATCAATAGAAACCCAGCCTTACTCAAGTAGCCTAATCAATTATCTCCATCTGGAAGTCTTGCCAAACCTTCGAACTCAAACTGTCCAGTAGGAAACTCAGTATCTTCTCCCAGAAATATGCATCTCCTGAAAGATAATACCCTCATCTTTTTGGCCACCCACACAGCATCCAAAGCCTGCAATCATCTCTGACCTCAACCTTTCCTCCAACATCTAATCAATAACCTAAACATCTTTGGAATTTAAATCTCATCTCCATTCCCACTGCCACTATCTCACGTAGGCCCTCATCACCTCTGGCCTTGGATGCTTGCAATGTTTCCCCAGTCAGTCTCCCTGAATCCAGTCTTACCTTCTGTCCTTAATTCATTCTGGACATTTGCGATCAGATCACTCTTCTAAAGCATAAGCTTTAATCACCTAACTCTCCTGCTCCACAAAACTTCAAGGGCTTCCCACTGTACACTTACATAGGCCAGATTCCTTAGAATACCATTTAAGGGCTTCTATGATTTGGCTCCAACTTAACTTTCAAGGCTTAACTCCTATGATTCCTTTTCTTGCATCTCAGTCTTCATTCAAACCCATACCCCGTTGTCCCCTTGCTCTTTTCACTACCCTGCCCTTTATCATGCTTTCCCTTTGCTTAGAATGCCCTTCCTTATCTTCACAGATCCAAATCGCATCTGACCTTCAAGATCTAGTTCAAATTCCACCTTTTCTATGAAGCATTTTCTAATTCAATATTCAACAAATACGTACCAAGTGTCTATTTTGTACTGGGCACTGAGCTTAAGCCCCTGAAGATGAGGGCCTGCTTCCTTTTCCCTCCCCAGCTAAAAGTAAGCTCCTTTCTTTGAATTCTCATAGCGCATGGACATATTTTATGGTATGTAACATGATCCATATGGTACTGTGCTTCTTTATTTCATACTTCTCTTCCCTTACCAGACTGAGCTCTAAATTTCCTAGTGCTTATAAGGAGGCACTTGATAAATACGTGTTAAATAAGTGAATATCCAGTTGTTTTATCTCCAAACAGTGAGTTCATGAGTTTTCTTTTTCTGATCTGACGGAATATTTTGAACATTATGTAGATTTAGTTTTAATTCTGCAAGTAAAACCAATAGAAGCAAGCTAAAAAAAAAGGCCAATATCCTAGGAGCTATAAGCTGTTTACAAAAATGAAAACCAACACACAGACTATCCTAGCAGGTTGGTGTTTAAAATAACCTACGACCTGAAAAGATAACAACTATTTCTTTGTCAAGATACTTATCTAGTATCGCACAATAATGACAGTAATTAAATCAAGGGAGGTAAGTTATGTGTTGCTCATGGAAGGTTGGTATTTTTGTCTTTCCCAGTTTGCTATTATCTCCCTTCACGTGCTGTTTTCAGTGAGGCCCAGGAAGCTGTCATGGCAAAGAAGCAAAAGGAGGGCAATGATCAGTGAGAAAAGAAGGGCTACATTCTGCTCTGTTCTGAGAGTTCTGAACAAGGCACCAGTACCATGGCCTCAGACAAGTATCATGCATGGAGAGAATGAGTTTTCGTCTTTGTTGCCATCTACAAATAGTAGCAATAGTAGCTTACATTTAATAAACACATAATATGTGCTAGGTAATGTACTAAGTATATTATATGCATTAGCATATTCAATATTCATACAAGTTTTAGGAGGTAGGTACTGTTACTATTCCCAGTTAAAGGCTGAGGAAAGAGAGGGTCACAGAAGCTGAGCCACTTTCTCAAAGTGGCTCAGCTTGTAAGTGGAGGAATAAGACTAAACACCTATGCCCAGAGCCTTTACTCTTTTAAGTTTTCTTTTTAGTTGTGGTAAAATAGACATAACATAAAATTTACCATCTGAACCGTTTGTAAGTGTATAGTCCAGGGGTGTTACATATATTCATACTGTTGTGCATCCATCCCTGCTATCTATCTCCAGAATTCTTTTCATCTTGCAAAACTAAAACTTTGTACCCATTAAACAACACCACCCCATTTCCACCTCACCCAGCAATCAGTTTCTGTATCTATGATATTGACTACTCTAGATACCTCATATAGGTAGAATCATACAGTATTTGTCTTTTTGTGACTGGATTATTTCACTTAGCATAATGTCTTAAAGGTTCATCCATGTTGTAGCCTATGTAAGGATTTCCTTCCTTTTTAAGGCTGAATAATATTCCATTGTATGGATAGACCACTTTTGTTTATTCATTCATCTGTTGATGGACACTTGGGTTGCTTCCACCTTCTGGTTGCTATGAGTAATGCTGCTGTGAATATGGGTGTTCAAATATCTGTTCAAGACCCTGCTTTCAGTTCTTCTGGGTATATATCCAGAAGTGCAACTGCTGGATCATGTGGTAATTCTCTTCTAAATTTTTGAGGCACTGTCATATTATCTCAGAGCCTTTCGTTTTTACCAGAAATGATTTACTGCTGTCACACTGGCTGCCCAGGGTGACATCAAGCAGGCCAGCATTTGTCCCCTATAAAAGGAAGAATCAGCTTGATTATCCATGACTCTGAATAAGCGGTGAGGAAACTTTCACTGATGCTAATTATTTCACTCCAAAGGAAGCAAATGAGGCAGGAAATAATTTCTATCAGGATATCAAAATGAAAATCATGTAAAGGGAAGCCTTGTCTAAGACTGTTTTCTGTGTATGCGTATTCTTTCAGATACTATAGCACTTCCAAGGCCCTTGAGCTAGGTTGCTTATTTTCTAGTCACTTCTCTGATAAAACTATCTATGTGACTTTGGGCAAAGTCTCACTTTGTTGGAACAGGTGACACCAAAAGATGTAGTGGTATGACCTTAGACAAGTTATTTCACCTCTCTGAGCCTCATCCGTAAAATGGAGACAATTATAAGACTTACCTAATTGGGTTGTAGGAATGGTTAAGTGAATACAAAGTATTATTAGCCTAGTGCCTGACACATTTGTTCAGTAAAGAGAAGTTTCTATCATTATGATGATTATTTTCAAGATTCTATATGTAAAAGAAATAGAAACATTTGTCTATGTAAAGACTTATGCGTGAATTTTCATAGTAGCTTTATTTATAAATGCCCAAAACTGTAAACAGTCTAGAAATCCTTCAATGGGTAAATTGTTAAATAGCAGTAGAGCCATACCATGGAATACTACTTAGCAATAAAAAGGAACAAACTATTGATACAATACAACAACTTGGATGAATCCTAAGAGCATTATGCTGAGAGAAAAGCCAATCCCAAAAGGACATATACTGTATTCTTTCATCTACACTTGAAATGTCCAGAAAGACAAATCTATAAAACCAGATTAGTGATGGCCTAGGGCTAGGGTGGGGTGGATGGGGGTTAACTCTAGGCAGACTTGGGAGATCTTATTGGGGTGATGAAAGTGTTCGAAAACTAGATTGTGGTGATGGTAGCACAGGTGTATGAATTTACTAAAACTCATCAAACTGTACACTTAAAAATGGGTGAATTTTATGTATCTAAATTATACCTTTAAAATATTTTTAAAGGATTCTATGTGCATCTAAAAACAGAATCTGCACAATTGTGTTCTGTTGGACCACTGGAAACACCGATCATACAAAACTGCTTTCAATTTTTCACTTACCGAAGGATGGGCTGCTATGTACCCATGTGCGCTTTTATCTGAAAAGTGAAGATAAAGATATTACCTTTGTTCCATAAAGACTGCCTCATTTAGAGACCATGCTTAAAAAAACTGCATGTGTTTGACCAGAAGGAAATTTTCGGATTCAGTATTAAATAGATACTATGACAAATGACTAGTTTTTCTTAAAATAGCTCACACCCTTACATCATCACATATTCTCGCCACTCCATTTTATAGATCTTAATGAAGGCCTCCAGTGAATCTCATCTATACTGAGGAATGTTGAGATAACCTACTCCTGACTGGCATGATTTCACACGTCTATATCCAGAATTTCTCCCCGACTTCCTCCTTCCCTCTCCTCCTCCCTCCCTCATTTCCCTTCCTCCCTTCCACCCTTCCTTCCTTTCCCCTTCCCTTCCTCCCCTTCCCCTCCTATGCTATTAGTTAGTCTCAACACGAGAGCGTCAAGAAAACATATGGTGAGTTTCAGAATAGAGCAATAACTCAGATACTGTCGAGTTCTAACATAGTTTTTTCAGGATTTCATCTTTATAAACGGAGAGAATTCGACACACAAAAACAAAAGGGTTAAAAAGCAGTGGCAACGTGGAATAAAGAACAAATTCTGAAAATGTGCCCTGTACTAAAACCAATGCCAAGAGGTAGGGGCTCTTTATAGCTGGAGCACTAATGATAGTATTCTCTTCTTTCTTTAGATGTAAAATAATAAATTGTTTTAGAGACACAACCCAGATCATCTTTTTCACAATGCAAAATAATTGCTTGGTATATTTTTTCAGTTGCTTACAATGCAAATTTGGACATCAAACCTTCAAAGGCTGGGTCTACAGGCTAGCAAATGAAGTCGAGATATGGCAGGAACGTGGCCATGTCAATCTCTTATAAATACCAAGACGTGATTTCTTTTTTTAAGCCTGATTTTGCGGTCAGATCAAAATAACCCAGCAACCACAAAATTTGTGCTGTGTCATCATGGTGAATGCAATTCAGTGAATCGAAGGGATAAAATAAATTTCAAGAGACCAGGGTTTGATCCAGACACCTCTTACTTCCTAAACGCATGACAAGGCCTGATCCTAAGTGACTCAGTGTCTTCATGCCAGTGAAGAGACAAAACAACAATTGTGATTGCTGATTCAAACTGACAACTACTGCTTCACTGAACAATTTCCTTATTTGAGTTCTAATATCACCCAAGTACTGTAAATCTCCTAACATCAACTTCAACTTCCAACTCATCTTTTGGTTGACTTATGTTGAAGTCATTCAGAAAAGGAACTTGAACTGGCTTCGAATACCCTCCAGGCATTCTGTTCTATCCTGAGGTTCTGAGATCGGAATTACTTCTTCACTTTTTTTTTTGTTTTTTGGCTGCACCGCGTGGCTTTTGGGATCTTGGTTCCAGACCAGGGATCAAACCCGGGCCCCCTGCCATGGAAGCGCAGAGTCCTAACCACTGGACTGCCAGGGAAGTCCCACTTCTTCACTTTTTGATATCCTAGATTTACTCTTACCTCCTGACGTAAAGCTCATGTACTTCTGGTTGTTGACTGTTTCTTTGGAATCATAGAATTTGAGAACATCTAGAACGGCTTGGGGGTTCTTCTTCTGTTCCAGCTTTGTTATGTTGGAGGTTTGGAGTAATCGTGCCCATTGCTCAGGAATTCCCTGTGGACAACCAAAGGGAAAGAATGGCAGCTCAGAACATTCAGCAGCTGCATTTTCATGTGCCAGTAAAGTTCTTCACCAAGAAGCCCATGCTACCTGTAGGATTACACTTGGGAAACTGAAGTTACACTCTAGATTTAAAGTTAGTAACTTAATAATGCAATCATTCTCTTCTCTAATTAAAACACATAGGTAAAACTAGGATCCAACTTAAAAAGGGTGGGTGGGAGTATGACTGTGATAGAAAAAAAAAAGCGCATGAAAATCACCTCCATATTAACTCTGCTCATCCATGAAATGATGTTTACGGCTTAGCTTATTTTTTCTGGCGACTCAGGGCAGACATAGCAAGACTTCTCTAAATTTGTGCACAGCATAGTATAGTGCAGATCAATAGATTTTATATGACTGGAATAACATAAGCTGTTTCTGGGCATGCTGTAATCCGAATATCTTTTAGAATAAAAGTAAAGCCTCACCCTTGGTCAGTTCATACTCTGGTTATCAAATGTAATTTTTTTGGGGGGGGGTCTAGAGCTTTAATATAAAGGGGGATTGAGAGGAGACAAAAATAGAATCATGGACGAGCAATAACCACAGGGGTGCTAAATAGTAACGTTTTCCCTGCAGCTTTCTCCTCTCCTCCCCCCATCCCCTCCTCCCCACTTCGGTCACTGGCCACACAGAACCTGGGGACAGTGGCAACCGTGCCAAAGCCTTCTGAAAATTTGCAATAATCTGAAGCATTTAGAGCAGAGAGGAGGGAGTGTTTGGCAATCTAACCAAGGAGAATTGCAAAAATTACACAGAGAGGTTAGCTTTGTATTGAGCGTTCAGCATTCTTTCCTACATGTTCGGCCTACAGATGTCCCCATTTCATAATTATCCAACCTCCAAGAGAACTTGGAGCGAGAAACAGACACACTCTTCCTGAAGTGCATCTAGACACAATTTACGTGGCTTTGTCCTATGAAGTCTCGGCAAAACAATGTGTGACGTGGGCCTCCAGAGTTTGGGAATGACAACAGAAAAGTGAGATAAGCCAAGCAACAACTCTACTGCACACACATGAACCTGCTGCTGCAGTGCTATGACATCTCAAAGAAGCACTTTGATGCAAGCTTCTTTTGGGCCTGTGACGCACCTCTGGGAGCTTCCCTGGGCACATCTGTGAGCCATAGAGATCTGGCTGTAATGGACGTAAATAAAGAAAGAAAAGAAAGTTAAAACAGAATGTGGGACAACTTAGAAGGTGGGAGGAGATGAAACCAATGGGTCTGAATGGGGAGGGGTTAATCCCTTCTAAAGTGGGGCGGTTATGAAAATAGGGAGGTATTAACTAAATCAGGGGCAGGACAGGCTACAGGACAACAGATTTAAGAAAACAGAGAAAACAACAATGTTCCAAAGTTTGGATGCATAGTTCCACTTTTGGCCAGATGCTTCCTCCATAAATATGCAATAATAAGGATTACCATTAAATGACTGGAGAACTTACTAAAAGGCAGAAACATGAATTTGGAGGGAAGAAGGATGGCATCATGAAAAGCTTCAACAATAATTTGTAAGTTGTTTTTACGACTGGGTGATCACAGGTAGCCAATGGCCATGTGATGAACTTACAAATTTCAGTTCCCAATTCTGGTGAACCATTTTCAATTTCACATTGGAAGTGTCTGTATGGCTAAAATTCGAAGAAGAGGTATATGGTGATGCCGAATTTAACCTGTTCTCATTAAGGTGATTCTTCTGTATTTTGGAGCTAAAGTCGTGGCTGGCTTAGAGAAAACTAGATTAAGCATTTCCCACACAGCCAGACTCTATGTTTGAATTTCTTAGACATTTAGACCAGGGAAAGGGAAACCATTTTGTTTCAAAGCATATTATGAATAATCTCCATTTTAATGCCGCAGTTTTAAAGTCCCACTTCCCACAAGATAAGATCAGATATAAGGTAACAGCTTTGTCTAAATAAAGATGATATTTCCAATGCTACAGAAACATGCTTTGACCCAACTGATTTGATTTGGGATACAGGTCTTTGATTCCTGGCATTTGGGGTTACTCCAAGCACAGTGAAAGGACACTTTTACATGCATTCATCACGCAATTTGATGCTAAAGCCTTAAGCCAAAAATTTGAACTCAGGAGCCCATGCATGATCCCAGTTCTGATTCTAAGTGCAATTAATAGCATTTGGTTAATACTGTAATGGCCAAAGGGGTTATTAAGTGTTACAAAACCAGGTATGCATTGCACATAACCACCAGAGCGGACATCACTGGCATGATCATGACCATAATCATTAGAATATTTGCAGTTATTATACATACTCATGGCACTTCTAAACTTTTGTGATAATAGTCTTGTGATCACTAGACAGCAGGAAAAACTGCTGTCAATTGCAAAAGATCCTCCAGACAACTATACTTACCACGTGACTACACTGCTGACATAATTTCTTTTTTTCCTTTTTTAAGTTGAGATAAACCAGTTCATCAATGAAACCTGACACTTCAATTTGAATGTATGCCATAAAGGCACATAATCAGAAAGCCATAACTCATTACTCCAAATTGAGGTACAAACCCCAGAAGTCAGATAGCTAATGGAGACCTGGAAGTGTGAGCTTCAGAAGCAGGAGCACATGTCAACGCCTGACCACGTATGTAATAACAACTAGATGTACATCAAGCTGGGGATTGTCCAGTGTAGCCCAGGAGAATGGCAGCATGATACAACAGGCCAAGCATTTATCTTATCATAAGAAATGATAATTTATATCACTCATACCATTTTTCCCTCTGATTGACTTGAAGCGACCGTCACAGGTCTAGAGGTCTGGAAGGGGGAGTTCTGAAGTATTTGGGACAAAAATGGCAATATAAAGGGTAAGGACTCATAATAGTTTCATACCCCAAATCTCACCTCCCAACCTAATTTTAACCTCAGGGTCCAAGTGTGTGACCAAGTGTACAAGGTTTTATGGGCCAATTAGCCAAAGGGTAAGCACCAAGCAATACACCAAACCAGTGTCCAAATATCCCAAATAACAGGCCCTTGTGAGACAACTGGACTCGACAGTTCAACAAATTGCTCAAAATTCAACCTCAACAACTGTAATGATCAAATTTAGTAATATGTCCCTCCCCTTCCATGTGAACACATGCACACACACACACACATACACACACATACACACACACAACCAATTAGTGGTACTGGGGCGATTAAGACCCCATTCTAAATCCTACCAATAAAATGACTTTTAAAAGCTTATTATCAGTTGGTATTTTCAAAGTTAGTAAATATAAATCATAGGTTAAAATAGTAAAAAGAAAAAAAGGGCAGAATTTGGTATCTTTAAAAAACAATGTGGGGACAAATAGTTATGAAAGATTATCACAGCGACAATAAAGTACATCAGATTTCCAAATTTAGCCTGTGTCTTATCTATATATTCAGTGGATTTCTAACAATTGCATCCAAACACTTTACTTTATATTAGGTTTTTGGGAGGAGGGGAAAGGTTCTTGTTCGGTTTGGTTCAGTTGCATCAAACTGTTTTTCACAATTGGAAAGATTGCCCATCACACATCCCACCCCACCCCTCTCTGGTTGATTCTTGGGGTTCTAACTGACAGCAAAGTGAAAATGGCTGGTCTCCAGTCAGCAAGATGATGGTGATTCACTTTCCTTCATTTCCATTCAGAACCCATAAAGAACAAAGGAAAAGCTAAAGATAGAGAAATTGTATCAGAAGATGTCAAGCAAGTAGGAAAGAGTGGAAAAAATTTAAAAATTGGAAAGGAACCAGAATATCACATGAGAATAGTGGAGGGGAAAATTTTCACATCAGAAAACAAAAAGGAAGAATAAAAGAACAGAGAAATATGGAATGACAACAATAAAACAGAAGAAAAGATTAAACAGAAGAAAAGCACATGGAAAACAAAAAGGTCAAAACTGGAAAGACAGTTCTAAAAATAAAAAAGGGAAGATTTTTAAGATAAAACTTATAATGATTCAGTGCTTTCACTGTTTCAAACATCAGAAAAAATAGTCATCTCCTTGTTTATGATTTTTTAAAAATCTAAACTTGTTCAGATTATAAAAATATATATAAATATTTTTTGTTTTGGGTGGTGATGATGGTGGTGGTAGTGGTGACAGTGAGGTTATATTTTCTAAGTGTAGCTAACAGAATATTCTCAAATACAGCAAAGAACAGAGGCTGGGCTCAAACTCAAGGCCATTTGAATAATGTCTCTGACTCCAATGATGAAATTGGTTAAACCAGTATCTCAACTTTATCAATGTCAGCACTTCTTAACGTTCTCTTCTACTTGCTACTGAGAACATACAATCAGCTCACATCACTTTACAAGGCTAAGATGTTTAGTCATTTTCCATTTCATTCTCACACTGCTTACTTCCGGAATTGAAAAAAGAAGGTAATTTGTCAGTTCAGAAACATGGTTTGATTCTCCAAATCAAATTAATTTGTTCCTTCTTTTTAAAAATTTAATCTTATGACACAGTCTACTCACTAACCATCATGTTATGAAATAGGAAATTTAATTATTTAATACCTAAATTTCTCTCTGGTTTAAGAATCCAAGAATTAATGGTGATGGTTCTATCAAAGAATTTTTTTTCCAGAATGCATTTAAAATTACTCATTATCTCAGAATGCACATTTTGATTGAGGTCCTTAGTAGTATGAAAAAGTAGTTAATCTTCCTGAGGACATGTTTCTAGCCACATCTTTTCCTTCATCCATCTAAAAGAAAGATGCCAGATATTTAAAAAAAAAAAAGTATAAAATATCATAGATCTGAGATCATGTGCTATTTGAGCACTAAAAATATCCAAAGAAAGACTGGATCTATAGCTATAGTCTTTCTGGAGAATTCTTATTGGTATTTATTGTGCATTATGTATATATATTATATTTGTATATATGTGTGTGTGTGTGTATATATATATATATATATATATATATATACACACACACACATATATACAAATATAAAGTAAGCATATAACCACTAAAGCATACGATACAGCCATCAATGTTTCTTCCTGAAACATGGGGTCTGTTGTTTTGAATGTCTACAAAATATACCTGTAAATAAGCCTAAAAATAAGCTATGTTCTTGAAATCAAAGGGAAGAAAAGGTCAGTTTTACAGAGATTTTTGGTTAGTGTGGTTAACTTATCTGGGTAATCCAGGTTCCATTGTAAAGCCTGAATTATTCAGATAGACTGTCTTCACGGGCCAAGTTGAGTCAATGGTTCTCTGATTCACTTTAAGTGATAAAGAACAGGCTCAAGCGGAGTCTCTCTGGACTACATCTCCTGTGCCGTGGTAAATTAGCATTTTCAATCAAGTTGAAGGCTAACCGCGATCAGACGTTTTTGTTAAGATGGACAAAATAATTTTGCCAATACTCTTGCCACTCTCTAGTTCCATCTGTGATTGTCTAGGCAAAGTCCATCTTCCTTGAAATCACCAAAGACATCAAGTCTGACATTTTGGGACGTGGCAATTCTTCCTTCAAACCTATTTTCACAAAGGAATCTTTTCATGCCTTACAAAACAAAATAAGGAGCTTACTTACAGTGAATTCCCCGGTGACTGCATCAAACCCCACATGAATCGTATGTTCAAAGTCTGAAGGAAGAGAGATCTCTGGGCGTTCTTTCTCTTTCTTCTTATTGGCTAAAGGCAAAATGTTAACATGTATTTATTTGGGATACAGTTTTGGCATCCATAAGTTGTACAATTAGGTTCATCAAAATAATTACAAAGTTGAAAGACAATTGAGTCCAACACAATTATAACAATATTTAACTCCAGAATTTATAATTTTATTTAAACAAATGGCTGAGAGTTTGACAAAATGCTATGTCCAAATAATTTCCAAATTTCCAAATCCAATTCAAACAAAACTTGCAGTCGAACTGATTTATGTCCTTTACCAGTCTAATGATATAATCAGCAGGTATCTAGGTATATTGTGTTTAACTGGTCTTGTTGGATCAAATACCACTTACTATAGAAGAAATTCATTAGACTCAAGTCAAGCTAAGCCTTACTATTAGAAAGAAAGAATAGAAAAGTGCTTAAGCTATCTATAAAAGTGTTATGAATTGTTTCTATTTTAAACCATATCTAAATATCAAGTAACTAGAACTTTAATTTACACGTTTACATTATGAAGCGTAGCTTAATAGGTTCTTGGTCTTCTTTCAATGAGAATACTATTGCAAAGCAATAACTTTGCTAGTAAAAAACAAAACACAAATTGTTGCTTTTTACTGAATTAATTTTATTGCGTTCTTAGAAACCTCAAACCAATTCCTTGGTTTAGTCATTTTAGTTTGTAGCTATTTTTCCATGTCCCTATAAATTTTGTCATAGTAGCCATTCAAAATCATTGTCCTCAAGTAGCAGATTATTCATAGTGACACAATTATGAAGAAATACATCAATAGTTAATAAATCAAAAGCCTTTAAAGGTATAATCACTGAAGAAATTAAGTTGGGAACTGTAATGAAATTAGTCTATCTCAAAAGAGATCCCAGGAGGAAGTTATTATGGAAACATTGTAAAATGGCATTTACTAGCTTCCGTAATAGACAGAGCAGCAAATTTGAGCATGTATCTCTGATATGGCTGCATTTCACAGTCAAAAAAATAATACTCACCCTAATACTGGGTAAGTCAGCATGAACCAGTTTTGCCCAGTTGAAACCAATCAACTTTAGAGTTGCCAGGGTGGCAAATTTAGAACATTCTGGTTCAAACAGATGTTTCCTTGGCCTCAATTTCAGACAACATTTAATTAACCATAATGGATTACTGGTTTTGTGGGTTACCCAGGACAACTTTTAAATTCAAAACATTTCATGTTCAAATGTCATTCGTATGGCTTCTTTTCACTTTCTACTCTCTCTCACTGTTCCATATCGCCAGCCAGAGGACAGAGATATGGGACAGAAATATGGAAATTCAAGTAGTAAGAGGATTAAGATACAGGATTAAGAAAGAAAGGTTGGGGTTGGGGGGGGGGACAAGGGTCACTCAAAGTCTTTGCCTGGCCATGGACACATTTAGGACTCATTTTGAAAAGTATATATGTACCATCTAACTTCAATTCAGCATGGATTCCACATTTACAGTGAGCCTACTTTATTGACTATCATTTTAACTGAACATTAGAGTTTTGGGTAGGTACTTCTACTTCCCTGCATGTTTATGGACGGTAGCTACCATTTATACTTGTTCACCTACCATTTTTACTTGTCCAGAAAGGCAAACAGAACAATCAGCTTTCTGTTCTTGCCACTCCACTGAAGATGTCCCAGCTACTCCTGTAATCGTTTTCTTATTTTCCTCTTTCCTGATCTCCCATCCATGTTGGACATGGCTAACCGTCTCTCTTTATACTTCCTTGACAATGTGGTCTGATTCTCCTCCTCCCTCAGTGACCATTCTTCATTTGATGGGCATCTTTTCTTCTGCCTTTCCTGGTGCAGTCTTTGGCATTCATTTCTCTTGGATGGCATTCACTCCCAGATACTAACTCATGTTGGGTAATTCCCTAATCTGCGGTTGGCAGGGGTAGATACAGATTTTGTGGGACCAAAGACTTTATGTAATTTGAGAGGAAAGCTCCCTTTAGGTAAAAACAATACAAAATTTCTAGGGCTTCTTTTAGGGCCTTGGAAGAGTCCCAGGCAAGTGAGAAACTCTGAATAAGCAGCTTTATTCACTTCATAGTAAATCTACTCTGGTGGTTGGTGGCCTTTTTGGTGTCAAAGATCACTCTGAAAAATCTGAAGAAAGCTGTGGTACTTCTGTCTATAAAATTGCACTATACACACATACACACAATTTTGCATATAACTTCAGAGGTTCAAAATTCCCCTGGGCTCTAGGTTAAGAACCCCTAGCTTAATCTCCATCTCTAATCATTGTGTCAACTTGCATCCATGACCTCTCTTGCCAGCAAACAGGCTCTCCCTACTTCTCCATTAGCAATGGCTGCACAATTGAAGCCTGTTGACTTAGACGTAAACACTCCACTTCAGCTGAGCTATGTGAATCAGCCTAATGGGGTCTCCCTAAGGCCAGCCTGTTGCCAGTCCCTTACCAGCCTAATTATGCCATTCTCTTCACGCAGGACAAAGCGTAACAGAGGCAGGAAGCCCAAACTCGCTCCTCCTTCAGTGTCCATGTTCTCGGTGAAATGATAAGCACTCACCACCCAGATCAGAGAAGGATTAAGGCCTTGGACTCCTCCTCTTTGGGAGGCTCTAAGCAATGAAAAGATTATGACCTTCTCTCTCAAATAAAAGCAATACTAAAGCATAAAAAGGGAAGGAAGCCCCAAAAGTTCTGATGTTCCTATGATGATTAATTTAAGTCTTTAAAAAAACTACTCTATATCCCAAATCAAAATATTTTCACATCTTGGGTGCCCCGATGGCTGGGCCTTAGGCACATGCTTACTCTGGCTTTTGGTTATTTCAGCCCTGGCCCAACTGCCCAAATCATAAACTTGGGAGCTTCTTTGACTCCTACTTTAATTCTACCTTAATCAGTCATCACGTTCTATTTCCCAAACTCATTTTGGATCCACCTCCTTTCTTTCATCTCCACAAACCATCATCTTAGTCCAAGGCACCGGCATTTTTCACCTGGTCTTACTACCTCCAATTTTGCCCCCTGCAATTCATTACTCTGTGGCCGGAGTAATCTTTTGAAATATATATATATCTGCCCGCATTCCTGCCTGTAAGATCCTTCAATGGCTCCCCATTATCCAGAAGTTCAGAGTTCATGCTCCTTAGCACGCTAGCCAAGGGCCTGCTTAATCTGCCCCCAGCGTACCTCTCTACTGTCTATTCTTGCTATGGCCCCTGCTGTTCCATACCCATTTCATGCTCCCTCAACTGCCAAGCTTTTCTCTAACTGCCAAGCTTTTACACATGCTACACGGAGGCCTGGGAAGTCTTACTTCTTAACGCCCCACATCTGCGCCCATTAGTCCTTTATCTTGAAGACTCACTCTTGTGTTTCCTCTCCTTTGGCAAGTCTTTTCCTGTCTTCCCTCTGCAGACAAAGTTGATTGCCCTTCTCTTCATGCTCCCAGAGAGCTACCCAGTGTGTACTCTGAGTTTGGCCCTTATTAACACTGAATTGTCATTTCTTCTTTACATACCTATCTCTCTAGCTAAAATCTGGGATATTTGACAGCAGAGACTGTATCTTATTCATTCTCACATTCCCTAGCACCTGGCTTATGTCTGCACACGTAATCACTCTCATCTATGGAATATTCACCATATGCAAAGTGCTTCTAGGGTTATCTCATTTAATCTCCACCACAATCTTATAAGGCAGGCATTATTATTGTATTATTATTGTTTTATACATGAGGAAAGTAAGACTCAGTGAAGTTAAACCACATATCCAAGATTACACAGCTGGCAGGTATCAGAGCCAGGATCTGAACCTAGGTCTCAATTGTGTCTACAGAACCTAAGCTCTTAATAGCTACACTATTTATTACTCAGTAGCATTAAAAGAAAACCTCAATAGGTTTGAGCCGTTAGTCTTCAGTAAATGGTTAGTGGCTGAATGGAGACTCGCTGAGAACTTTTTCTTTTTTTTCTTTTAAGGAATACTAAAATGTCTGTATCTCCCCCAGAAAATTCTGTGAGCAGTGGTTGTTTATATTAAGACTCATCCTAACCTGAATCTTGGGCTCATAAGACGCGGCCTGATCACCTCTGGGTTGATATTTGCAGAGAGCAGAAGAACAAATGAGTACCACTTTCTAAGTGTATCAACCATATTCTATTGGAACCTAGAGCGAAGGCCACAAATTGCTGACTAGACCCCAGATTACAAATGGTGTTTGGCACTGGGACCCTCTGCCTGCTCATGGTTCTGGGTGTAACTCCGGGGGCCAGCTAATCTCTCCAGAATCTCTCATCCTGACATCTTTCCCCATCCCACTACAGTTTAAAGAAAGAGAAGTCATCTGTCATCTCCTATACACCCCGATCCCAATGTTCTGCATTTCTCTAGTGACTAGGGCTTACTCCATTAAAATCTCCCCCTACACCTTCACTTCAACCTCTTCATTAAATGCACTGTTGACGTCTTGCCTTAGGTTCTCAAACTTCACCGTGCATCACTCTCATGTGGGAAAGTTCAAAAAAGTAAGAGAGAGAGAGAGAGATTTCAGAGCCCTGCCCCCAGAGATTCAGATTTAGTCTGGGGTAGACCTCAGCACCTTTAATTTTTAAACGCCCTCCGGTATTTCCATTAAGCAGCTGGGGTTGAGAAAAATAATTTTAAACCTTACTATCCAACGAAGGTATCACTTCCTCAGATAATCCTGATGGATGCTGATGGTTCTTCCCCCATTCCAAATCTTTAGGTCCGGGGGAATGGAGAAGGGCAGAGTTTCCTCATTTTTATTCCATATTGTTTATTTGAGATCAGTACTTCTGCACTTTCCTACAAAGCCCCCTCCTTTGAGGTTACTGCCATTTAGTTCTCCTGGCCAAGTCCTCTTATCCACTGAGGACTTTGGCTCCCAGTATTCCTTCCGACACTCAGTGCTGCCATCTCTCTGTGAAACGTAATATACAAATGGACACCTCTTTCATACACACCCTCTCCTTTTAACTCCTTGACCTCCCTCAGCTCTAATGAAATTCATCTCCTTTCCACTTCTTCAATCGACTCCCATGGCAACCATTAAACCAATGGTCCTCAACCAGGGCTGCTCATCAGAATAACCCGTAGAGTTTCATAAAAATCCCAACACCTTGGGCCCACTCAGAACCTACTGTATCAGGATTTCTGAGGATGAGACCTGGGCAAATGATCTTTTTAAGTGCCATAGATGATGTGCAGACAGAGTGGAGAACCACAGCTACCCCAGGCCTCTTCATTATCCAGAATGACCCTTTTTCTGAAATATTCTCTGAAATAACCCTGTTATCTCATTCCCTGGGCCCAGCCTCCCATTCTGCTAGCCTTCTCACTCTTTCATGACCTTATTCCTATTTTACTTGTTCTTTGATGTCAACAACACCTCCAATCCCTGGATCCTTCCATTTTCAGCCAATTTCTCAGCTTCCTCCTCGCCTAGACTCTATGGTCCATCATTTAAACTGCTCTTAAGCCAGTGCCCTGGAAACTATGCTCCTGTGACCCCCTCTTGCAATTCTCCCACAAAACCTTACCCTGACAGACTCCAACTGTGAAATCTCCATTTCCATACAGAGGCTGGTAAAAGTTGTTGGGGGAAAAAGAATCACACAGCCATGCAGATTGGTGCTTACTATAAAGGTCACGGACAGAGTTGGGTCATCAGTGGCACTGAGCAGTACCCTTCTTGACCCTGGCCAACTTCCTTTCCCACTGCTCTTAGCGAATATTCTAGAATTTCACAACTTCGCTCAAACTTCCACTTCATCCTCTCCTCCCTTACTTTCAGCGTAAGAAATTCCTTCTACTTCACTGAGAAAAATGGAGGCCATCAGTGTGGAACTCCTTTGACTTCACTTCCTGCCCCGCTCCTATGAATTTATCTCCATCAGTAACATCTTCCTTCACATCTTACCGAAACAATGTCCTCTCCTTCTACCTGAGGTTTATGCCCTCACTGGTGCTCTAGATCCCTGAGCCTCTCACTTCTCCAGGGGTCTCACTCCACCAATTACCTCCTATTTCTTCTTGTATCTTCAATCTCTACTAACACTTTCTATTTGGCTTTTAAAAAACATGCTGAGATTTCTTTAGTCCTTAAAAATTGAAACCTCCTGCCACCACACAGCTTTCTTTAGTTGCTATAGTCTCTCGACCTTTCCTTCTCTAGCTTAAGCTTCTTGAAAAGGCAATCTAGACTTCCTTAACCTTCACTCTTCAAACCACGGCAATGAGTCTCTGAGGTCCCAAATTGATCTCCTCCCTGAAGACGGCCATTTTCCAGCCCTTACAACCACTGACCTCTCAGTCAAAACTGACATTGCTGACCATGAACTTCATGAAACTAACTTCTCCCCACCATCTTTCACACAATTCTTTCCTGGAGTCTATTCCTACATTTCTGGGTCTTCTGTAGACAATTTAAATAGTATTCCCCAGGAGCTGTCCTAGGTCCTCATCTCTTCTCATCAACACACCTCTCCCTTTGGTCACCTCATCTACTTGTACGGTTTCAATCACTATCTACTTCCGTGACTCCCCAGATGGATCCCCAGCCCTGACCTCTCTGCTGTCCCCTGACTGAACACCTCTATCTGGATGCCTCCCAGGCCCCTCACTCGAAATATTTTCAAAAGAAAGTGAATTCTCTACTGCCTTTCCCCATGTAAAATAAGAAACTACAATTCCTCTTGTGTTCCCTACCTCACCCTCCTCTAGTTTCTCTTGTCACCATCTGATCAGTTGCCTAGTTCTATTAATTCTTCCTCGTAAATGTTCCCTCTGCATTGCCCTCTTTTATTCTTACAACACTGGCCCTTAGGCCAGGCCACTGTCATTTCTCACCTACCTGACTCCCACAGCCTGACTTGTCTTCTTTCATCGCCCACCCCCCCGCCCACACTCATTCTTCTCCTGTGGCTAGAGTGATACTGTGAAACACAAATCTGATATTATTCCCCTGCTTCAATGTTTCCGCATCGCCTTCAGAATCATATTCAAAGCGCTTACCATGGCACATATAAGCCCTCCAGAACCCGATCCCCAATTACTTCCACAGCTCTGTCTTCCATGCCTCTCCCGCCAGCACTCTATGCACTAGCTATGCTGAACTACCTGTAGTTACAGCCATAGAACCTCAACTAATAGTGTGTCATGACTACTGCCTTCATAATGCTGCTCCTTGTTTCTGGGATGCCACCCAACTCTTATTAGCTGGCTCTATTCCTTCTTTAAGACTCACCTCAGTTGAGTGGTCACCTCCTCCAGGAAGCCTTCCCTAACTGCTCCCTTCCCTCAGTCTTCAATAGATGCCCCTCCTCAGTGCTCACTTCTCTACTGCACTTACCACGCTAATCTCTACTCATTGACTGACTTGTCTGCGCCCCTCACTAGGCCATCAGCTCCTTAAAGGCAGGAACTGGGACTTATTCACCTCTGTACCCCAACATCAATCTAGCATAGTACTTGATTCAATAGCTATTTAATGAATAAGCAAATGAACAAATGAATGGATGAATGAATGACCTTCATTATATGAAATGAGACCCAGTATATGGAAACAGGTCATGCCTATTTGCCATTATGTGTTCATGGATGAGGAGACATTGATCCAGGTTCCCCAAGAAGGCTGGGGGGTGGGAGGGTATGTTTCAGAGTAGTTGTTATAGTTGCAGTTGGTGGTGATGGCGTTGTTGCTGTTTTCCCCGCACTAGGGATGCCTCTGTACTCATTCAGGTACACCTCTCGCCTGGTGTCACTTTGGGGCCAAAAGCATATATTGGCAACACAGTTGCGCAGGGTTCGAGGTACAGCAAAGCAACCGATTCTCCCCTAGATGAAATCCCAGGATGGTGCTATGCTTGCCTTCTGAAAGCATTTTAGAAATCTGTCACCTGAGTCTTCCTTGTTGTAGGAGTTCCACTCGTCATCTTCCCCTAAAATTCCTGGAAGTTTTGTTGGGCCTTCTCATTGGATGTCACGTCCAGAATTATTTTTTAGAACACTTTCTAGCTCCTTCAAAACAGAGCGTGCAGGAAAAGAAAAAGAATAACAGGGGACAGACATAGAGAAATGCTTTCCTACATAAATTTAGCCTAAAAGAATAGAACAATACTTATTTTTTAAAAAGCAATGGAAAGCACGCAAAGTTACGGTGAATGGCATAACAAAAAAAAGTGACATTGAAAGCCATATAAATACAGAAAGAGAAAAACAAAATATTATATAAAACATATTTTTTAAATGCGGAAACAATTTTTCCAAAGGAAAAAGCACTTAGGCTGGTTAGTTCTAAACAGCAAGCATTTCACAGCCCTGGTTCTGAGGAACAACTCTCTCTTGCTACTGCCCCAGCTTCCTTTTCCTTTGAACCAGTCAGTGGGTCAGTTAACCCGTATACATGGACCTGTGGATCAGTGTAGTGACAGATTGTGCTGCGTGACTCATTAGGAACTAAAGTAATATTCTAAATTTGTGATCTCATTGGGGAAATAAGCTTAGCAAACAAGAAGCAACAACTGATACTACCAGACCATCGAAAATTCGGTGCTAAGTTGGGAAAAATAGAGTATAAATGCTGTAGCATGTCAAAATAAAACAAGATCAGAAAACTCTGGTGGAGAGTGAGGGCTTACTGGAGAGGAGGTAGGATTTGGGAGATGGGTCTTAAAGAATGGGGAGGCAGGAAAGGTAAGGCATCGCGAGTAGGAAAATCGGGAAAGGCAAAGCTTGGATGTTGAAATGTATACAGCACATTGATGAGGAAGTGAGAAGACAGAAGGGTAAATGGATAGGGTGTAGTCTTGGAAATCAGGAAGGAAGATGAAATTGGAGATAGTGATAACGAATATGCTGGGAAAGGCTTTGAGCAGGTGGATGATATGATAGAAAAGGCGTCTTCTGGAAGACAAGCCAGATAGCTTTGTGCTGCTAGGGACACGTGGGATGGTGGAGGCAGGCTTCAAAATGGTCGCTGTTTCACACAGACTGAGGAAGAAAGTGAATGACGGGAATGGAATGGGAGGACCTATCTGCCACTGCATCTGTTGCCTTGTAGATCACCTACTGGGCATTTCCTGCATAAACTGTGTGTCTGATTTCTGCACCTAGATTGAAAATTACCTGAGGACAGGGAATCTTGTCTTATATGTAGTATTCCCCGTCCCACGACACACAGTGCAGAGCTAGGCACATAAAAAGCAGGCACAAATCTTTTCTGAGTAAAGTATATAAGTGAACTACAAAAGATGCTCCAGGTAAGCCGACATTAACATCCAATTCTGTTCTATCTCATTTTAAAACTGAGATAGCTAATAAACTAGATCTGGGCTCAAAGTCCGCATGCAACTCAGATTTAGGCATTGGCTGGTTGCACATGTCTCTATCCTGTGATCTTCCAGAAAGTTCCTTTGAGACAAAGGAGGTCTAAAAAAACATTTTGCTAGGAGGCTCATACTGGAGTTGCTGGAGTTGGAGCTCTTCTAGGAGGGTCGCTTGTCCTACAACCCCTAGCTTGACACTAGAACCCCTCCCTCCTCTCCCCACTTTGTCCCGCTCCCCCTAGCCAGGTGCAACCTGTACTCAGTGTTATGTGTTCCTGAGGCCAAACAACTTGTGCCGACATGGGGTCATTTCTGGCAGGGGCAGTGAGGGTGTCAGGGTTAGAGATCCATCATACTAAAATACTTGTTTTTCACCTCAATATTCCTGGGCTTTGCTCTGGGAACGCCATGTTGGAAGGATACGGAAGTATTTTAAAGGGCCATTCATCTCCTATGGGTGACAACATTTACTTTTCCCAGTAGACGATCCTTAGTGACTTGGTCACTCTTTAGCTGGGTGAGAGGCGCATTCAGTGGTTCGATAATTTCTCCAATTCACTGAGAGGCAATGCCTCACAAAGATCGTTTACAAAATGTTACCCTTGTGGTCTTTCAAGAACTAAAATGCCTTAGTGTCTACTTAACTACCAGGAAAGAAAATTAAGTACTGGAGTTGGTGTTTTTTAAGTTAAAAAATGCCATTTTGCTCCATCCTCTGCTTTGTGGGTCACTGAGCACACCGTGCTGTAATCACCCGCCTCCCCAGCCCCCAGCTGGGAAAATGTCTGAGGTCTTCTAATTCGGGTAAGAATAAGTATCCCAAAGCAGTTCTTTCTATGGCAACAGCAGCACTGCAGGTGGTGTCAAAAGGCGAGTGCTCATTGCGAGGGCAACAGTTCCAGGGGGACTGACTTCTGCAAAGACAGTTCTAGTTTCTGGCACTTCTGCTCTATAAACAAATATCCTGTTTGAGGACATATTATGAGAGGGGACCCACAGGAATTCCTCACCTCCTGAATTCAGGAAGTGCATATTTTCCCTTACAGGGGGGAGAGATTATTTATCTAGTTTTCCTCTATTTTTTTTTTTGGTAGAAAGAATGACATTTTGTGGGCCTTCAAAATTTATTTTTCCCATTGGAAATACTTGCAAGTACTATGTGGTAACTACAATGGAAAGTTAGGCATAAAAATAGATTTTATTCTTGGCTCTAAGAATTTAAAGAAATCGATAGTGCAAGGTTGGTAAAAGATTTAAAAGAGGTTCTAGGTAACAGATATATTTCTGCTTAAACCTAGCATCTTGGGCAAAATACATACCGATTCTGAGCAGAAAAGGAAACCGATGTTGAGTAAATGAGGAAAAGGGCCCAAATCCTTAAATACTGGATTATGAATGAATCTAAAGGGAGGGATGAGAGGTGACTCTTGTGTTCTATTTTAATATAGTTCTTTATTTTAATTATAACAATATCATATATTACCTTTGCAATAGAAAAAGATTTTAAAGGCGATAACAAATAACACAGGAATCAGGGAAAAATATTTAACAATTTTCTTTTTTTACAAAGGCTGTTACTTTCTGCTAGCAAGTTAGGCCCTCAGGAGGAGTAACTTATAAAAAGGCATGACTACTGTTGTTAACTGCTGATTGAGAAAATGGGTTAGATTCACCTAAGTTTCGCCTGTTTCCATAAAAATTCCATTTCTGCATATTCCATTGGCCAAAACCTATTTTCAAAACAAGTTAGGTGACTCTCATTTTATGGCAAGCGGTATAATAGTCAACCGCCGCTGGACCAGGAGTCGGGGATCTAAATTCTAGGCCAGCCTTGCTTTGTAACTAGTAGTGGGGCAAGTTTGTGGAGGTCAGTTAACCTCTCTAAACTTCTGCCTTCCTCTGCAAAATGGATAAACCTTGCCCCCATCACAGGAGGTTTGAAGAAGGTGATTGATATGAAAGTACATTGAACGCTGTAATATCCCTACAACTACCATCCAAAATACATCATCTCACTAGGAATATACGTATTAGCAGGGTGACTGTGTTTGCTGGAGAATTAAGTAATCTGTCACTTCTTAAACCCAGCACTTCCATGCTATGAATGATGTCCTTGCAAATATAACTACCAAGAAAGGAGATTAAACTGGGCTATCTTAAACATTCACTGCTCTTATGTCTTTCATTATATTAGCAAATGCCAGAAGTATACAGTTGGGAAGGCCCATGGTGGAAAGTTCCTTCACCTGCCTTCAGGTAGAACCTGCTAAAGTCATGAGACACCCCCCCATAAAGAACCTAGAAAATTTCACCCTAGGTAATTCATAATATTTAATCGGCATATCTGGAATTTCTTTATGGCTAGTTCCATTCCCTCTGGTGGAACAGTAAGCCCATTTCCTCCTGTCAGGTCTTCAGTGGCTATGAAAAACAATATATGCTCTCCATAAACCAGCAGCCTTTAATGTATAGATAAAAACTCAAAGTGGTACGCAATTCTGCAAGAGTAGCTACAAGTCCAATTCAGAGGTTGGGTGTTCCATGAGGATGATAGGGAAAAGGAAATGATGGTCCTATGTGAGCCCTTTTAGTGACTCCCACTCACATACACGCAGACAGCCATCACCTTCAGCGGTATCATCTTCAAAAACTTTCAGCCAAAGTGATCATTCTGGCAAATCATTATGAACTTGACTCTTACCTATCTTCTTCCAGGCAACACACACCGGTTCCAACTCTCATTTACACCCAATTCACACATGCAACAATTTCAATGGAAAATGTTGGAAAACAAAAGGCAAATATGAGGCCATGTCCTCAACTGGACACTACTGATCGTGTGGATAATGATATAGGACAAAAATAAGTTTGAAAGGGGTGGAGGAAGGCCTCATTTGTTTTGAGGAAAGCAACTTCATATCCCTTAGCTGGTGTCAAATTCACTCTCTTTGCAACCCTTCATCTTAATGTTTGATACATCTCTCTTCTGTCTTCCTCTCTTCTCATCCATTTCCTGTACCTTCTCCATTCTCCTAATCTCCCTCTCATACACTACTTCCTCTCTCAATTTATTTCTCCCCGTTGCTTCTCTCCTTTCATCTATTTATCTCCCAATCCCACATTCCGTACTTTTCTTGAATTTGTCTGCTGGTTCTACTGGGCCACCATATTTGTGCCCAGTTTCCCTGTTTACGGGCTTTGAAGTAGAAGCTCAGGTCCTAGTAGATAGAGTGTATCCTTACCCCACCTTCTTCCCATTTCAAACACAGAGGACTTCTAGGAGTAAAGGAGTAGTACAGGAGGCTCTTCTCCGGGGCAGAGCACTGACCATGGAGGACAAGCAAGATGCCGTGCCCTTTGGCTCCCCAAAGGGCAGGGCAGTGACCTCCAAACAGCACTCTTTGCTGAGCTGTATGGTCTACATTTGAAGAACCAAGAGGAATGTAAACACCATTCAGGATGTACTGGTCTCTGACATCTGACTTTCTGCTAACAGAACCCTCAATTAATTGAGACTCCCACCCATAGCTAGTGCAATGAAAATAACCTTGAACTACTGCAAGATCCCAAAGGGTCTTCAGCATCACCGAAGAAAGACTGCATACTGTTCAGTCTAGTTATCACACTAAGTGTTTTTTATTGTGCATTAATTAGATGAAAGTTAATAACGTGTATTGACCAAAACATTTGAGTAACAAGACCATAAAGGATAACTGAGTCTTCTTTAATATAATTGTTGCACAGTAATGCTTCCTGCTGTGTAGTGTATATAGAAGACAACATACTCTAGGAATTATCACAATAATGTGTATGCAATACAATAACAAAACTATACGGCACTTTAAGAACTTTTTCTCCAATAAAATTTTAAAAAAAAGAACTTTTTCACATATATGAACACACTCAATTTAGAACCTCAACCTTCTAAAGTAAGCAATATGTAAGCCAGTAAAGTACACATACCAAATGAGAATCTAACCCATCAAACACCCAAATCAAATGTTAGCACATCTCTCTTGTCAAGAATATTTTCTTGCCATCATTTCTTTCCAAAAAGACATGAAAAAACGTTTTCTTTCTTCCTGAGTGGCAATAAAAAGTCCCCTCTTCTGAAATTCAGATATGTTTCAAAGTGCACTGCCATCTTCTTAAGGAAAAATGAAAGCCACTGCTGGCTTTTGGATGCTAGGAACATAGTTTACCACCTATCCCTTTGTCCTGTTGCAAGGCAGTGTGATAGAGTAGCACAAGCATAGGGTTTGGAGTCAGAGACACCTGGGAGATTTCTGGCGTCTATCATTTGCTATGTGACCCTATAGGCTGTCTACTTAAACGCTTTGAGCTTAAATGGCCTCATCTGTAAAAAGGGGTTAATACAGAGTAGTGGTAAGGATGGAAAGACTCAATACACATAAAGTGCCCGTCACACAGCTTGGCACGTAGGAACTAATCGGTAAATGACAGATCACTTCCTATTCCCCTTGATTTGATTTATCCAACTATCCCCTCGTACGCCTCCAGGAAGGCGGGCCTTCACCTCCATTTGCAGGCTCACCAGCTCCCAAATCTCTCGGTTTCCCACAAACAAAATGCACATGAACTGTGCTCACTGAAGACACAGCCCTTCATACAGCATTGCATGCCCCCTGAAGCACACCTAATGCTCTAGTACAGCACAAGACACAAGACGCATAAGCACGCTTCAGAAGACACAGACGTCACATAGGACACGTCACCTCCAAAGGCAGCCTCACCTGCTTCTTTCCCACATGTTCTTCCAAGTTTCCAGTCCTTAACATTGATTATTTTTAGAGGTACTATGCCATTTTCAGAGTCCTGGCTGATTCATTTGCCTCATTGCCTTTGCCTTATTGTTTTATTTATTCATGTATTTTTTCATGTATTTATTTACCCATCCATGTATTTATTCCCCACCTTGTTCCAAAACAGATATAAGCCGGCTTACAAGAATACAAAAAATACAGCATGATAGCAGCAGAAATTCAAAGTCGATATAGTGAAAGGAAAAACAAAAATAGAACAAAGATAGGCACATAAAACGGAGCCTGGAAGAAAGCTATACAAAGTGCATACATACCATAGAGGCCCATTACAAGTGCTAGGCAGGGGCCATACATCTGGCTTCACGCTTTCTAGCAGCCAACAAAAGAGAAACCTGATCAGTCTCACACTTCACAGGGTCCATAAAGGAACATCAAACCACTTGTTCAGGATGTCCTTTTCCTGGTCTAAATTCTGAAAACTTTTGTAAGGTGAAGCATCATAATTTCATGGCAAACTGTCCCTCTTACTTTACTCTAACACCAAGATTCAGCTCCTGGAAAGGCCTCCAACAAAGACAGGTCCTCAATCTGGAAATTACTTTTACTATTTGTTTTTCTTCTACCTGTCTCTTGAAGTTCCATTTGGTCCATGAAATGTAGCTATTAAAGAGACCCCTTAAAACAAACAAAAACCTCTGCTGTCACCAAAGCAAGTATTTTCATTTAACTGAGGAAATAGACAGTGTGACATTATTTATGACAAAAATTTGGATAGGATCCCAAATAATGAACAAAATAAATGGTTAAGTAAACCATGATGCTACTATTTGATGAAATGTTATATACCATCAAAAATTATATTTATGAAAGCATTTTAAAATATAGGGAAGTGTTCATGATAAAATGTTGAGTGAAAACGCAGGATATAAAACTGTATACGTTATGATTTTAACTATATAAAAAAGTATATGTATATATAGCCATTAAAAAAAGTCTGGAAATCAAGCCACTAAAATATTAACATTGTTTCTGAGATTTGTGAATATGGGTGATTTTTACTGTTTCTATATTCTTGTCTTTATTTTCCAAGTTTTTATCATTGATGAACAACTTCTCTATGATGAGAAGAACTGGGAGGAAAAACACCAACCCAGTTAGTTATCTTTGGCTTGTGAAATTATGGGTAATTTTAACTTTCTTTTTAAAATTTCCTATAACTGACATATAAATTCTAGTTAGGGACAAAGTTACTTAAAAAAAGAAAAAAGAATTCTAAAACCTAGTTTTTTAGTTGTTTGTTTGTAAGTTCCAGAATGATACAGATGTAATAACACCTCACAATTATTTAGCACTTTTTAATGTCACTTTTAATAGCACTCTGACATTTAGAATTACATTTGATTATCAAAAATACTTTGCTAGGGAGGCCAGGTCTTATTATTTTCATTTAACAGGTGATGAAACTGAGGATCAAAAAAAACTAAGTGATTAGCACAAAGTCACAATGATCAGTGGCAGAGCTGGACTTGAAACCGGGTCTCCAGAACCCATGTCCAGGGCTCTTTCCATTCATTCAAGACTGACTGTGGTATAATCCAAGTAATCACCAAGAGGTAGAAGCACAGAAATAGTAACCCCTCCTTACCTATGAAGATCAAGTTCCTGAATGACCCCCCCCCCCCACCTAGGTAGGAGAGTTCAGCTGAGGAAATTATAATTTTAGGAGGTGAAATAAAGGTCAGGGGAACTGAGGTCACGTAAACTTTTGAACGCCCTCATAAATATTTTTTTGCACAGTAAAACAATAACAGTACATTACATAAGAAGAATAACGAGAGTTTACATAGCTTAAATTAGTAAAAGTGATAGGCTCTGTATAGCTTCCATTTAGATCTTGAGATGGTTTCCAGAGGCGGTGAGGATGTACCGCTCATTATGGCAGTGGAAAATGGGGGTGACAGTGAAGCAATGACCAGAGGTGGGCTGTTAGTCCAAATCATGGATCTCCGTGCTCTCAGAGTCTTCATCAAAGTCCAGTCCTGAGGTTGTAACAACTTGCTTGGGGCTTCAGCCCTACCAAGCAAGTGAAGTGAAGTGGCATGACTTAATGACTTTGGCTCTTCTGAAGATGCTTTCTGTCTTCTCAAGTCTTTTCTGAAGACAGCTTAGCACTTCTGCATAGAGCTCAAATTAAACCATTTAAGTTTGTCTGAAGGCAGCTTATCTGCTGTCTGACACGGATATTTAAATGGCACGACTCGATGATTTTGGCTCCTCTGAGGTTGCTTTCTTCCGAACACGGTGTTGTAAAAAGACTCCACCTCTTTATAGAGTTCAATTAGATCATTCGAGCTTTGTACGAAGGCAGTTTATCAGCACCTGATGATTTAAGTTCTGCCGAAGATGCTTTCTGGCCAATGTGATTTCTTTTGGAAGGCGTAATAGCACCTCTTTACTGAATTCTGCCAAATCACTCAAGCTTTGAACAGGTAAGATTTGACATGTAAAGGTACCCATTTTTTCATTACTTTCTTGGGGGAGGATTTAATCTTGTTCTTAAAATTTTTCTCCTGTTGCTTATAACTGTATTTGTCTGCAGTGCCATAGCTTCCTAATGATCTTTATCATCACTTATGATAATCACCTCTGCGGCCCCAGGACCTTCCTGAGAGTCGTCCTGCAATCCCAGCACATCACCTCAATCAGCATCAACCAGTTCAGATCCAACTTCACCCAATGACCGTTCCTGTGCCAAACGTTCACCCTCACCTACACGTTCTGTTTCATCCAAAGATTTTTTTGTCTTCAGGAGAAACCACTGAAAGATATTTCACCATCATCTCTAGCCAAATCTTCTCCCAGATCACATTAATGACAGGCTCTGTTAAACTATCTACTGCCTATTTTATGAAGAATACAGCACTGGTGATGGTGTAGGAATCCCATGCACTAGGATCTTCAGACAGAGGAACCTTTGTGAGATTCTGAACAACAAAGTTATACATTAGTTTGGCCTAAGTCTTCCTGAATGGCTGGATCAAACACCGATCTAAGGGCTCCAGGACCTGAAACAAGCAACTGGTTCTAAAGACAACCTTGACATCCAGATGCACACTGGCAAATACGTCTGAGGCACCAAAAGGACGGTGAAGAATCAGTAGGGCTTTGAATTCAAGACTTTTTTTCTTGTAAGTAGTCTTGAGCTTCCGCAAGAAAGCACTGTTCAAACAGTTCCTAAGGAGACAGGGAGTCATCCAGGCTTTTCTCTTTGCATGCCAGTAAACTGGCAACTTAGCTCGGATTTTCCTCTGAGAAGACATGGGCCTAGTTCTCTGTAGAGTGGTAATGGTTTCACTATGAGGTCACCTGCAGTATTAGCACAAAACAGAAACAGCAGCCTCTCTGTTTTGGCTGACCTCATGTCAGCACCAGTTGGCTCGTGTTCTTCAAAAGGGCAAACGGGATTGTTCAAGGGCTTCCAAAGCATGGCGGTCTCGACAGCACCAAACACTCGTGCAGGCCCATAATCCCCCTCTTCAGTCGCTCTCTACAGTTGTGGCAGATACAACACAGGAGCTGCAGGATCAGGTGACTTGGTCTCCGGGTCATGGTGCACCATACATTTCTCAAACCATCCCTTGCTCCTGGCAATACTTTTTCGGGACCCACTTCGGTGTCTGAAAACATGACTTCGAAAATTCTTCTTGCATGATGGCAGGTCCCTTGCATGGAAAGTGTTTTCCTATTCCTTTGCTTGTCTTCAATCCAGAGGTTTAACATCATTTCTATCTCTTCCATCCTTGGGTCACGAGGGATAAAGCATCTCTTAAGTGACACAGGTCTACAAGAGGTGATACTGGCCCTAGTAAGAGTTTCAGCTTTCCTTATGGTACGAATTCTTCAATACCATATAAACGACCTACAAAGCTATCTGTTTTACCTTTGAGAAGATCAAGAGTGTCCCTTTTCTCTTCAAGAGACATCACCCCTCTTACCCTTTAGCAACTTTCTCTGGTGCTGGAGTCCTTGTACTTGGCTTTACTCTCTTCCACCGCAATAGTCACATTTATAGAAGCCATGTTTAAGCTTTATGCTAATTAATGCAACCTGACAATTACTTACTAGAGATTTTATATCCCCTGATGTTACAAAGTTTAACATTTAAGGACCAAATGGTATTATGGACCAAATGGTATTTAAGGACCAAATGGTATTATGAACAACACAAGGATAAATGATAGTATATTGTTGGGATACCCGGTGCAAAAAGGGCTGATTGTGTAGGGGATGACAGGCAGAAGAATGGGAGAGGAAACAAATAGCTCAGAAGTTTCTTCCCACCTTGTGATATAGTCAGAGAGACAATAATGGGGCACTTGGACTGACTTCCGTATACTCAATTCAAAATTTTCATGGTTGTCAAAAAGGTATACAGAAGTAAATCCACCTATACTCAAATTCCCAATAAGAGCAACTTGCAGTTAGGAAGGGATTACTATAAATTCTCCTTTAAGTTATCAGAAAGAAAGTCACTATTCATATATTTAAGACAGTACTGTTGCTATGATTTCCCTTGGCTTACCACTATGAATTCAATGCTATGTGAAAGGCAAACACAGCATAAGTGTATTTTCTGTAAACCCACAGTAAGTCAATCAAACATTATCCTCTGACAAAATGCAACCTCTGAAGGTGTAGATGTAAAGGTCAGGCAGGCCCTGAACAGCCCATGCTCAAGAAATGACTACTCGAGAAAGAAAGTGACAATGAAAGAATAAACTAGCCCCTTTTCAATGCCCGGCCACTGATACTTTACTTTTATCCCCTCCTCCTGGGAAGATAGAGCGAAGCCTGGCTTTCTTATTCTTCTCTTCAGGGGCCATGGGAAGTGGTTTGGAGCTGTGGTTGAGTGCCGAAGAATCCCGGTTGTTACTATTCATCCTCAGTGGGGGAGCTGGGGGTTTCTCTTCATTATCCAGACTGTCAGACATTTTCAGTTACAACAGATTGCACAGCTCCTAAAGAAGAGGAGGAGAAAACAGGAGTTAAGGGAAGTCTAAAAGACAACCTGGTAAATACGGGGAGTCTAACATCTTAGAAACAAAAGCATTCATCTCATGTCGTCTCAGTTTGGCACTGACGATTTTGAGGGGTTTCTTTTCTAGAGGGAAGGGAGCTGCCTACCTAAAGCCCAACGATACAATTTCCCAAACAGGAAAGCGAAGGCAATAATGAATGGCTTTTCAATATGTAGACACAAACACCTAAGGTCCCTTCCTTTTCCCCCAGGGACACTCTATTTTCTGCTGTCCACTCAGTCTTTTAATGAACAATTTCCAATCTTTCTTCTTTAAAAATTCTATCCTCATGATCATCGTGGTCAGGTAGCACAACCTCCATGGAGTCTGGAATTGACACAGGCCTGGCTGTTGACACTTAATGGCCCACAACAATCATCTGTTAGTTGCTTTGACATTGGGATGCCTTTGGCGTCTGGTTCTTACCTGTGTGCACCTGATTAACAAAACACACCCTACTGTTTTATGAGAAAGACCTGAGAAACAATCTAGTAAACCTGGTAGTTTCAGCAGAGTTGGGATGGACTGCTAGGGGAAGAAATGCCCCATCTTCAAGGAGCAGGAAGAAGATAAAGCAGAGCCAAATGCCACCATGAGCAAAGAGGAGTTCCAAGGAGAGGACTGCTTCGTGAGGAGACACCATAACCTTCCTCCTTGTCATATTTTATGTCCTGGAACAGGGAACAAGGGAGTTGACAGGGGTAACAGTGTGGTAAGAACCAGTCTCGTTTTAACAACTTATCCGCTCTTAATTTCATTCTTCTTTAGTATCTTGTGCTGAGGGTTCAATACATTCAGGTTTCATCCCACTGGAGGGTAAAGTGAACTAGAAAAGCACAAACTCCACAAGGAAATGTTTCTGCTTCCAGCTGTCTTCCCATTCTCATTCAAGTCCTTCCATTAGGGCCCTGACACTTGCCATAGCAAGTCAGGCATGAAGAGTACCTTCCAGGGGAGACAGGGCGGGGGAGGGATGGAGTGGGAGTTTGGGGTTAGCAGATGCAAACTATTACACATAGAGTGGATAAACAACAAGGTCCTACTGTAGAGCACAGGGAACTATATTCAATATCCTGTGATAACCCATAATGGAAAAGAGTATGAAAGAGAATATATATATATATATGTATCACTGAATCACTCTGCTGTACAGCAGAGATTAACACGACATTGTGTAAATCAACTATACTTCAATATAAAAAAAAAAAGAGTACCTTCCAAGTGAATCTCCAGTTCGAATACAAGGAAAATCAAATCCCACTGCAACAAAATCTCTGTAATTTCATCAAGTACTAACTGGCACTAATTTAGGAGTGTATGAGCTCTCCATAGACAACTTGGCATATCACTTTATTCCAATAACATTTACTATTAACCAGCCTAAGTACAACAACAACAAAAACCTGCTATAATGAGAAATAATCTACCGTAACTCTTTTCAGCCCTTCAGTGGTTACAATGTGTTTATTACTTTCAGTAATGAATTCTAAGTTACATTATGTTATGTGGAAATTTTTACTGTTTTAAATTTTCTCAAATATAGAGAGCCTGTACGTATTCAAAAATAGCTGAGTATCAATTAATAGTTTCTCCATCTGCACAGGTGACTGCCAACTAACAATGATTGCTTTGACCTTGGTTTGGACAAGAGATCTCTTTTCTTTTCCTTTGCCTAAGTGTCATGCCTTGCATTATCTTAATGAATTACGACCAAATCTGTATTTTTTTTCAGGAATCATGACAGTGAAAATATCAGTAGTAAATGTTTTGTCGCCACCAGATTGATTAAGTCTCATATTTTCCTATATGGGTGAAACTATAGCACAAGGTAAAATGAAAAACTGTGATGTCAAGGATCAATTATATTCATAGATACTGCTGGTAAATATATGAAATCACTGCTAATGGGTCTACATTCCCTTTCACGTTTTGATTTTGATCCTTCTAAATTCATTCTTTCTCGAGAAGAAAAGTGAGTTTAAGACTGACTTCACCAGTGGTAGTCTGTATCAGACGGGTTCAGGGTTTTAACCCTTAGGGTCACTAAGAAGAATTTGCCACCAGAATAAAAGCACTGATTATTTTCTCTGTGTGTGCTTTGTCTGTTTTACTTTTCTGGGTTCAAAAATAATGCCTGGATATGTGGTGATTATTAACTAAAGCTCAATATACAGAATCTAGGTTGGTAAAAATAATGAAGTTTGAAGGTTATTGCAAAAGAACTGAGGATTCTAGGTAATACCTAGAAAATAGTGAAAAATGTGTCTCACAGGGAGAAAAAGCCACCGCATTCTGGATGATACCTATTTTCTGAGGACATGTTAGTTAACTTGAGATGACATAAGTCAGAGAAACATACATACCCTCTTTAACATGATATACAAAGTTGATCTTACACAATAAGGCAAGTATGAGCCTGAGCCAGTCAGGGTTCTACTGCACCTACGTAATCCAAAATACTAGGCTCCTTTGTTCTGGATAATTAGGTGTGGGTAACAGTGGCCTTTTTTGTTCCTAAATATTCTCTCTGGGTAGAGACTCAAAAGGTAGATGCCCTGTTTCTTTTCAGGTCGGGAAAAAAGGGCTACTTGGGATATAAAATTCACACTATATTCTCCTATAGTAGACTAGAAATCCCTGCCCAAAATTTGAATACCACACACTTGCTGTGGTCTATATCACAGGCATTCTGCAAGGGACCCAGCTTAGATGGTACACCTTTCTACTGCCCAGCAAACTGTAATTGGTTTAATTCCATTCAGCTTATCAGGGGATTATAAGAGGGGCTGGAATAAACCTCTTTTACAGAGATGGAAATGAAATCGAAGAATCTTTATCTACTTCCACAATAGGAACATGAAGCAAATAATCACTCTGTTTACCTAGACATTTCAGATTTGGTTTTGCTCAAATTATCCTATTACATCAGTTCTTCATGACTCTTTACAAGGCACAACCAATCTTCATCTTCTTCTCACGATTCCAGATAATTCTGAGTCGGTGACAAAGGAATAGGGCTGGAGACTCTTGTTATCTCTAACTCACCTTCAAAGCAAGTGCTTCAAAGCACACTTTTAGGTGACCGATGGAGAAAGGGTAGGGCCCTGTAAGGAAGCCTTGCTGTTAATGTGTTTGCTTCCCAAGTGGGAGGTGTCTCCAACTATTCCACAAATGTAGGAAAAAAAGGGGGATTCTATTCTGTTATGTTTGTAAACAATGCCGATTTACTAAGCCACGTCCCTCCCCTGAGACAGCTTTCTACAAAGGATACTATTAATGGACTGCTGGTTCAATCTGCCTATGAGGTCATTATTTCCAAGATCTTGAAAGAGACTATTTTGTTTGGGACGGCTGTAGGCTCTATTTCAAGAATTGTACAAAAGTGCCATTATTCTCCAGGAACCCAATCGAAAAACTGTTGATCTTTAAAGTTTAACTGTTGTCGTTCGCTTCTGCAACACAGCAGAAACTTGCAAGTGCAGATCACGCTGGATCCAGCCACAGGCCATTTCATTTCACTTTTAGAACGTGGCTCTTAGCATCGTGGAGGAATCTGAATGGACAACCAGCAACAGTTTGTATCTGTTCACAAATTGCTTTCAGACTTGGCTACTAGGTTTTTCAGAGAGAATTCAAATGGCTTTTGTGGATGGTGTACTTTTCGTCCAGCCCTTGGGACTGAATGTGGCTTACCGATGCTCTGTGATTACACTTGAAATTCATCAGCAGTAGGAAATGAGCCTCTTGTCTCATAACCAAGAAGCCAGAACACCCCTCTTTCAGAGTACTAAGAAAGGTTAACTCTCTATTTCCTTCCCTCCTTATCTCCCTTTTCTCTCGCTCTCTTCTCTACTCCCCACTCCCACCCCCCAAGTGCAAGGGCAGGCATGCACACACAGGTGCATACACACACACACACCCCTTCACTGAGTTGCCTTTTGACACAGAGATTTGCTGCAAAGTACTTCAGAGGAAAACTTTTATCAAGATGCATGGCAACTTTAGATGAAATGATTAGGCATTATAAATAATTGTCATTATTCTCTCATTCTTCCAAAATGCATTCTCTTAATGTGGTGACAAACTAAACCCTCAGAGAATGTTCAGTAGGTTACAAAAGAAAGCCGCCAGCCTGCATGTTCCAGGAGTCAAGGGGAAAGACAGGTGCTCAAGTATACTCTAGCTAATGTGGCCAAAATTCATACCACGGCATATGTGTTGAATTGGATACAATCAAAAATGCCAATTGTGCCCATTTGCCACAGATGCTCTACCCAGGTGTGTGAAGGGTGAGACTCCAGAAATACTGGCCCTACGACTTGCAAAGATCATCTATTAAGCCATTAGCAACTGCACTAAATATTTTCATCAGATCTGGTGTCATCAGAGACAACCCATATGTCTGTATTATTCTGTCTGCTTTCAAAAATCTAAATAACTGCTTATTTGCATATTTTCCCAATGAGAGACAAACTAATAATGGCCTCCTTTCAAAAACAAAAGCCCAGGCCGGCAGATGCACAGCCATGACCTAATAAACCCAGAGGTAAAGCTCCCAAACCACCAACCACACAAGGCCATTACTATAAATTGGTGAGCACATCAATATTGCTTATATCCCTGTCATATCAAACTAGAGGATCTAACACAGGAATGAGACGTAGCCCAGGGGAAATTTCCAGGGTGAACTTCCTAATGTTTCTGAGATACCTACATAAAGAATAGGGTTGGCTGCAAGACACCTAGAGCTGATGAGATGACAGCTAAACTGACAAGAGTACACATGAAATAAGACTGATTTTAGGATCTCAAAAAGGTAGTAAACAAGTCAAAGAACTCTCACTATGTTTAGACATTAACAGAACATGAGAGCGTTTCAAATTTCTAGAATTGGGTAAATCTTTATAACAAAAATTAGCTGTATAGATCAAGAAAAAGTGAACTTTAAATGACAGCTTCCAGACTTGGAGGTATTAAGTAAACAGAGATTTAAAGTCAGCCAATGTCTCCTTAGACAATGATATCAACACCGGACTGTTCTCCGTATTTCAGGCTGAGGTTACTGCTTTTACTATAAGAATGATGTATACACTGAATTATACTTTGATGGTGGGAAAAAGGATCCAAGAGTTACTTGCTGGCTCTTTCTTGGGCTCCCCTGTAAACAGAAGCACACATTTTCAAGATGGCTAGCTGAGCTTCCTGGGATAAACCGTGATGGGGGAACAAATGATGCTTTGCTAACTATCCTATGCTGATACTAAACCCACTTTATCTTGGACACATTCTTAGCAACCGAATCAACCAGCCAGACACTTACAACTGACAGTGTAAGAAGACGTAGTGAACTGTTTTCAATTGCCAAAAAAAAAAGAAAAAAAGAAAAAAGGAAAAAATCATCTAGCCTTCTACAAAGGGGACAATGTATTATCATTTGAAAGAATGTTTATACCTTGCTTTACATTTTTACAGCAACTTGTATGTGAAGATTTCTAGCAACTTTTCAGACATTATTTCCCATAATATGCTAAGATGCCAAAGAAGAGAGAAAGGGCTCATTTTATAGGGAGGAGAATGAGCCAGGTCTGGGTCCCTCAGCAGCCCTAAACCCACACTCCCATTCCCAGACAAGGTGGACGAGAGCCCGACCCCTAACAATAGTCAGCCAGATGGGCCCAACTTAGCATTGCCACCATCTTGTCTCAAATCGCACATAGTCAGGAAACATGTCATTCCCCTCACTAGATCATAAGCTCCTTGAGGGTAAGAACCCCTCAGTCATAACTGTAATGCTTTCAAACTGCCTAGTACAGTGCCTTGTTCCCAGAAGGCATTAAATACACATGTGAGGGAATGAAATGGAACTCTGTAAGTTCTATGCCTTTGTTGAAGCTCTGAGTAAGTTTTTCATGGTATTGAATAAGCCTATATGCCTACTCCAAGCAGGTCTGAGCTAAGAAGGCGTTTGGCAATTTTGGCACTAGTCTAACTGCCAAGCAATTAGGCATCATGTAGACGCCAGCTACCTTCGGAGTATGGACACCTCATTTTTTACTATATGACTTTGTAATGTCCAGGAGCTTATTTGAGCTCTTGCTCTTATTTGAGCCGGACACCAACATGTGAAGAAGGGAGCACCATCCCCATTTTCCACATGAGGAATTAACAAGGCATAGAGGTTAAGTGACTTCCCCAGGGTCACAAAATAACTGAAAGAACTGAGACCAGAATCTCAAACTCTCCTCAATTCCCTTCCCATGACACCATTACAATATGGATCCAAGTAAACCCACAAACACACACACATTCTCTCTCTTCATATATGTACTTTCATCCTCCCCGAATATTCATATGACGGTTCTAGCTTTTTCATTTCAACCCACTTCAGGCTGGTACTTACCGATTTCAACTGCTTGTCTCATCCAAAGACCCAAGGCTAGGAGATTTACTGACAGAACTCCAAGAGGATTCGTTGGCCGGTAGGACCAATTCTTAGATGGCCTTGTTTTGGGGCTTGTCTGTTCTGGGGCACTCACCAAGGGAACTCTGCTATCAGAGACAGGGGTGTGCTGTTTCAGAAAGCCTGGCCTGGGAGATACCATTACAGCGTGTAATGGAGGGAAGCCATTTCGAAGATCATTTGATCAGGAGTTGCTGAGCTACTTGTTAGGCAGATTTGCAAAAGCAGCCGGACAAGTAAGGGAGGCACTAGCTCTTTTTACAGCCGCCTCATTTCAATCTTAGATCCTGCAAAAGATAGCTCACTACTGACACACATACAAAGCATGGTCACACAGAATACATTCATGCTCTCTCTCACACACGCGAGCAAATGAGGTCGGTTCCGCTGTAGTCCCGTTCTCTGTTATGAGTGACTTCCACTGTTTGTAGCAGGAACTTCACATTAATGAAATCCAATAAGCCAGCATATTATAGTTGCAAATTTCAGTAATAGGTTGCAAATGAGGAAATCGATAGGTATACCCCAGCATCCAGACCTCATATACTGCATATATTATATGGGGCAAATAGTTCCTATTCGAATGACTTCTTAAGCTTCTAAATGTATTGTGTATGCTGCATGAGCTAAGGCCAAGAAAATGCTAATAATCACCTGACCTGTGTTTATATTTGCAAACTGATGCATTATTACAGGTTTCAGCTTTTCATTTCCAACACCGATGCTTCTAAGAAGAGAAAATAAGATGCATAAAGAACAGAGGTAGAAATTTTTGTAAGCGTTAAAGAAAATAAAAGATGCCTCAAATAAATGTGTGGAAAAAAGAAAAGGGAAGCAAAACCTAGTAATAAAACATTTCCTAGTTCTCAAAACAGAATGTACTATCCTTGGAAGTAGTCAGATGGAAAAAATTAGATGCAGACTAGCAGCCCAAGTGAACAGGATATGGTAAACCAACATCTCGAGTCTCTGGCGTTCTAGCTGCTCGCTGTTACTATGCATGGGTGATAATTATACCCTTCCCTGATCCACTCCGGCAAAAGAGCCACAAATTCCCTCAAACTCAAGCCTAAAAATTCAATTCCCAAAGTTGCTAGGGCTTTCTGTATACCAGAGAGATGTCTGGACATTGTTTTCGAACATGCGCCTTATGCCTTATCGTCCTAGGAACTTGCTCTATTCTCAATGTTCTACACCCAAATCGGCCTTCTATAGGGAAGGTGCCCATTGAATGTTTGAAGAGAAGAGTTACATGGGGTCAATTGAGACCTTAGCATTACATATTTCTAAACTAGGAATTTAGATCATTTTAGCAAAGCTCATATGCTACCCCCTCCCCACAAAAAAAAAAGACATCCTGCCAGAACTGGAGGTCAAAGAATTTGAGCTGGTGTAAAATGCAGCAACTCTTCTTCAAGATTTTGCCCCTTAACCTAAGTTTACCCTGAGCATGTGTCTCAGCATCTTATTTGGGGGCTATGGTTAAGGAAGAGGAAATACTATCTATTAAAAACAAAGGGCTTCCCTCAAATGCTGAAGGAAGAACGGGACGTGACCAGGCCCAATGGCCATCTATCCCAGTTCACAAATGGTAGGGGATAAACATCCAGCAGGCCATAGCCTTAGTTGCAGGAATTCCCCATCTCCTACCCCCACCTCTTACTGCCACCAAAGAGGATTATTTTTGTCTTAAAAAAAAACTGTCCATGGGTCTAAGAAAAGATCGTAATCTACCCAGTGAAATTCCTCTAGAATCCAAAAGCCCGAAGGATGACCTCACAATCGAGCACGCTGGCTTCCCTATGGCTTTTCCTGTACCAGGTAAGTTCTTCACTTACGAGCTGTCAGATCCACCGAGGGATTCATTCTCCTTGCTGCCCGTTACTCTACTTGCAGCTGCCACTGCCCACGTCTAGAAGATGTGGCTCACGACGGGTTCATGCTGCAGCAGATCCCTCCTCCAGCACTCGATCAGCTATGCTGGCCCAGCGCTCACCCGCGCACACAAAGAGAAGGCTGCCAGGTACCTAAGTCTTTCTGGAGCCCGGGGAAGCCCCCAGGCTGAGCTCACAGGGCCCAGCCCTCACTTCAAAGGAAGGACATGATAGCCCAGTAGGAAAATTGCAGATAAAGCAGAAGCAGGGTTTGTTGCAAGGAGCGCGAGTCAGCAGGCCTGAGGGGGAATCAGTCAGTAGTTCCCAATGACTCCTGTGGAGGCGGGACTGTGGCCTAGAACACATCCTGACAAACATTTGGGGAAGAAAAAGGGGAGGAAAGTTGGGTGTTTATAATAAATATATATAACTCTATTATAATTCTGTATCAAGCAATGGTCATCTCAGAGTGTTTGTTCTCCTTTAAGATTGAGCCTAGGGTAATTCCCTGGCGGTCCAGTGGTTAAGACTCTGTGCTCTCACTGCAGAGGGCCCGGGTTCAATCCCTGGTCGGGGAACTAAGATCCTACAAGCCGTGCAGTGCGGCCAAAAAAAAAAAAAAAAAAAGATTGAGCCTAATACATTCCCTGCACTCACGATCATGGCAGTCAACCCCCAGCAGGTCTGGTGGCCTGCAGGTCGCTTAGACATGCCCTATACTCTTCTGGCCAGCTTAATTATGAGGGTCTATAGGTTACACAGCTGTATAAAGAGAGGAAAAGAGAAGATCTTAGGTCAGCCTAACACTGCTTTTTATAGGAAAAGAAACCGGTTACATGCCTTCTTCTTGTGGATTGTTGGCTGACTTTCATTTCAAAGAATCCTAAGACCAAAGCAGAGACCTACTCCCCTTTAACAGTAAGGTGCTGGGAGTAAAGAGATAAATAACTGCCCAGCTCTGAGGGACATTATAGGCTTGAGCAGTGGGTTTCATCCCTGGCTGCATACTGTATATAAAATGTATATTAAATACACAGATAAAAATATAACTACAGAACAAGGGCATGTGTATTACAAATTGAAGGGTGCTACAAAAAGCGGGACTGCAGCGGTTCAGAAGAAGGGAAGACTCTCCTTCACTGACTGCTATCCTACTGGATGAGAAATCAGTGCCAATAATCATACCTCCCCATATAAGGAAAGTGTTTGATGTGGATGTTCCAAAGAACATCATTGCCCTGCCTTTCATCTCCATGCCACCAACATTCGTATGTACCAGGTACTGTGTCAGGTACAGGGGGTACACAAAGAGAGGTGAATGAAGACCAGTCCCTGTCTTCAAAGAGCTCACAGTTAAATGAGGATGGTAGACAGGCATACATACAATAGGGAATACAATGGATGCACCCAGGTGGGCACAGAATGCTTTGGAAGGACACAGCAGAGAGGTAACTGAGGTTCTCAAAGAGATCAGAGATATAGTACTTCAGCAGGGTATTGAAGGATGGGTAGGAGCTCACTGGGATTTGAAAACTGGAAAGCACTAGGTTGGTATAATACATTATTCAACAGTATATTCCAGCAAACAAATACTCCAAGCATGCTCGATTACGTTTCTTAGCCTTAGGCACCTGTTTCTGCTGAACTAAGTGATGCTGGTGCTATGTAAGAAAAAGAACAGATCTTAAACCTCTGGAAGAAAGTAACATGTATGAGACTTTCAAAAGCCAGAACACTGGCTTCTGGTGAACTACGGAAGGCATCAGTATGGGTGACACAAAGCATTTTCCAGAACTGAAGTCATATATGGGCAGAACAGACTTCTTTTGGGGAAATGTATTAAGAACATAACACTTGGAAAAAGAAACTACTTCCTTTCATGTTACATTTAAGAACTAAGTTGCATCTTGCTCCGCAATTTTAGTTTTTGGAGTTGATTTCTGGTTAGGTCTTTTTATAAATCCCGAAGAATTGTCTCCAACCAAAGAAGAATGGCTAATTCTAGCTCCACTCCTGGATTGTTCTGTGATCTTCAGATAATCACTGAATCTTCATAAATAAATTCAATCTTTCATTCAGCATTTACACAGTGTCTAGTATGTGCCCAGGAAGGCAGGGGATGCTTTGGAAGGCCAGTGTAGGAAGGGTAGCTAATACTCCCCAGAGGCAGCAGAGGGCATTACACTTGAGCAAGGTATTGAAGGATGAGTAGGAGCTCACCAGGGTCTAGGGTGAGAGATGAACAAGTTACAGTTCCCACCCTCAAGGAGACAAAGTATAATGGGTGTTGGCCATGACAACTCAGGCCGAAGATGACAACAGGTTGCTACTGAAGGACAAGAGAGGGGCTCCCAGCAGCCTGAAGAAGGAAGCTTCACAGAGGAAGTACACTTGAGCTGAATTAGGAAGAACAAGTAACCAAACCATGGGGGGGAGGTCACGTTTCAGGCACAAGGAACAACACGTGCTAAGGCTGAGAAGAGAGCAGAGACAATGTAGTGTATTAGAGAAACTACAGGTAACCTGGTGTGACCGTAGCAAAGAAGAGGGATGCGAAAAATAAGACCAGTGGAGATCAAATTAAGAAGGATCTCGTATGCCTTTCTCTGGGGTTTGGACTCTTCCTGTCTAGATAAAGAGATTTCAAACAGTGGAATGGCATGATGAGCTGTGCGTTTCAGAACTATTATTCGGGTGACAGTGTAGCAGATACAGCAGGTTGAAGAAGACATTGGCCAAAGATGGCAGGGATGCTAGGCCTGGTGGGATTAACTGGTCTCAGCACCCCACATGGAAATCTGGGTAGAAATATATTTCTATCCCAAGAGGCCCAGAGGAATGTGGGAGGGTTGATTTTTTTTTTTTTTTTAGCCTTTAGGGGTTTTTCCAGCTTTATGGAAGGATAACTGACAAATATAAAATGTATATATTTAAGGTATACAATGTGATTAATGGGCTGGTATATGTATACAATGTGAAATAGTATACATATACCAATTAACATACAACTGTGTAACATGAAATACAATCACGTTAATTAATACATCCGGGCTTCCCTGGTGGAGCAGTGGTTGAGAATCTGCCTGCTAATGCAGGGGACACGGGTTCGAGCCCTGGTCTGGGAAGATCCCACATGCCGCGGAGCAACTGGGCCCGTGAGCCACAACTGCTGAGCCTGCGCATCTGGAGCCTGTGCCCCGCAACGGGAGGGGCCGCGATAGTGAGAGGCCCGCGCACCGCGATGAAGAGTGGTCCCTGCACCACGATGAAGAGTGGCCCCCGCTTGCCGCAACTAGAGAAAGCCCTCGCACGAAACGAAGACCCAACACAGCTAAAAAAATAAAATAAATAAATAAATAAATAATGTAGCTATAAAAAAAAACAACTTAAAAAAATTATTAAAAAATTAATACATCCATCACTTTTTTGCTTTGTTTTGCTTTTTGATATGTTGACAACACTTAAGATCCACTCTCTTAGCAAATTTCAAGTATACAACACAGTATTATTAACTATAGTCACCATGCTGTACATTACATCCCTAGTGTAGCCTTTAGTTTTTGCTCAGGATTCCAGACAGAACTGTGCCTCAGTTTCTGTTTTTTTTGGAAACGAGAGTAAACAACTAGCTTAGAATGGTGATTAATAAAAAAAGCTAATGAAGTTGGTATGCTGATAACAAATATGATTATGTGGGAGGCCCCTTAAATGAGCAGCCACTGGACCACCAGTAATAATCATATTCCCAAGAGAATAATAACACGTTATTCTGGTTTTGGCCAATAGGACAGCCCTTATCAGTTTTATAGAAAATTTGTCTAAATTTTTATAAAGACTCTACCAACAAACATAAACATTCTACAAAGACTAAATATCTGCAAATGGTCCTCGAATATGTAACTTTTGTATAAGTCCATATACAAAGAAAGGAGAACAAACACAGTGACACGATGGATATCTCAGTAAAAATTAAACTAGGAATATCTAGTAGGAAGCAAAATAAATATCTAAGCACCCTGTCTTTATTACATAGCAAATAATAAAAAGCTGAAGGAAACATCAATTCACATGTGGTGGGAAAAAAACCTCTCCCTAGCTATATCTATTCCTCTCAATAGAGAAAGCAAAATTAAGACAAATATAAACGTAGCAGCAGTTCTAACATGTTTATTTGGCATTATGGAAGGGTTCAGTGGAGAGCAGGACACGTGGGCTGAAAATATTAATTTGGAGACCATCAGCATGGGAGTAGGTGTGATTGCCCAGGAAGAGTATAGAATAAGAGAGGAAGAAAGACCTCGGGGGAACACCAACATTTCGGCGTTGGAAGAGGAACCAGGGATTCTCGAGAAATATGCTTAAAGAAGTAGAGGAACTGGCTCTATGACATCATGGAAACCAAGAGAAATGTATTTCAAGATGAATATGGCTATGAGGCAAATGTCACAGAGAGGTCAAAAATGCTCTTATCTTTTTGTCCTCCCATCCTTTCCCTAGAGTTCACTAAAGTTGACGCCTTGTCATTTTCAGGTCAGAAGAGAAATGGCCAAGTGGCACCAGAGGTCTGCTGATGTGTTTCAGAATGTTTCAAGAATTTCCAGGCTCTGGACATTTGGTACTCCTTGAGCAGCATAAACAAAACCACACAGCATGCCTCAAGAAAGATTTTCCTTTTGGTGGTAAATGGTACCACCGTGGCCATATATCACTCAGCCTTGTTGCAAAGGGTACTCTTACGATGTCACATTTATTGCACTTTTGCAACATGCTGGGCATCACACAAGACACAGAGAGAAACACCGTGTGGTTTGGCGAGCAGCTAAACTGTAGGTAGTAGCATTTAGACATTTTTTCACAGGAAGGATTATGCTCAGTTCAAACAGCTCATATTTGTCAACTGTCGCCCCAAAGACTTTGTCAAGCAAAGATGCCAGTATTCAGCCTAGACTAGTACCTTCTCAGCCCAGCACTGCTAATGTGCTTCATGACCTTGAGTACATCCCTTGGTCGCTCTGAATCTATTTCCTCACATGCAAAAAGGTGACCACCTCACCAAGAGGTTGTGAGGATCAAATGATCCACATGTGGGAAATGCTTTGAAGTAATTTAAGATTTTTTACCCACAGAAGATGTTTACAATTACTGCCACAGGCTTCACAGGCCATAAAAAAAATCACCACCATTCACTGAGATTTGATTATGTTCCAGGCACTCTGCTAAAAGTTACTCATGTACAAGTTCACATAACTTGCAAAACCACTTGTATTATTTCCATTTTACAGGTGAAACTGACATTCAGAGACATCAGTTCACTCGCCAAGGTCACAGAGTAAGGCTAGACAATCTCAAAGACAAATACCATATGATGCCTCTTATATGTAGAATCTATTAATAAAATATGACAGAAATGAACCTATCCACCAAACAGAAACAGACTCACAGACCTAGAGAACAGACTTGTAGTTGCCGGGGGAGGGGAGGGGGAGTGAGGACTGGGAGTTTGGGATTAGCAGATGCAAACAATTATATACAGAATGGATAAACAAGGTCCTATTGTATAGCACAGGGGACTATATTCAATATCCTGTAATAAACCATAATGGAAAAGAAAAACAAAACTATGCAATCCCATGTCTGTGTGACTCCAAAGCCCATGCTCTTATTTATGCTTCCTCAATCACATTACAGTTTTATGTGATATGATGAGTTCTCAGTTACTCACAGCTTTTGCATGGACACAAATGCTCTTAGGGCTTTGAAGTGAGTGAACCGTGCCTCCACTCTGGTGTCTGGGACCAAAGCCTGGAAATGAGCAGACCCCCTGCCCACGACACAGACATTTCAGCATGAGAATCAAGGGCAGAGGACTGCCTGTGGTTAGAGACCAGACCTCTGGCTCCACCAGCATCAGGAGTCTTTTCCATTCCTCCTCTCCCAGGTTTCTGTACCAGCATATGAAGGTGAGATTACTGAGGGCTTCACGATTTCAAGGGAAAAGCTGTAGGACTAGAGGGGACATTGAAATGAACATGAAACATTGCTACAGTGGCCAAATAAGCATGTCTGAAAATGACACAGGAAATGAGGAAACTCGCATGGGTTAATTTTATTTTTCACTCATCTTCTTAAGTGGAAATGAGCATTGACCCCCTAGCCTGTGGTTAAGCAGAAATAAAGACTTAAAGGAAAGCAGGCAACAAGTCCTGTGAAAATCGGGTCTTCGGCAGCAAGGAACCATACTGTTTCTCTGTTACCTCAGGGTTCTGCCCCTTTGAGAGCACCTCCTTCCAAGGGCTGTGGTAAGGATAATAATAAGATCTACCAGTTGTTGAGCACTGACTATAGGCCAAACATTGTGCTAAACGCTTTCATACAGTATCTCAATTCATCCCCATAACAACTCAATGAGGTATTAGTGTCGTGCCCATTTTACAGATGAGGAAACTGAGACTTGAGGATAAGTAATTGACTTAAAAAAGGTTACATGGCTAGGAAGTGGCCAAATTGGGATTCAAATGCTGGTCTAGCTGATTCCAGAGTTGGTGCTCCTAATGCTTCTATCATAACAGATGAAGGGGTTATTAAATATTTTGAGAAGTATAAAATACCATATACATGCAAGGGGTGGGTCTCCTTACTTAGCGCTCCTCGCTGTATTCAAGTGAATTCAGGCAGGTGCATTTTGTCCCTCCTAAAATTCAGCCAGTACTGTCAGTTTTATAAATTGCTTTCGGTGAGTCTCAGCATATCAGCAGAAACGATCAAATGTAAATTTGCCGAGCTATTTCCCTAAAGCTGTCTCCTGCTGGAAGTGGTGGCTAAATCTTAATTAAGTACAATATTTCCATTAAGGTCTAAAAGCTCACTTTTATTCCTCTGCCTTATGCCCAGTGACAAAGCACTTTGTTACACAATCTTCTAGAAAGATGACCCATCTTTCCTGTGCTAAGCAAGATGTCTATGAGGCAGTTTGCTTTGGGAAGTGTCTTCCCTAAATCCTGACTGCTGTTTCCAACCACTCATGGGCCCTCAAGGCCTTTTGGAGCCTGAAGACCACTGGATTACATGATAAAGACTCCGCTAACCCCAAACTTCAAGACTACTGCCTTGTACTACGGTTTCATGGTGACTTCATCTTTCCCATTCAAATGAAATTCAAACTCAGGGGCAGAGTCTGTGCCTCTCACCCATTTGAATTTCCCTCTGGGCCTTGTACTATGTGTGGCCCACAGAAGGTCCTCAATCTGAGCTGGTAATGCCATTGGAATCCTGGAATTGAGGGAGAGAGGCACTGGATCTGTCCTGACCACATGTTGCCGCCCACCCACCCCGTTTAGTTTCTTAATCGAGCTTCTCAAGTAGCTGCCCTGGGCCCGGCATTGTGTTAGGCACTGAGAATCCAAGATAAGTAAGGTGGTGTGGTCTCAGCTATCAAAGAAGTTCTCGATCTAATGATGGGTGTACATGGGGTGGGGTGGAGAGGTGGTATCCCAGAGTATAGGCTCTTCCCCATGGTGTGCTGGAACCCATATCCAATGGCAGCTTGGTCATATTTTGAAGTGTTTTTACTCCAGGGAGACTCCAGCAGGGAGTGTGCTCGTGCACACTCACAATAGGAATGTGTTTTATCATCCAGCTAGCTCATTAACCTTTTCTTTCTCTTTCTTGAATACCATGGTCCAGGGTTAATAGGGGAAGGGTAGACCTGGCTGGATGAGAGGTACCTGCTGGAAGCAGGACTGCCCTTTCCAAGTGTCTAATCAGCAGGCAATTCCAGATCATAAACAAAAAAATCAAAGACACACACTTTCACATAGGAAACCATTATGAGTGCATAAAGAAACGCAGGCTGCACCTCCCCCTGCCCTTGGGAGAGAAATGAGGTGGCAAGTTAAGCCATAAACTTCCAAAAGATAAACAAACCATTGAAACCCTAACCTCTCTGGAAAGGAGTGGCTAAGGTTCTGCCTATTAGAGGTGATTTCTGCAAAAGGAAACTATGGCAAAAGGATGTAAAACTTGACCTGAGGGTTTGAGCAGCTTCTTTTTAATCCTAGACATAAATCTCACTCCTTTCTGCTGGAAAGATCCAGTCCCATTGGCACCTGGCTGAGAGCAACACTCTTCCTTTTAGCCAGAGGTGAGAAGAGAACTAGTGGCAAATAGGAGGGAAAAAAGTGACAGCTGTGACTACGAACTACTGCCTGTAATTGGGTGTGTTACGATGTGTGTGCGCGTGTGTGTGTGAAGTGAGAAAGTGTGTGAATGTGATAATATCAGTGCGGGGGTATGTATAAGAGTTTGGGAAAGTATTACATGGGTGTGTACGTGAGAGCATGGGTCATTATTAGTACTATTGTGAATCTGTGTCAAAATGAGTGTTGCCATGTATAAGTGTGATTACGTGTGAATGTGACATGGTTAGAGTAATTGTGTCAGTGCTGAATATATGAGTGGAACAGTGTAATTCGGAGTGTACAAAGATAGAAGAGTTTAAATGGGTGAGATTGTGTTTATGGTGTGAGCACGTATAAATGTGAACATATGAACACGTATGCACACGTGTGTGTCCGTGACTTACGAGCTGTGTAAACATGTAACTGTGAGGAGGAAATAGTGGTATCAGTGCAAATGTGCTGGAGTGTATGAAATTGAGTGTGTGTATGACCATATGAGAAACAGGCAGGGGAAAGTCAACCTATGTCTGAGTACGGAGTGTGTGTAATTGTGTAGGAATTTGAGGGAGGGTTACGGGTGACTGCATCATCTGAGTGGATGTGAGTGTATAGGTATGACTGGGAGAGTGTGAGAACATAAGAAAGAACGTAAAGAGTGTGTGAGAACGTGAGGGTGGGTGTATGATAAGTGTGGGTGTGTGTCAGTACGGAACTGTGAATATAGAGACGTGAATATGTATCAGTGTGTGGCAGTATGAATGTACCTGTATACAGTATGTCCAGAAATATGACGGTGTGTGAGGGCGAGGGGGTAAGAGCGATCATCACTATGAATGTGTCCAGTGTGAACAGTGAGAGTCAAGGAGGTAAATATGATCATGTGAACGTACAAGGGTATGAGTATGTGCTTGTGAGAGTGAGAGTGTACGTGTGTGAACACCGGAGGGTACCAAAATTATCTGGGATGCTGAGAAACCCTCCAGAAGTGTCTTTCCTCCCAAAGTCACAACATGTGTCCAGTTACACGCAAGCACCTTAGCCCCTCTCAACCTCTATCTCCTCATGGGTAAAAACAGTGATGATAAAAATACCTACCTCGAACTAGTATCACTTTTATAATCAGAAACAAAAACAGCAACTATCAGAAAAAAATTCCTACCTTGCAGAGTCACTGTAGGATCAAATGGTCTCATGCAAGTAAAATGCCTAGCACAGTGCTGGCAACAGTAGACAATAAATACAAGTTATTATTGTGGCTGTCATGGAACACCCAGGAGAGACCCAGGGGCTTGCTTCTTATTTTAGCCAGTTCTAGTTACCTTCTGTTGCTCAAGCTCTATAAAGGATCCCCTGCCAGAGCATCTCTGGAAAGCTGAATGCATCAATATCGGCAAGGCTGTAATTTCATACCTTCAATTTCACGGCCAAAACTCTGGAGCTTCCCCTCCATGAGATGGCATCACAGAAGCACCTGCCACTGAGCTGCAGTTTTCCTTCGTCCTGTAGGCCCAGGACAGGCTCAGTGTGAAAGGAAACTGCATTGCATATTCCTTGTTTGTTTTTTGTTTAGGTCTCTTTGTTTTTCTTGTTGGGCCTTTTTTTTTTTTTTTTGGTTGGTTGGTTTTGACTTGGGCAATATGAGAGATGTCTCAGCAACTGACAAAAAGACAGAAGACCAGACAGGGAGACAGAGGGACGGTAAGATACAGATAGCTGGACCGCAGCATATAGCAACAGAAGGCCAGACAGAGACGACAACAGAGGAAGCTATCATGGCTGCCTGAGAGGAAAAGAGACAGGTAGACGATCAGAGAGGCAGGGCAAGAAACCTGAAAGGAGTGGACAGGAAGAGAGAGAGGCCCAAATGGAAAAGCTGTTAGGGAACTGTCAGACACTTGAGAGAGACTAGAGACCTGTGAAATCTGGCCCCTACTCCTGAAGACCTTACGCAGTCCAGTTTACCAGCCAAGATGAATACTCCAGAAACCATGCAAGAATTAGTTAAGGCAGCAGAGAAACAAGGGCTACACTACATGCTACAGACTCAGGCGTCATTGGAGAGCTGGGGGAAGAAATGCTCCCTGGTTGGGTGGTAAGACAGAGGGAATGTTCTGGAAGGTTTAAGTTAAGCCTGCCAGGCCCAGAAGCTGGGATGGATGGGATGGGGGTACACTTTGAATAGGAAGGTAAAATGAAGGTTATGGGGCAGTAGAAATTACAGGAACCGATTGGTGAATTTGGGGCATGTGGCTGAAATGCCACTGCAATGTCAGGAAAGCAAGAGGAAAGGAAATGACAGCTTGATGGGAAGCATGTCTGTGTTACACTAAAGCTCTTAGATGGAGCTTGACATTTGCAAAGGACTTGGCAATGACTGTTAGCTTGTTTCTCCTGCTCACTCCAGGATGTAGGTCAAGGCTGTGAATCCCATGTTAGAGATGGGGGAACCAAGAGACCAAGCGCAGCTGCACAATCCCCCAGAAAGTAGGGGCTGTGCCCTGAGGCCTGGCTGGTGAGGCCCAGGCAGGGTCTTTGACATAGGGAGCTCTGGTGGAAAGGTGGCATTTACCTGGATTTGGAGATCCCTAACTCCCTGCCCTGGAATCCATTACTCACCTCACACAGCCACCGCTGCAGGACCTCAGCACAGGTGGGTGCTGCCCATGAGAAGGGGCCGGGCTGCCTTCAGCTCCGACGGGCTCAGTGCTGGGCACACCAGCTGCCACAAGATGCAAGGACTCAGCTGCTCTTTCTTGGGGGAAACCTGCCGAGAGAAGCATTGTGGGGGGGCGGGAACCTCCTTCCCCACCTGCTACTACTCCATGCAACCCCCCAAATATCACAAACACACACACACACACTACAGAAAATCCCTTAAGAAGGTAGATAATCAGAGTCAAGAAGTGTAAAAAAAAAAAAAGCCTCGGTACATGGGAGTCCGGAAAGGGCACTGAGCTGCGAGTTCCAAGTTGAGAACTGCTAGCACTTCACCACTCTGGATCTGCTTGCCGGTGAGTGGAAAAGACCTGCCCTAGTCACCCTGGACAAGTGCTGAGAGCACTCTATCAAATGACAGACGTGAAATATTTGCATATTTACAGGAGGTGGTAGAGTCCAGTGAACAGGAGGAAACTGCGAGATGGTGGCAGATGCAGGTTTGGCTCTGAGGCTACCTGAGCTGCCTGAAGACCCGGCTGTTCAGCCTGTTTCATCCCTCACCCCCAAGTCTCCACCGCCATTTCCATCTCCCTCCTCAACAACCTCCTTCACTGGGTTGGTGGGCAGGGTTGGGGGAGCACTCTGAGGTCCCCTGATTTGCTATCATCTCACAGCTGCTAAGGGCCTCGGACTCTGATCCTAATTGGAACTTTCCTCTACCTTCCACCAATCTCTGCCACAGGGATGCCTTCCGTAGTCTTCCCCAGATTTTGGGGGGTGAATACATACTGGGGTTTTTAGGGGGTTACAATTTCCCCTGTCTTCCCCAGAGAGGTTTCCATGTCCAACCACAAAGGAGACAGGGTCCCTTTAACCCTTCCCTTTCCTGCCTTTCCCCACAAGCACTTGAACCTCTCAAGGAGGAGACTGATATTCCCTTGATAGGACCCCAAGCTCTGCAATCCTTCCTTCCCTGCCCCCTCTTTCCTCCATAGACTTTGTCCTCAAAGAAGACCAGCACCTATGGCCTAACTTCCCATAGAGTCAGATCCAGGCCAGCACATGCTCTATTAGGGGATTCCAGGACGCAAAGGGTCCTAATCCAAAGACATGGATGGATGGATGGGTATCTAAAGGTGGAGAGAGTAAAACGGAAGCCTCAGGGAGCCAGGAAAAGCCCCGTTCTTCCCAATTCCCCTTTCTAGAATAAAAAGACCAAGCCATCCCCCAGGTCTGCCAGTTGCTGCTGGCAAGCCTCCAGAGCACGTCTGGCCCCCCAGGGCCCTGGCATCCCCTGCAAGAGTCCCACACGCACACTCCAAGCAGCCTTTCCAAATGCTACCCATTGCACTGCTGAGTGGTGACACCCCCGCCCCCAATGCATGAGCTCATCCTGCAAGGGCGTTGGGGGGGGTGAGGGAGGGAGGGCTGCCGTAGCTCCAGAGAGGGGCGGGACTTGGAGAGGGCCCAAGAAGAAGGGCCGCAGGAAGGCCCCTGCGCATCCCCAGGTGGGGGGCAGCGCCAGAGGACCTGGGGGAGCGGGGCGCTAGTGCACCAGCCGGTACTAACCAAGCAGCTCCGGGTTTCTGTGCAAGATCAAGAGCTTTCCTTGACCTACCTCCACTTCCCCTCAGCTGCTTATTGCTTCCACGGCAGCCCGCTTTGAACCCGCCAGCTGCACAGCCGGAGCCAATGCAGAAGCAACGGGCAGGACACAGGGCGCCACCTGGTGGCCGCACTCCTGTCACCCGTCTGGGGGTATGCTGTGGTGGAAGCGCGGGCATGTCTGTGTGTGAGCACGCACGGGGTCGGGTGTGTCTGAGCCGCAGCCTGCGCCACTTTGCATTTGCGTACCTGCACCGTGTCGTGCGTGTGCAGCCGTGTCTACATGGTGTTGCGCATGTGTATCACGTCAGTACCGTACTGTGTATGTGCGCCCTGGGTCTGCAGTGTGTTGCATGTGCATTCCATCTATCCCGTGCTTGCGGAGCCTGTGTCTAATCTATATTGTGTGTCATATGTCTACGCCACGTTGTGTGTCTGTATCTTCTGTGTGTTTATACTGCCCGTGTATGCACCTGTGGCTTAGCCTCCTACTGGAGGCTGGGGTAGAGATCAGTGCACCCCTCGTGCGCCTACCAGCACCCCAGCCTTGCTACATTCCGGCTTCCTGCCAGCATCTGTCTGGGGACTAGGGCTGCCACCTCTTTGGTAGGGGAGGGCATCTGTGAACAACCACTCTCTCCGCCACAGACCCCTCCCACGGCAAGTACCTGTCCCAGCACTGAAGATAGCTGGGAATGTTCCAGAACCTTTTTCAGACCCAAAGAAGGAAACTGGGCACTGGGGGTGAAATGGCTCCCTCTCTCAACTCCCAGCCCCAGACGGGCCTACAGGAAGTTGCAGCCGCCTGAGTTTCTCAGTTGGAAGGACTGAAGCCCTTCTCCACAGGAAGGAGCAGCTGCAAAGGGGGTTAAGCTCCGACATCGGAGCTGGGCCACGGGATGTATCCGGAGCTCTGCCAAAGGTGTCCCCGTTGAGGTCACTAGAGGGCGCGATTGTGCTGACTGTTAGGGGTAGTGTCTCTAGAAAGTACAGAATTCTAAAAAGCCCACCTGACTCAGAGAGAGGGGGGTGGTGAGGAAGACAGAAGGAAAAGGATACAGACCCTAAGCCGGGCCTTTCCTTCACCCTCACCCCAAGCCCTTCTGTTTTGAGGCTGAGTTAGGGAGTCAGGGCCACTAACGCATGTCCACCCCCCTCCAGGGTGTAAGATCTGTGTTAAGAGCCCCACGGCTCTTTTCAGGGCCTTGGTTACAGGGGCAGATTCTCCACTTGGGCATCTCTTTTCCTCCCTGTTCCCATTCACATGAAATAAACGTAAGGCCACCCTGCTGAAAGAGATGAAATGTGTGTAGTGGTTGTGGGTTTGTTTTGTACTGTTTTCCTCCAAATTAGAGGCACGCCAAAAAGTATGATTTAAAAGGGGTAAATTGGGGGGGGGGGCTCTCCTTTAGTGAACCTGTTTTTCATTACCAAGAATAAATGGACCCACTTCCTAAAATGTCACCACCATCTTAGAAACCACCTCGTTCAAACCCATCATTTGAAAGACAAGGAAATTGAGGCCCGGAGAGGGGCAGAAACACTCAGACCAGAACACTGGCTTCTGGACTCCCAGGGTTGGTTCCACCCCAGCTCCTGGTTCTCTAGTCCCTAAAAAATCTTCCTTCTCCAAATCCAGGACCCTCCCACCTCAGGGCAAAACCCTGGCCTCCATCTCCACTGTGTGGGCTCCAACACCGTCCTATTCCACTTCAGTGACCAGGTGCCCAGGTCTTTCTGTGATTTCCATCCCCCACCAGGAAATTGTTCATCTCTTCCCAGTCTTCAAGCTCCGCTTCCCTCATTTTGCTTCGCGCCCGCAGACCCAGCTGTGGCCATGCCATCTTGCCCCTCCTCGCATCCCCCTGGGTGCAGCGCCGATTGCCCCAACCTGCAGATAATTGACCGACTGTGCAAATCAGACACGGATCCATCGCATTGATTAACGTTTCCAATTAAACTCCGGGTTAGGCTGTATTAGTGACTCCAGTAATCACCGCGGATGTAAATGCAAACGCCTTCCAAAGTCGCGGAGCGCGGGAGGAAGCGACACATTCTGGGAGGAAATGGAAACAGACTGCCAGACCCGAGGGTTCATCTGGTACCCCTAAATCAGATTTGAAATGTATGGCTGTCACTTGATCCGAGGCCCAGGCTTCACACCTGAAAGGGAGGACTCTGGCCCTGGGCGCGCCCCGGCCTGCCCTTTCCCGCCCCCTGCCGGAGAAGCCGCGTAGTGCTGAGCTGGCAGCCGAGTTCACCCCAGGCCCTGCAGAGGGAACCGCCTAGCCTCTGGCCGGTGCCGAGCTTGGGGGACAACAGGGCAGCTGAAGCTTAAGCTGCACCCTAGATGCCTCAGCAGCTTCACTTACCTTCTAGGGCAGTGGTTTTCGCCGTCCCTGGTCTGCACAGGGTCCCAGGGCCCCTGGAAAGGAGGGCTTTCTTTCTGAGCACAGGCAGAGATACCCCCATGCCTGGAGCAGGGGACCCAGACCTGGCCCTGGCCCACCCCAGGTAAAAGCAGTCAACCTACCTGTCTCGGCCAGATTCGAAGCTCCCCCAGTCCGTTCTGGGGCCCTGGTCCCCCACTCCCTTCTCCTTACCCAGGAGGAAGAGCCATTTGTTGAGGCCGCTGCTCATCAAGTTTCTTCTTCTTCCCTCGACCAAAGCTACTGGCTCCTGAAGGTTGGGTTTCACCGGTGGGAACGCTACTGATTCCCCAACTACGGAGCAATCGTCCCCCTAAGTCTGGGCTGAGCCACAGGTGCCTCAGCCACCAAAACTGCCCCCAGTTCACCAGGAAAATCAGGGCCTTTGGGCTCCTGGTAAGATGCTGGCTTTTTTCTTCTCTCTCTCTTTGGCTTTGTTCCTATCTACTCCCCTGACCTTACCTACCTACTCTATCTGATTTCTAGATCTGACTTTTTTTTTTTTTTGGCCTTGGCTACCCACTTTGACTTCATAGTAGCTTAGTCTCTGACCTCATAATAACAGAGTCTCTGATGAGGGCAGCACCTCCCAATCCCCTAAGTTATTCCTCATTTCCGTCTCTTGTCACGTCTGTCTGCTCCCTTCCCCCAAAAGACCTCAGAGCAACCCGTGGGAATGGTCAGCTACTTGGAACGTCCTTAGGGTGTTGTGACCCCATGCCTGTACCTCTATCACAGGCAAACCCCCTTTTTCTGTTAGGTCTCTCCTACAAGGCCCACTTGCCTGCCTGGAGGCTTGGAGGGCCTGCTCCTTGACATCTCAAGGTCCCCCCTGGCCTCGAGATTCGCAGCTGTTGGCTTTTACCCGTCCCCCCTCCCCCAGTCTCTGGCTATTTTGCCTCTTTCCTGGGGGGAGGAGGATATGATATTTGTATCCAGAAACAGAGCCTTACGTGGCTCTCTCCAAGCCCTGGCCTGTTAATCGCCCATTACCACATTAAGCCCCTTTGCCCAAAGGTCTCCCTGATTAAAGGCCTCCAGAACCAAATCACAGACCTGCCCAATTAGAATTTTGCAGATGGCCCAGTGAAAACCGCACTGACCTTTACACCTCGGTCATTCCAGAACAGGGCCACAGTGTTGTCACCGACAGGAATGGACTTCCTTCTGTTCCAACACCTCAGACAGCCATACAGTTGGCCTGGATTTGAGTCTGCAAAACCATGAGGGGAGCGAGACTAACATGGCTAAAGGCTTCCCTGCTGAAAACCATTTTTTAAAAATAGCACTGCAACCGCCCCCTTCATGCTTCCCAAAGCCAAGCCACTCACCCTTCTCTCCTTCGCTTCTACAGACCACAGCCCAGAACCCTCAAGTCCAGAGTCTGGCACTGGATTCTGGAAGGTGGGACCAAAAGAACAAGTGGAGCCTCTGGCTCCGTCCCTGCGGGCACCGCCCTCCCACCGCTCCCGCACTCCACCCCTCCACCACCACCGAGGGAAGGAGAACCTGCCAGAGCAAGAAATCGAAAGGTCCAATCCCTCCCAAAGTGTGGCAGGAATCCTGCCAGAGCAAGAATCAAAAAGGTCCAATCCCTCCGAAAGTGTGGCAGGAACCTCGCCAGAGCCAGTTCGCAAACTGAGGGCAAGGCCCCCTGCAAGCTGAGGGGGTCAGGGAAGGGGGTCAGTGGACCTGATGACCCTGCTCCCCAGACAAAGACAAAGGCCAACTGAGGGACCCCGGGCTTTCTAGGGACATTATTGCATCATTCTAGTCCTCGCAGGAGAAGAAAAGAGTCCTCCTCTGATTGCCCTCCCCGCCACCAAAAAGGGGGAGGGGGAATATAGAAAAATAAAAGAAAGGGGGGAAAGGCGCCCGTGTAAGAAAATCGTCACTTTTTCTGTTTGCTCGGGTTGGGCTGTTCCCCCTCCCCCGGACTTGCCGGGGCCGCGGCCACACCCCCTCGCCTTGTGGGGGTAGGGGGCTGCCGTCGCTGCTACAGTGGCTGGGGGAGGGAGGCGGGAAGATGGTATAAGACTTACAGCCTGACGTAGCTCCGGGGGCGGATTTAGCCTCAAGCGGCCCAGGCCCCAGTAAGCGAGTCTAGGGCTTGACCCAGCGAAGGGGCCCTGGTCCTCGGGAATGGCCCCGACACACCCACTTGTCCGGGTTCGCGAGTCGGGATCGTGTACACGGTGCGCCGGGTGTCAGGGCTCTGGGGAAGCCACGTAGGGGACTCGAGGCCGGGGCGCCGCGACAGCGGGAGCAAGGTCCAGGCAGGCAGAAAATCTGCCCGGCCGGCTAAAAGCAGAGCCCAGCCGCCACCCCCTTCCCCAGAGCGAGCCGGGTGCCACCCATCGCGGGATTTACCTGCCACTGGTCCAGCCACCCCGTCCAGACCTTGCCTCTCCCTCCGAGCGCTCGGGCTGGCTGGCGGGGCTGGGGCGCCGCAGCCCCGCGGCCGCAGCCGCAGCCCCGGGCTCGGCCCGCTCCCCACCCCCCCGGCTCTCCTCCCGGCCCCGCACACTTGCTCCGGGCCGGGGAAAGCTGCAGCCCCCCGCGCGAGACCCCAGACGGTCCGCCGCCCACAGCTGCACGCCCGCGGTCGAGCCCTGCTCGGCAACAGCTCCCTCGCCCTGCTCCTCTATGACGTCACCCGGGCTCTGCACCGCGCGGAGGCCAATCAGAGCCGGAGCAGAAAACTAAAATCACCCTGAGTGGGCTACTGGGGACCAATCTTTTGTTTCCAGGCAGGAAGCGCCGGGAAGGAAAAAAAAAAAAAATGAAGGGGAGGGAACAGGGAGAGGGAAAGGAAAAGGAGATGGAAACTTCTACACTGTCAGGGTTGTCTAGACAGAGGTGTGGCCCTCGAGAAAGAGGCGCACCTGACAGTAGGAGGGGAGGGCGGTTATTGAGTATATCTTCCTCAACTGCCCCCGCAGGAAGACTGGGATTTCAGATACATTTTCAGGGGAGGAAATCTGTCCAGCTACACAAGCACTTTTTACTGGGGGCAAATGGTTTGGATTTGGGACACCACCTGTCAGGCAACCAGTTTACACCGATGGAGTCTCCAGAATCCACAGTAAACTGAGAGGCAGGTATGGCAATGGGGTTCAAAGAGATGGCAATCTAGATAGGAAAACTACCTTTCTGCCCATGAAACACACATTTTAAAAACAGCATTATAGGGGCTTCCCTGGTGCCACAGTGATTAAGAATCCGCCTGCTAATGCAGGGAACACTGGTTCGAGCCCTGGTCCGGGAAGATCCCACATGCTGCAGAGCAACTAAGCCTGTGCACCACAACTACTGAGCCCACGTGCCACAACTACAGAAGCCCGCGTGCCTAGAGCCCGTGCTCCGCAACAAGAGAAGCCACCGCAATGAGAAGCCCACGCACCGCAACAAAGAGTAGCCTCTGCTCGCCGCAACCAGAGAAAGCCCGCGTGCAGCAACGAAGACCCAACGCAGCTAAAAATAAAAAAACAGCATTATACAAAAAGAGAATGATTAATCTACTTCAAATACAATATATATGTGTGTATACACACACATATATAGTTATATTAACAATTGTTAAGATGCGGCTGTTTCTGTCCATCCTTTCCCTAAAACCTCCCATGGCATCTCTTGTCTTTAAGAAAAAGTTCAAATTTTTGCCCATGTTGAAAGCCTTCTAAAATCTAACCTCAAATGTCATCTCGTGCTACTCCAAAATCCATCCGCCCTAGGATTTGGCTAGATTATGTAAATTAGCGTAGACCCCAGCAAGGAGACAGTAAGCTGTCATCAAAAATGACCAAAAATGCAAAATAATAAGTACATTCGAATTATAATGATGTAAAATATGTCTACACACACACACAAAAAAAATCAGAGATGAACATAAAATTGTAATAGTTGGGTTAAAGAAGTAGAATTATTGGTGATTTTTCCTCTTCACTTTCGAACTTCTTTTTATAAAGATAAATGTGTCCTCACATAGTTAAATGGTCAAGATGGGTCATGACCCTCCCCAGTGCACTTCTATCCAATTTTCTCAACACTGCATAACATCCAGCAATCATTTCGCTGTAATGTCAACAAAATAAGTTTCAAGACCAAGAGTGAACTAATACATCTGCCAGGGTCCTCTTAGGAAAAGTCACACAACAGGCCTCTAGATTCACCAGAGACAACATCTGGGGAAGTTGGAGATTGGGATTCCTCTTTGGACTAATTCATTTTAAATTCTGATGATATTGGGAATTGGGAAATGAATAATAATGACCCTTCAAGTCTATGACAAAGCAGGAAAGAGGGAGGCAAAGACTAAGTAAACCACATACTTTTAAGACTTTTTTAAGAATCACTTTGCATTTTACTTTTTATTTTCCTTAATTAAAAAATATATTTATGTATACATGAGTATTACATGAATTTTGCAGATGGGATTTGTGTCTAGATCTGAGTACAAAACCCATGCTCTTTCTAATATGATGTGTGGTATTACTGATTTTGTTAAAATACATATTTGCTTTAAAAAAAATCTGAGTATACCAGCTTGATTTTTTTTTTAATCAGTCATTTTTAAAAGGCTTTTTTTTTTTGGTGTGGTTACTGTCTTCTAATGCAAAAACTCCCATCACCCTCCTCCTCAAATCCTTGATTAATAGGTTTAAATCAGGATGGTTCTGCTTCCAATAATTTTACAGATACCTTTTAAATTAACTTCGGGGTTAAAAAAAGAGCAACCCATCACATTGATTTTTATTTTTACATCGTGGTAAACGTAATCTAAAAATCACTGACATAAATGAATGTCATTTACTTAGTGCTACATCTCTGATTTGTAAAATGCACTTCTTTGGGTTATTTTAAACAAGAAGAACACTTAAAAAAAAAGAAATAGAAAGATATAACTGGATTTTCCTGGCTAATGACTTAACTTGAGTCTTCTAGGCTATTGATTTAAATTGTAATTAAAAGGTATTTGATTTCACTCTAATCCTCCCATATACCTCAGCTATAACGCAGAGCTATTTATGCAATCACCCCACATGGTTATTTAAACATTTCATGCGTGTATTTCTTCTCTCCCTGGTGATTACAGAAACTAGCACGGGGCCAAAATCCTATTAGGTGCTTGACAAGTTAAAGCATAGTGGTGTCCTAGAAAGAAGACTGGACTTAGGAGCGGGGATCAACACAAAGACTTCAGTCTTCCTGTGAAAGGGTGATAACCTATTTCATTCTTGATACCATACAGCAGTCTTTACTGCTGCTGGGGTTTGTTCTCCAGGAATATAATAGCATAACTGCATGGGACCCTGCAGGGAAACTGAAATGTCTTAAAGATTTCATCTGTGTTCATCAACTCCCTTCCCCAAGCTCATTGATTTAAGGATACGACAACACTACCATAATAACCTCTTGGCACGTGTATCCTGCTTCTTAGGTTACACACCACTTTTGTTTCTCCCCGTTTGATCCTCACAATAACCACGACAGTGTACTGTGGCAATTATTATGACTTGCATTTCACAGATGAGTGAATGGAGGTCTGGGGTTGAAAGTAGCCTGTTCAATGCCTCAGAGAGATGATCCTAGAAATCAGGTCTCCCACTGTCAGTTCTGTTCTTTCTACCACCCTACATGGCAACTTCAGTTGTATTTCTCCTTTGGCTCCCACCAACCCAGTCAGCCCTTTCAGTCGCATGAGAAGTGAGATGGGGCTTGTAGCAACAGATGTAAACTAAAACGAATATCTTCAAACTGTTCCAGCCGAATCCCTGCTAAAGGGAACCCACCAGGCAAAAGCAGCCTGGATATTCTGGCTCCTTTTCCACCCCTGCCTCAAGTCCCAAAGCCAGAAATTATTCCCAGTAGTCGACTCTGGGTCTCTGTGGCTCTCAGTCTTCACAGCTTTTGCTGCAACAGCTGAACTTAAAAAAAAAATCCTCCCTCCTGCTCGGAATGCAAAAGAACCTGCCTTGGCAGCTAGCGCACAAGGCATTGGCTGGGCGCGCGGTGCCCACTCCTCTTTCATCCGGGCCTGCTCACTCTAACCTATTGTCATCATTGTAGTCAGGCCCTACTGGGCTCCTTCCCATCCCTCCCACCTTCTACTCCAATCATTAGGGGCTCCAGCTGTCCTGAAGGAGGCAACGTGGTGGGTATCCTGCAGGGCAAAGGTCTCATCCCACATCCCTTAAAACCAGAGGCTAGGGAAAGAGGGAAGCCCATGGCTAGGAAAACACCATCCTCGTGGGTCTTCAGAGTTCTGGCCAGGGAATCAGGAGACCCAGACTGTAGTCTAGCCTCTGGCTAGGAAACCTTGGGCAAGATTTGAATTTCCCTCAGCTTTAAATTTCTCCTTTGTGAAACCTGTCCTGCCTGTCTCCCTGGCCTCCTGTATGGATGCAAATGGCTAATGGAATATGAGTGGTTTTAACAGATTGCAGAGCTACGCACCTCCTTAATAGACTGGACGAACCCCCATTTACATATACTCCCTGTATGGTGGAACTTTGGGACTGGGTTGGGGGGGAGCGCTCCTCACCTTCCCTCACTATAATTAGCGCCCGTTAGAGACCTGCCCTGTAGAATCTACCAGCTTTCAGAAGCCCACAGCCTCTGCCCTCCTCCCCTCCACCAGGGAGTTAGCGAAGGAAAAGCGGAAGACAATTAAATGCAGGTGGCTGTGGATGAATTAATATAAGAATTAGGAAGTTCCTCTCCTCTGACTCGGTTTTAATTAGCCCCACTTCCATGGTCCTACATATCAAACCACATTATTTAATTGAGCTGATGCTCTGTTTTGCTCCTAAGTGGATCACATTATACATTCCTTCCCCACACACTCCGATCCAGGCATGGCCCGAACCTAAGTCAAACTGCAGAGTGAATTTGGAAAGTTGGTTTCATTGCTCTCTCCATTTTACTAGGGGAAAAGAGAGAGAATGAGAAAGTAGAGGACAAAATCTAGGGGACAAAGAGCCAAGGAGAGAAATAGAAAACCAAATCTTAATTTTTTTTTTTGGACCGGCTGGACTATGACGTCATGCTTTCTCAGCTCACCTGTGATTGGCTGCTCAGTTCAGCATCTGCTGAGAGCTAAAGGCTGATTATTTGCCAGAGATACAGACCTTTCAGGGAAGCTTTGAATCATTGCTGGTTGTCGTGACAACCTGGGCAGTGTCTGCTCCTGATAACCACATAATGAGGTTGTCAGGAACAGAAGTGGCCCCATCCCCACATCCAACCATCTGAAGTGGTGAGCAATAGAACATTTCTCTTAGGAGGCAGCGGGAAAAAAAAATCACCAACAGGCGTGGTGGAGATCCTGTCAGGTAAGGTACGTCAGCCAAATCCTGGAGAAAATCTCCTTCTTGAGGAGATCCTCACCTAGCATCTGCAGGTTCCCATCTAAACTCCATTGTATTCACTATAATTCAGAGACCCGAGGAACAGGTGGTGGAGGGGTGAGGCATCTCTGCAAGCGTCCAGCAAAGCTGAACAGAGGGAAGTGAGAGTAGAATGCTAAATAGATTAGGGCAAGGCACATTACATCTCTTCAAAGGACACCATCATGGCATGGTCGAGGGCCAATAGAGGGCATATGTCAAAGATGGCAGGGCATGGCCATACCCAGTCACCAAAACCAGATACAAAGGGAGCTTGAGGAGGATGGGTTGTGTGCTTTTCTTCCTGATGCTTTCATTTCCCTGGAGGTCAGCACCTCACTCTACATTATCTTGGGGCTCTGAATGTTCTTGAGAGGGAATATCAACTGCACCTTTGTGACACGTTATACATTCCTAGGACAATTTTATTAGCACCTACTAAGGACAAAGCACACAGCTAAGTGCTACAGATGCTACACAGACGAACCAAACCTGGACCATCTCCTCAAGGAACTTGGGATCTAGCTGGGGAGAAAAAATACAGACCCAAGTAACTGTGATACAAGACAGGTGTAGTAAGTACAATACTACAAGGAAAATCCAAAGTCCTCGATTTCAGAGGGAAGAGAATCACATCCAGACTGTTACATTCCAGCTCCAAACCATCTTTCCAGGCTCTTCTCCCATCAGTCCTCCTTTATTCCCCAAGCGTCAGCTCCATCAAACCAATATCTGTTTCCCTGATATGCCTTGACTTTCATACTCCTGTGCCTTTCCTCTTGCTCTTCCCTTTGCCTAGCATAGCTTTCTCTCTCCTTTCCCTACCTGGTGATATTTAACACGTATTTCCAGACCCTACTCAAATGGCATCTCTGTTGATGCACAAACGGTTCTGATATTTATAACCCCACAGGGATCTGTAACTGGTAGACATGGATGTTGACTGACATCACTATTGGGTACCAGATTCAAATTCAGCGACATACAAGAGAACGTTGATATAACCAATTTTGGATTACCTGGGGGGAAGAGAATAGATAAAGTCACACTACTTTTAAAAAAAGTCTTATTAAGATGATCAACACAAACCTGTTCTGCTACACATATTCTATAACTGTTTTAAATTTTGAAATAGTTTAAGGCTCACAAGAAGTTGCAGAAATAGTACAGAGAGTTCCCAGGTATCCTTCAATGAGTTTTCCCCAATATTTTGATACATTGTATTATTTTATTTTACACGACCACAGTACATTGTCAAAACCCTGGAAATTGACATGGATATAGTGCTACTAACTGAAATAAAAGCCTTTTTCAATATTCACCAGTTTTACATGCACTCTCCCATTAGATAATTTACCAACTCAGCTGAAAAGTAGCAAAACTATTAATTGTAGATCTGAGTGTCAACTTTTTTTTCCCCCTCAGGCCCATCCCCTCTGAAAAAGGCCAAAATCTGAGAGTCAAAACTTGCTCGGGACTGAAAGAGAGAAAATCAGCTTGGACTAAGAAAAAACAGCCCTGCCGTTAATCAGGCTGGGAGGGCAGACAAAGTCAGCTGCAAAGTTAACAGAAAACAGTTTCTCCCAAGGTTACACAGCAGTTGTAAAATGCCATAATGACCTTCGTCTTCTTTGAGTGACTACTACTATTGATACTTTCTTGCCAGCGATGGCCCAGACCTGCTTTGCTATTGTCATGTATTACTAGGAATACCAATTACTAAGCCACCCTTGACTCATGACCCAATTCCTACTCAACCTTCCTTCTCCTGATCCTGCCTCCAAAGCTGCAACCAATCCAGAAGTCATCCCTGCTTCCTTAGACCCTCCTCAGCATCCTTCAGTGGGAACCCAAACACTACAAAAGGTGTTCCCTCCTCCCTCTTTTCAAGAGTGGTACCCTACGGTTCCTCTGGAATGCACTTCCTCAATGCATCAGGTCAATACATTTGACTTTGTCCAACTACAGTCTTGTCTCTGGTAGCCTTTGGTTGATTAAGCTTTAACATAAATAACGCGATAACCGACCTATGGCTATCTGGAAGGCCCCGTGAACTATCAGGAGTTAGCCATATTTCCTTGAATCTATCTAGAGTCACACACAATACCTAAAACTGAGATTGACGCAGTAGATGCCTAATAAATTCTCACTGAGTGGACGTGGGATTGTCATATATCAGATTCGTTGGAATGGTACTGGATCCAGGGGACAAAAGCCCAGAGAAACAGTATTGCATAGAAGTTCAACATGCAGACTCTGAAATTAATCTGCTGATATTCAAATTCCAGATTCACTATTTAACAGCTTTGAGACCCTGGCAACTTATTGAGCCTTTCTGAACCTCAGTTTTCTCATCTGTGAAATGGGGATCTAATAGCACCTCCTTCTTAGGGTAATTGGGAAGATTAAATATAGATTAAATGCATGTAAGGTGGGAAAGCTTTAGGGTAGTGGGTCCCAATTTGCTGCACTTGGAATCACCTGGTGATCTTCACAAAATGCTGGTGCCTTACCCCCGCCCAGAGATTCTGATTCAATTGTTTGGCATGAATCTGGGCATTAGGGTTTTTAAAAATCTTACACTCTAATCTCCTCTGATTCTAATGTGCAGTAAAGTTTGGGGAAGCACTACATTCAGGATTTCATTACTTACGGATTATCTTTCCTCCTTAGGTTAGTGGGTAACCTCTCGCCATCTCTCTCAGGGCCAGGAAGTAGAATTGGGGAATTTTCCCAAAGGGCAGGCAGGCATTTAAGTTTGATTCTCCCTCAGGCTTTACCCAGCTTTTTCCTGCAATCCCCACCCCAACTGCCAGATGGTTTGTTCGACTTGGAAAAAAAAAAAAAAACACAGCCCTTTTCTTCCACGTGCAGAACAAAGTGATGAAGACTCTGAATATTCGGGTAAAATTGCAGCTGTATTCATCTTTGTCTCCTCTTTTCCCCTTCCCAAATACAGCTCAGTCACACTTCAAATCAAGTGGTCTCAAGTGTGAATTTAAAAACAAAGTTCAGGGAATTCCCTGGTGGTCCAGTGGTTAGGACTCCATGCTTCCACTGCAGGGGGCACGGGTTCGATCCTTGGTTGGGGAACTAAGATCCCACATGCCGTGACATGGCCAAAATAAATAAATAAATAAAAATAAAGTTAGAATTGAAAAAAAAAGTTAATACGCGCACGCAGGATCGGCTGGCCGTCACAGACGTGGTTGATAGATGCAGATCTCACTGTGCCGTTGTTCCGTATAGGTATGTACCTGTTGAGCCTCATAATCAATCCGTATTTTGTTATAATCCAGGAACTGGTTACATTCAATGTTCTCCGGTGTTCACTTGACCAGGTCACTTGTTGGGGAAGGGACATCCGAAACAGCTTGCCCCTCCGCCCCTTTGAATCAACCAAGCTAATACATTCCCTACCCAGTAAATACTAAATATGAATTAACTGATGAGCTTTATAGGTCAGTTAAAAAGTGAAGTTTAAAATATGTTCATGTTGATCTTTTACAAGTGGTTCACCCCCTCCCCTCCTTATTCATTCCAGCGGCTAATATGGAAAATGTAACGAATTCTGACCTGCCAGGCTCAAGTTTACTGCCAAAAAGGAAAGGGGGCAGGTTGCTAAGGCAAATTAATACTATAAGCATAGGAAAGCGACAGCCTGCTATGGGAGTACGCGAACACGCAGGTTTTAAACACCACTCTGACCGCACTTTGCATTCAAATGACCAGTATGCTAATTACAGGCCTTATCTGTTTGTTCAAGGCCTTAAGAGTCTTGGAAGCTCAGAGCACAGACCCCAGCCAGCAGTTTGACTGCACGTTTGTGGAAACAATAACATGGCATTTCTTTAAACATATTTTCAAATTCAAGCTTCTTACAAATCGAGATTGGCCTTTCCCCCATTCAGGGAATTAGTGAGGCTTAACTGTGTTCACTATGGTGCCGGGCCGCACAAACTCCTGCTAACAAAGGCCCTGACTCTTCCTGGAGCACTGCCGGTGGGGGCGGATTTCCATGGTAATTTGCTGGTTCTCTTTTGAAAGACGTGGGGCGTCTTTGGAAACGGGAGGAGGGTGCACTTTCTCACTAATCTTGGGATCGTCTTTGACCCTTTTTAATTTTCACCACCCATGTAAGGAGAGAAAGAACTCTTAACCCGGCTTTTTGTAATTTAAAAAGCAAACTGCCCCCCTCATTCTGTTCTTGAGAGGGAGGTAGACAGACAGAGAATCATTCTCCCTCTACTCAAATTGAAATTATCAATCATTTATCAAAGCTACATTGGGGGTGGGGAGCTGAGGATTTATCACCCTTCCCCCCAGGCTCTATTTGGATTTGCCTGCTGGAGGGGGGTGATGGTGAAAGTTACCGTGTTCTAGTTATACCACACTGCCCTCAAATTCCTTAGATTTTTAGTAAACTCTAAATGATCTAGACTCTCCATAACAGCAGCCTCAAGTAATAAATTTATTATTTGTTTTACTATATTCCACTTTTTTTAAAAGCCTGTCCCCCACACACAACACACATACATGTTGACATCTGAGTCATCTCTCTAGAGTTTAAGACAATGATCCATGGACACGACAGGCCTGTCCTAAACAAAATTATAAACTAGTCTTAATATGTTTTTTCCCTTCCTGTGTTCCATTCTTCCTTTCAGGGACTTCTCCCAGCCCCCCAGAGGCCCAGTGAACTAAGGTTGCTGCCCATTTCCTTCCTGGGTCTGTGAAAAAGGAAATCTGATTGACTTCTTCTCAGTACAGTCTTAGCCATTCCATGTATTGCTTCTTTTAGGTATCTGCATTTAGGAATGAAGTGCACAGGTGAAAATGCAGAAGCCAGCGTAGGTTTGAGGGGAGTGGATGAGAAAGGCACGTTTTTGGTGAAGAAAAAGAGCCTGCTAAAGAGACTGTCCCACAGCCAAGTTTGGTTCTGATGTGGGCCAGGGTTCTCAGACATCAGAACTCCATGATTTCAAAGACAGAATTCTGCATTCATACACGGAAGCAAGACTTTTCATCAACTCCAAGAAACTTAAGACAAAAACAGGGCTTTTGGTCAGAGAGAAATTTAAAATGCCTCTCAGTGCCGATGACCCTCAGCTTTCTGGTTAATTTCAACCTGACCATATTAGGAGTCTAGGCCAGTCCCTGCCTCAAGAACATCTGTCTTCACTGCCGTGCATCTTTATGCATCCCGATATAGAAGGCTGGGGGTGATAGTGCGGTTGGGGAGCAATCTCATGGCTATTTTAGCAGAGGCTTGAGATAACCTGGATGAAAACAGACTGGTTAAATTGGAAAGTCATTTTCTGGTCTGGGGATTTTGATTGGCTACAATACACCGCTTTATTTTTAAATAACATCTTCATTTTTAAACACTCAAGTTCTCTTGTTTAAAAAATGACATTTAAAAATAATCCAGCACTTGAAGATAAGTTGGATGTTTTCTGCAACTTTTGGAAAATCTGCTTGTACTGAAAAACAAAAATAATAATCAAATACATTTTCCTCTAAGCAAATTCTCTCCCTGGTCCATTTTCGATGAACTCTGAGCCCAAAGCTGTTTCTACACTGGCCCAGGGAAATGAACTAGGCCATTTACCCAAGAGGTCATTTGCAAGGCTCCTAGGGAAAGGGGTAATAGTTTTTCAAATAATCTACTGTGCCAAAACACACAAAAAAGGAAGGCGCAGAAACAAAACAAAGGAATGCCCTGGCGGTCCAGTGGTTAGGACTCAGTGCTTTCACTGCCGAGGGCCTGGGTTCAATCCCTGGTTGGGGAACTAAGATCCCGCAAGGCACACAGCACAGCCAAAACAAAAACAAACAAACAAAAAAATACAAAACAAAATAAAACCTCACACATTCCCCTGGAATAGTGGCAGGATAGTTTCAAAGTGTCTGAATCAGAAAGGCAAATAAACTACAGAAAGGTTTAGAGGCTCAAGGACTCGGCTACCGGGCTAGGTGTTCTGAAACTCCCCTGGGTGCGAACCATTCACAAGCTCCATTCCATAAGCTAGAGCTTATCAGTTACTCTGCTCAACTAGAAAATGATTGGGTGCCATCCATCCACATCACAGAAAGGGAGGCAGGTCCCAAGGAAGCATCCTAGAGGAGATGACGATATCTGATGCATAGCTTGAGCTGAGAATGGAGTATGAAAATCCCTAAGGACAGAAGACACAGAGGATAAGCAGCCCGTGTTTAAAAGCTGCCTCACAGTCGGAGCTATACTATTTACAACCTGTGATTAGTTTTATTTCAATTCATTTCATTTCATTTAACAGTCACGACTTTTCTTCAGTAGCACAGAGGAAGATAAAATGAATTGAATCCAGTGAATCAGTAACCTCTTGAACACATTATTTTATATGCAATGGAGTGATGGGGCTCTGAGCTAGTTTCCCCAAAAGTCAAGTCAAACAGGCCCAGTCCCTGCCCTCTGGATGCTCACAAAGACAGATAATCCAGGAAGGAACAGAAATGTGTGTGCAAGAAATATTGGACAAACATTGTGCAGTATCAGTGGCCACCTGTGAATATTTCATGGACACTTCTGAATGGACCAGCCGGTCCTCTCCAGCACACTGTGGGTTTGGTGAATGTTATATCTCAAGAGATGCAAATTAACTTTAAACGCGAGATTAATCAGGATGGGTACATCTGCAATCAAAAAGATAAAAATGATTTCGAAATTGCCTTTTATTCATGTCATGGGCAACAGAGATGACTGTCCAGAAATGAAATAAATAAGATCAATGCTTGATGGCAAGGCCATGTTCACTGCTATCTATCCAGCGCTTAGCACTCTGCCAGGTATCTAGAGGTGCGCAGTATTGATGAACCAAGCGAAAGACATGCTGTATAAAGAAAAGAGTTGGTGCATGCAGTGGGGAAAGCATGGGGCAATGGTGGGTACCGCTTGGGTGGAGAAGCCCTCCCTTGCTCACTGTCAAGAGCATGGCATTGCACCTTCCAGAATGAAACAAACGGAGGTGAAGTTTTATGTGCAACAGTTGATCAAAGAGGCCAAGAATTGGCTGTGACAAAAATACAGGAAGAAGGAAGGACATAAACAACAATATAACTCATCAGTTCAGATGTTAGAGGGTATTGAGAGTGGCAAAGGAAGGGAAGGCACCACTTAAAACAGAGGTTAAAGAGAACAGAAAGGGCTCGTGCTAATAAATCAGGGGAAAGAGAAGAGACCAAAAACTAGCCCTGTAATGAGTGAGAGAGGTTATGGAATGAATAATGATTCAAGCTTACAAGAGTGGCGCCTTTTTAAAAGTCAGCTTTCAGACAAATGAATAAACTAATTTAAGCTAGCAGCAAGTCATGAAGGCCTCATAAAAATAGCCATCAACCAGAATGAGGTAAGGGACTACTTAGGAAATGTGAGCCAACTCACACAGCCAGCAGCTATGATATACGAAATCATAAGAAGGAAAAGACCGGTTATACTTTCTGTGCTGTATTCGGATTTATGGGAGAGAAATGTCAAAAGCCACGACAAGAAAAACAAACAGGAAGACCTCATTCATTTCAGCCCATCCAATTTAGTTTTGTGATAATTCCAGACCTAGGGTGGAATAAAGTTATCTTTTCCATTTCCTACCAAAGAACTGTTTGCTAAGTAAATCACTAGTGTTCATGTCAGACAGGATTTAACCAGTTTGGGAAAAGATCATTTCTTTTAATTATTTCTGTGGCATTAATTTCTATATCCATGTCCTAATCATCAACATGTCTCATTCATTCGATGAGCAATCTTTTTTTTTTATTACCACCTATTATGTGTCAGGAAGCACTTAGATATAGATAGAACTATATCTGTATTCCTGCCCTCAAGAACCTCATACTCAGGGATCAGAGATGGAGGAGGGGAATTAGAGGGAAAAACATCCATTTAAAAATCATTATTCAAATTCCTTTCCCATTTAGGTTGTTACAGAATACTGAGCAGAGTTCCCTGTGCTATACAGTAGGTCCTTGTTGGTTATCCATTTTAAATATAGCAGTGTGTACAAGAATTTGAAAAAGAATAGTTACATGTATATGTATAACTGAATCACTTTGCTGTACACCTGAGACTATCACAACACTGTTAACCAACTATACTCCAATATAAAATAAAAAGTTAAAAAACAATCATTATTGAATGTCTACTGTATGTCATGAGAAATGCTGTATATTTGACCTATGTAACCTGCATTTCCCCATGTACACGGGTACAAATGAATTTACCGTAATAGTAATAAGTAAAACTTGCTTCCTCTTGGCACAGTGGGGAACAACAGAGAATCTTTTCTTTTTTTCCCCAACCAATTACTATTGGCTTTCCCTTCCTCCAAACTAACATCCCGCAGGCAAATGGAGCAGCTAAATCTCAGGAAGAACCTGCCAGAATCAGCCCCTGCACCTCCATCCTCATCCCACCCAGAAGATCTTCTTAATAATTAGAAACTTTCCAAGAGCCTCTTGGTGTCTAGATGAAGCTTAGCTGTCTAACACCCAGAACACTCCAGAAAACATTTTGAACCTTTATTAACTGTTAGGTCTCAAGTTTCCCGGAACCATACCTGACCTTGATCACACATGAGATCACATACACTTTAATAACTCGCATGGCACTGACTCGTGTCCCCCACTTGCTCAGTCCCCCTTACTGCTTCCCCAGTTATTTCTGAGAATCCTCAAGAACAGTTCTTTTCTGTTATTCTTCTACTCCCTCTCTCCTCACAAATGTCAACTGCCAGCAAATTAATTGAACAAATGTTTCTTAGGTACATACTATGTGCCAGGCACTGGCCCAGTTGCTGGGAATCCAGCGGGGACCACTGACAGACAAGCGTCCCTTTTCTTACGGAGCTCACATTTTTAGTGAGAGACAGTCAGGGGCGGCCCCTCCACCCCTTGCCAGCAGCTGGAGGGAGCCTCTGGCTGTGGGAACACGGAGGCCCCTGATGGGGTGGGGTGTGGGTTCCTGGGCGCTCACAGCTGCAGATGCGCAAAAGCCCACGAATGATGCCACCCTCCCTTCCAGAAGCTTTGGCTTCCCATCTATGGGTCTACCCAGAAAGGTAGAAACGCCCCCTTTCTTTTCCCTGCCACACTTGGTCACCTGGACACTGAAGCCACGTTGCTTCTACCCTGTATCTCAGTGAAGCCCATGGGAGAAGAGGGGTTTCAACTTCTTCCTGCAGCAACACCCCCTTCTCCAGAGCTCGCACCACCCCGGCTCAGACTTGCCAGCTCTGTTCGTGTGCTCCTCCACCTCCACAGCCTTAGGTTTCCCAGAGTCCTCCTCACAGAGCCTTGTCCTTTCCGCAAATCGTCTCAAGCAAATAGACATCTGGTGGTCTTCACACACCCAGATGTGTCTGAATCTCAATTTAGGGTCAGCAGCAGGACCCCTGATACACATAATGTATTTCACGTAACTCTTGGAATAACCTCATGAGGTCAGGTACAATTCTTCAGTCCATGATCAATAATTCCAAATTCCAGAAAGCTTTGAAAGCCAGTTTTTTATAAGTTGCCCGACAAAACTTATACGGTAACAAAACCTGTGAGGCTCTCTCTGTAAATATTCATATGTTTCATTGCAGAAATATTAATGTGATTGATTCCTGGGTTCTGTTCCAAATCCCACTAAGGGTGTTGTACACCATGCAGTAGTTTTAAAATAAAGAGAAAATACTGAATTATGAAATTTATCTGGCCTGAAGGCTTTTGGACAAAAGGTTGGAAAACTACTTCTACACCAGTTTTATAGATAAGGAAACTGACATTCAGAGACTTGGCCAAGGTCACAGAGCTAGCAAATGGTGGAGCCTGGAGGAGAATCAAGGTCTTTCTGACTCCTAACCCTTTGCAATGTCCAATACATATGTTTGGCTGGGTGTTTATGTAAGAGGTAGGGTGTATGGGTGGATGTTACAATCAAAGGAAGGTTGAGACCAAGTAATCAGAGCACATCTCAAAATTCTGCCTTGCAAAATTGTGTATCTGTTAGTTAGCCGCGTTGGTAGTATTGTTTGTCACAATTCTATCCTCAAAAGAAATTATTTTCTGAGAGTACATTTTAGTACTGCTTTTAGAAAACTGACAAAGGGTTAATGAGAAAACTCAGAAAGAGGATCCATTTCTAAAGGATTCCATGCTGTTTATCACTCTACTCTCTGGTGGGGACATGTGGATTTGCAGTAGAAAATCTGAACAGTACTATTTGCTCAAGATAAACCCCCTATGTGGCCAAATAAGCCATGCTCCAGAAATGTGACAGCTTCATGGTGCATTCCCAGCACTCTAATAACCATAACCATAAGAGGTGTTATTTTTGAGAAACTACTAGGGACAAGAAGCTCTGCTATATAGTTTATATCATTTTATTTAATAATCTCACAACAACCCTTAAATGCAGTTAGAGATGGTGATGATGATGATTGCTGATGATTATAACAATGTATTAAATCTTTCCAATGTGGTAGGCATTGTGTGGGCTAAATTCTTTATGTGAATTAATCCTTTCAACAAACCTGTGACACGTACTATTATTATCCCATTAGATAAGGAAATCAAGGCACGGAAAGCTTATAGTAAGTGCCCAATGCCACACAGCTGGTTAAGTAGTCACTATTTCATAGCGGAGCGAGGTTGAGAATCCAGTTCTATCCGTTTCCAAAGACCAATATGGCCTCAGTAAACTGGTTTCCTCAATGACATATGTGAGAATGCCCCCAAACACTTCTTAACATCCAGCTACATAGTATATGCGTGCAACAGGCTGTCCGATTAGGTTGGGTTACTTACATGGATTCTAGAGTCTGATATGCAATCACTCATTAATTATGAGAGCCACCTGATGACTACATGTGCCCTATGAAGTATCATCAGAAAGAATATTTTAATACAGACATCAAAGGGTTGGGAAAATGGCAGGTTGCGTGTGAAAGAATCACATGCAGCTCCGGAGGCTCGGGGAAAGTATCACTGCATTAAAGAATACACCAATTCTCTACAGGCAAACAGAAGTGGGTAAGATCTGCCCTCAATTATGGGAGCTAAGAGTGAAGATTCCCCCCACTAGGTGCCCAGCATGTAGCAACATGTTCAGACTCTCTGGAGAGCAACATTAGATCAAAGTAGTGACCGAGACAGGATATCACAAAGTAGACGAAGTGCAAACAGTGGCCGGGTCAAGTATGATGTCTGGGACTACAGGATGGCATTTTCCATGGACCTCAGCTGCCTCACCTGTAAAATGGGGATCACAGTAGCACCCCTAGCTGAAGGAAGGGAGTTACAGCAGATAGCCTCAAGGTCCTTGCCAGCTCCAAGATCTATGACTCATTTGAAAGAGCCATCCAAGAGGTAGAGTAATGACTACAAGTACACAAAAGCCTTAACATGAGATTAAGACATTCTTGTGCTCAAAAATAAAAAAAGCCTTCCCTCCTCACCCCTGCCCCCAGTTCAACCTGAATTGCAAACATTTCCCTGCAGGGAAAGAATTGCAAAGATTTTTCTGCAGGAAACATAGCCCAGTCTCAGAAAGGCAAGATGTCTCCATTTGAGGCACGTCCCAACCTGGACACATGGCCACAGCCATTCTGAAGTCTCAGAGTACTTATGGGAACCTCACTGGAAGCACACGCAGTCCATACAGATGATCAAATTCAGCAGTTTAAAGATAGGAGCTTCAAGACAGCTCTGGGTTGGTGCAACTGCCCTGGAACCCCAGACAGGCTGTTCTTTTGTTTCAGGGTTACCTTGTGCCCATCTAATGCAAAATCATTTTGTAATGGCTTGAATGGGTAGAAAATTGACCATAAAAAAAGAAAGAGCTAATCTAGTGCACTGCATATCTGGCAAACGGGTTAGCAGAATGCAATGTCAGGTCCCGCTTTATCCTGCACTGTCATTAATGATACAGAGGACAGAAAGAAAAAGGCAGTCAGATTCGGTCTACAGAAGAGTCCAATTAAGGGTCGTCTGGAAGCAAGGACATTAAAAACAATGGATGTGGGTGTGAAAACAGAACACTGTGCTGGAGGGTGCAGATGGGAAGAAACGGCCCTATTCATCTGGAAAACGAATTAGAACTCACCATTCTCAGGACGTACACATCAGGCGGCAGTGGGGGATTGGCAGTGGGAAGAGGAAGAGACCATAACAGCAGTCTGAAGGAGGCCCCGGTCCTGACATATGAGATACAGACTGTGTCACAAGGCAACGAGACTGTGGTCTTACAGAGAAGGTACAAAGGGAGATGAAACACCCATCAGGTTGTTAAGCAGAAGGAAGATGTATTCTGTTTTGGTTTTGCTTTATTTTGCTAAGAATATCTGGTCATTACCCATTCATCCCATTTATTCTTTCAGCATGAATTTACTGATGCATTTGTTTTGCTTAGCTCTTTACAAAGTACTTGAGGAACTACTTATGGAGCTAGGTAAGATGCAGCCCCTGCTCTTAAGAAGCTGAAAATATAAGTCGGGAGACAAGACATCTATGCAAGAGTTATAAATATAGCAAAGAAACATCATAGGTTACAAGGTAGTGTACAAATCACCTCTTTTGCTATGGATACAGTGGGTTTGAAGAGCAAGAAAATAGTGGTGTTGAGTAGAATAAAAATTAACCAGAAGCCCTAGCCTCCAAGGACAGATAGATAGATAGTTTTTTTTTTCTCCCGGACAGGACTTGGAAGATTCTACTTCCTCAGTCCCCCATGAGCTATGGGATGTGCCCATAACCAACTAACCAAGACTCTACAGGGTAGCGACAAACCACTAGAATTAGATGAGGCAACATTATAGGTGTGTACTGCCTGGCAAAGAGGGCTTATAACGTAAATATCTTCTCTCTACCCTGTAGAGGAGGCTCTTTAGGAAAGGAGTTGCCCCTCTCTCAGTGGATCAACTAACTTTTCAGAACTGACATTCAGTCTCATTTCTCATATCCTCAAGTGCTCACTCCCAGGTGGTGCTGAATATATAAGAGTCAACATCACACCGCCTCCAGATTGGGAGACAGGCAGACACACACTGGGATGGACAATTACAGTTTGTATTGATTGAGAATACAGGTTCAAAATCCAGCCATGCAGGATTCAAAAACAATTAGAAATCAGCAATAAAAAGACAACCAACTCCCCCACTCCCAACACACAGACCCAACACAACATACGTCTACAAATTAAAAACACAAACACACTTCTAAACAACTTTTAAATAAAAGAGGAATTTAAAATGATATTACAAATGCTTTAGAACTGAATGATGATGAGAGCAGTACCTATCAAAGTCCATTGGATGCAGTCAAGGCAATATTCAGAGAAAAATATATGGCCTTAAATTCACTTACTAGAAAATAAAAACAAATGGAAAATAATTAATTAAGCTCTCAAATCCAGAAGTTATAAAAAGCACAGTAAAATAAATTCATGGAGAGTAGAAGGAAGGGATTGATAAAGATAAAATCAGAAAATGGTGAAATAGAAGACAAAATATTTTAATATTAAAATAATATGTAACCAAGGTAATATTAAAAATAAGAGAATACTACATAAAATCTTATTAAAAAGTTTTTTTTAGTGAGGTACCATTGGTTTATAACTTTATATGTTTCATGTTACAGCACTATATTTTAACTTTGTATACCCTACAGTGTGCTCACCACCAAAAATTCAGTTTCCATCTGTCACCATACAGTTGATCCCCTTTACCCATTTCACCCTCCCCCCAAACCTCCCCCTCTGGTAACAGCTGCTCTGCTCTTTGTATCTATTTGTTTGTTCTAAACTAATATATTTCAATGGGAAAATTTCTAGGAAAAAACAAATTACTAACGTTTATCCAAGAAGTAGAAAAAAAATCATAGGCAAAAATCATAGAACAAGTTGAAAAGATAAGCAGTTTTATCCTTCCAAACCTTTAAATCAGACAATTCCCATTTTATATAAATGGTTCCATAGTATCGAAAAGATGAGCTGCTCTCACAACTTGAACAGACAGGACAAGAAGGAAAAAGAAAATTATAAACTAATCTCACTTATAAATAAAAATATTAAAATCCTAAAGCAAATGGAATGTAGCAGCTTATTAAAATGATACATCATGTCCAAGCAGGGTTTATCTCAGGAATCTAAGGATAGTTCAACATTAGCAAATTTATTAACACAATCCACTACAATGACAGATCAAGACAAACCATACAGTCATCTCAACAGATGCAGAAAAAAATTTTGACAAAATTTAATACCCATCCATGATAAAAACCCATAGCAAGAAAGGAATACAATAGAACTTCCTCAACAAACCTTTAGAAAATTGCCAGGAGGTAATTCTGGCTACAAGCACAAGCTTTGGTGTCAGACTGCTTAGGTTTGGGTCTTAGTTCCATCACATACAAGCTGTGTGATCTTGGGCAAATTATTTAATCTCTCTGAGCTTCACTTTACTCATTCATAAAAACGAGGAAAATAATAGTACCTTCTACTCATAGTATTGGTATGAGGTTTAAATGATGTAAATTATATAAAGACACTTACAAGAGTGTCAGACAATATTAAGTACTCAATAAGCCGTTATTATTAGTACTGCATATTGACAAAACATTAAGATGAGAAACAAGACAACGATGGTCATTATCACCACTTTCTATTCAACATTCTGATGTCCTAACCAATGCAACAAGGTAAGAAAAATAAATAAGAGAATAAGAATTAGAAAGCAAAAGAAAAAATTGCTATTGTTTACAAATAATATGGCTGTATAGAAATCTGAGACACTCAGCCGATAAAATATTAGCATCAATATGAAAGTCCAGCAGAGTGGTTACATAAGATACCAGTCTACAAAAACCAATAACTTTCCTGTATATCAGCAATAACTTATTAGGATATCTCATAGAAAAAAAAAGTGTCATTTACCATAGCAACAAAAACTACAAAATACTAGTTATAAGACCCTGAGCTTGTTATTTAACCTCTTTGGGCCTCAGTTTTCTTAAATGTCAAATAGATAAGTTAATAGTAGCTACCTCATAGTGTTCTTATGAGGACTGAATGAGAGAAAGCATGCACAGTACTTAACAGTGTTCTCCTTCACAGAGGCTATGTACTCATTAAATGGTAACATTACTACTACTATTGTTATTATTGCTGTTGTTGTTTTGAAATTGGGTGATTTTCTTCCTCACAAAGTCCTGGTGAAAGAGGTATGACTCACAGTGTCATTCTCTTTCTGCAAATAAGAAATTGTTCAACAGAGTAGGGAAATGGTTTAGCCAAAGTAGGAGCATGTCAGAGCCCAAATTAGGCACACCATCTGGTTTCCCCTTTAAACAACCAAGGCACTCTGATGTACAGAGCAGTAAACAGATTAGCATAGTTCAGGGTGCGTGGGAGGGGTCTGTGGTCTAGAGCAATCCTGGAATTGTGCTCTTCCCCTTGCCAACAAAATCCCTGAAAGACAAGGAACATCCTGGAGTTATTCAGGGGTTAAGGGGTTAAGTTATTCAGGGGTTCAAGTCAGTCTCTGAGTCCAGCTAATCTTGAGCAGTGTTGAGGAGTCTAGAGCTTCTTTTCATGTGTAAGAAGCCACTGCTTTTGCAATAAATGCCCAGTTCCATGTGCCCACTCTTTCCTACAAGAAGAGATGACTGCTTTAGCAGCAGGGTGCTACAGAAGGCCTCTCTGGAGAATCTTGTTTCTCTTTAGTTAGGTTCAAATAATTTAGTGTCTGCTTGCAAGTCACTGGAGAGAAACAGATATAGAATAAAAGACGGTGTCTCTTCCCTTTCACTCTGAGGCTTTTCACAACAATTCCATTCAGTAATTCTTTCTAACAGAAAATTTTCGTGAACCTTGAATATTGTTAGATTCTTTGCTAAGCATTTTATACATATCATCTCTTTTAATCATCACAATGACTTTTGCGGTAGATACTATTTTCATCCTCACTTGGCAGATAGGAAACTCAGGCACAGAGAAATTAAGTGATTTGTCCTAGCTCACATAATAAATGAGGAAAAGAGCTAATATTAAAGTCCAGGTCTGTGGACACCTAGCTCCTTCCACTTGACCATGACCTGACTGAAGAATACTTCATTCCATTATGCTTTCCGGGTATTTCCCAAAAGTGTGAGGCAGAGAAGTTCTTTTGAGGAAAGCACATGTTAGGCATTTGGCTTCAGCCACCAGTTTTTCCAAGCTAGTGTAAGAAGAAAGAGGTCTTTCTTTTTCTTCAGATAACAGGAGCTGAAGCTGTCATATGGCAGTACAAACAGTATGTCATGGAAAGGGCAAAGCCAGTCAGCCCGGGCTTCCCTGGTGGCGCAGTGGTTGAGAATCTGCCTGCCAGTGCAGGGGACACGGGTTCGAGCCCTGGTCTGGGAGGATCCCACGTGCCGCGGAGCAACTGGGCCCGTGAGCCACAATTACTGAGCCTGCGCGTCTGGAGCCTGTGCTCCGCAGCAAGAGAGGCCACGACGGTGAGAGGCCCGTGCACCGCGATGGGGAGTGGCCCCTGCTCTCCGCGACTGGAGAGAGCCCTCACACAGAAACGAAGACCCAACACAGCCAAAAATAAAAATAAAATAATAAAAAAAAAAAGCCAGTCAGCCCTAAGCGGTGATTGCCACTATGACAGAATGATAATCTTCAAAGCAGTGGCCTTTCTCTCCTGAGGCAGTGAAAAAAAATGAGGTAATTTCCTGACTCAAGGGTTCTACAGTTTGATGGAGGTGTAACAAACCACAGTTGTCTCTCTTCTGTTCCCATTTGGCTTGATAACCTAAGGCAGGCAAGCAACAGGGTCTTCAGCAGAAATCTGATCTGCTGGGACTGGACCTCCAGGCCAGCCTCTTGTGCCACTCTTACCCCAAGCAAGATCCTGTTACCTGATGAGACTGAGCTTTTATGGTATATACAGAACCCTCCGTCTGGGAATTTTTTCACTTCTAGGAGGTTCCACAGATGTCTGGCTTCAATTTGCAGGGTACATCTGCCCAAAGTTCAATTCAACCCAAGCCAATGCTCTGCAGGTCATGAGTCCATGATGCTTATGCATTCTTTTCTAATGAAGATGGTACCTGGTCTCAAGTGTGGCACTACACTCAGTACACCATACAGCCATGATTTAACAAATCTTTAAAATTAGAAACTCCTTACCTTGATGAAACTTATCTACTAGAAATCTACAGCAAGCATGCTTTAATGGTGAAAATTTAGAAGCATTTTCATTAAAATGAAAAAGAAGAAAAGGATGATCATTAACAACTACGATTCCATATGGTATCCTAGCCAATGCAATAAGACATAAAAAGAAGTTAGGTTTAAAAATGAAGTGACAATCTATTCAGACCTCATAGCACTTTTAAAAGCAATTGGGTATATGATTCACAGGCCAAAATTGATAGCTTTCTATACACTAGCACTAACCAGCTGGGAAGTGTAATAGAAAAAAAAAAAACCAACCTCTGAAATACATAGGAATAAATCTGACCCCCAAAATGGTCAAAATTTTTATGAAGAAAACTATAAAAATTTATTGAACATCATAAATATAACAACATAAATATAGATAAATATAACTATAAATATAGATGAGAGACAGGATGTTGAGGATATAAATTCTCACAAAAGGAATCTTATAAGATCAACATAATGACAATCTAAGTCTTAAAAGATACTTCATAAAATTTGACAAGCTGATTATAAAATTCAAAAATAAAACGAATATGTAAGAATAGCCAAGATAATTTTAAAAAGAAATAGGCAAGGTATTTGTAGATATCAAAGCATGTGATACCTCTGAGTAATTAAAATGTATTTGCATAAGACTAGACAAAAATAAATCAGTAGAGCATAATGAAAAGTCTAGAAACTGATTCATGTATCTATGGGAATTCAGTAAAAGTGGCATCTCAAATCACTGAAAACCCTGACTATTCAAAACACTGCATCTATACAATAGGTTATCAGTTTAAATAAATAACATATTTACCTAATATACATCATTTGGAAAACTAAATTTCACGTGAATGAAAGACCTAAATGAAAAATATGGACGTAGTCTTCATCTAGAATATATAATAAATGCCTACAGATCAACAAGACAAAGATGATCAACACAGTAGCAAAATGCGCAAAGAATGAAAACCAAAAGTTCACAGAATAGTAAACCCAAATGGCCAATAAATCTGAAAATATGTCCACTCTTCCTAGTAATTAACAGTGAGATACCATTTTCATCCATCAGATTTTCAAAATGTAATTTTTTTTGAAACATCAAATGTTGACAAGAAAAATGTTTAACCTGACACTACTCAAGCCACTAGCTGTAACTTCCAGGTTATAAGAAATACAAGGGAAACAAGAACATGTAAAATAATACTGTTATCACAACACCATTTGAAACAATCAGACAAATACGGAACAGTCTACAAGACAATTAACTTGGTATCTTTCAAAATCAATGTTATGGGGGAAAAAGGTGGGAGTATTGTTCTAGAATAAAAGAGTCTAAAGAGACATAACAAAATGCAGAGTTTCACAAATGACCAAAATGACTCAAAAAGAAATGTAAAAATCTGAATAGACCTATATAAAGACATTGAGTTAATAATCAATTAATTTCTACAAGGAAAAGCCCAGGACAAGAAATTCACTGGTGAATTCTACAAAATGTTTAAAGAAGAATTAACACTGATACTTCATAAACTCTTCTAAACTTAGGAGGGAACACTTCCTAACTCCTTCTGTGAGGCCAGTATCACCCTGATACCAAAACCTGATAAAGACATCGACAAAGAGAAAACTACAGACCAATACCCTTTACAAATAATAGATGCAAAATCCTCAACAAAATAGCAGCAAATCAAAGCCAGCAGCATATAAAAAGGATGATACATCGTGACCAAGTGGTATTTATCCCAAAAATGCAAGATTGGTTCAACATATGAAAATCAATCGACGTAACACACCACTTTAGTAGAATAAAGGGGAAAACCCCACACGATCATCTCAATAAAAAAAGAAAAAGCATTTGACAAAACCAAACATTCCTTCATGATGAAAACACTCGACGAACCAAAGATAGAAGAAAACCTCCTCAACCTGATAAAGGGTATCTATGAAAAACCCATAGCTAACATTATACTTAATAATGAAGGGCTGAAAGTTTCCGCATAAGATCATAAGACATAAATGTCAACTCTCACCATTCCTATTCAACATTGCTTGGAGGTTTTAGCCAGGACAATTAGGTCAGGAAAAGAAATAAATGGTATCTAGACTGGAAAGGAAGAGGTAAGACTATCTCTGTTCATTAATGATATGATCTTATATAGAGAAAATCCTAAGGAATCCACTAAAAAACTTTTAGAGCAAATAAATGAGTTCAAAACAACTCAGTATCAAAAAATAAACACCCTGATTTTAAAAATGGGCAGAAGATCTGAATAGACATTTTTCCAAAGATGATATACAGATGGCCAACAGTCACATGAAAAAATGCTCTAAATCACTAATCAACAGAGAAATACAAATTGAAACCACAATGAGACATCACCTCACATCTGTCAAAATGGTTATCATCAAAAAGTCTATGAATAACAAATGTTGGCGAGGATGCAGAGAAAAGGGAATGCTAGTAAATTGTAAATTGGTGCAGCCACTGTGGAAAACAGTATGGAGGTTCCTCAAAAAGCTAAAAATAGAGCTACCATATAATCCAGCAATTCCACTGCTGGGTAAATATCTGAAGAAAACAAAAACACTGATTCAAAAAGATACATGTACCCCAATGTTCATAGCAGCATTATTTACAGTAGCCAAGATATAGAAGCAACCTAAGTGTCCATCAACTGGTGAATGGATAAACAAGATGTGGTACACACACACACACACACACACACACACACACACACACACACACACAGCGGAATATTACTCAGCCATAAAAAAGAATGAAATTCTGCAATTTGCAACAACGTGGATGGACCTAGAGGATATTATACTCAGTGAAATGAGTCAGACAGAGAAAGACAAATACTCTTTGTTATCACTTATATGTGGAATCTAAAAAATAAACAAATGTATATAATAAAATCGAAACAGATTCACAGATACAGAGAACAAACTAGTGGTAAGCAGTGGGGAGAGGGAAGGAGGGGCAAGACAGGGAAAGGGAATTAAGAGATACAAACTACTATGTATAAAATAAATAAGCAACAAGGATATACTGTACAGCATAGGGAAATATAGCTATTATTTTATAATAATTTTAAGTGGAATATAATCTATAAAAATATCGAAGCACAGTGTTGTACACCTAAAACCAATATAATATTGTAAATCAACTACACTTCAATAAAATAAATAAATGAGTTCAGGAAGGTTGCAGGATACGAGATCAATATAAAAATTGTATTTCTATACATTAGCAATGAGCAATCTAAAAATGAAATTAAGAAATCATTTCCATTTACAATAGTATCAAAAAGAATAAAATACTTAGCAATAACTCTAACCAAAAGAGTGCAAAAATTGTACAGTGAAAACAAAATATTATTGATAGAAATTAAGACTTAAATAAATGAAAAGACAACCCATGTTCATGGATTGGAAGACTTATTAAGATGGCAGCACTCCCCAAATTTATCTATAGATTCAAAGCAATCCCTATCAAAACTCCAATGGCCTATTTTTGCAGAGATGGACAAGCTGATCCCAAAATTCATATGGAAATTCAAGGGTCCCAGGATGGCCAAAATAATCTTGAAAAAGATGAACTAAGTTGGAAGACTCATACTTCCAGTTTCAAACTTACTACAAAACTACAGTAAGCAAGACAGTGTGGTAGTGGCATAAGGATAGACATATAGAACAATGTAACAGAATTGAAAGTCCAAGACCATTTAAAGAAAAAAGAACAGTCTCTTCAACAAATGGTGCCAGGACAACTGGATATCCACATACAAAAGAATGAATTTTGACCCCAACCTTATGTCATATACAAAATTTAACTCAAAATGGTTCAAAGACTTAAATATAAGTACTAAAAACTATAAAACTTTTAGAAGGAAACACAGGAGTTAATCTTCGTGTGTTTGGACTAGGCAACATTTTCATAGATATGACACCAAAAGTATGAGCAGACAAGGGGGAAAAATAGAGCCTCTTCAATAAGTGGTGCTGGGAAAATTGGACAGGTACATGTAAAAGTATGAAATTAGAACACTCCCTGACACCATGCACAAAAATAAACTCAAAATGGATTAAAGACCTAAGTGTAAGGCCAGACACTATCAAACTCTTAGAGGAAAACATAGGCAGAACACTCTATGACATAAATCACAGCAAGATCCTTTTTGACCCAGCTCCTAGAGAAATGGAAATAAAAACACAAATAAGCAAATGGGACCTAATGAAACTTAAAAGCTTTTGCACAGCAAAGGAAACCATAAACAAGATGAAAAGACAACCCTCAGAATGGGAGAAAATATTTGCAAATGAAGCAACTGACAAAGGATTAATCTCCAAGATTTACAAGCAGCTCATGCAGCTCAATAACAAAAAAACAAACAACCCAATCCAAAAATGGGCAGAAGACCTAAACAGACATTTCTCCAAAGAAGAGATACAGATTGCCAACAAACACATGAAAGAATGCTCAACATCATTAATCATTAGAGAAATGCAAATCAAAACTACAATGAGGTATCATCTCACACCGGTCAGAATGACCATCATCAAAAAGTCTACAAACAATAAATGCTGGAGAGGGTGTGGAGAAAAGGGAACCCTCTTGCACTGTTGGTGGGAATGTAAACTGATACAGCCACTATGGAGAACAGTATGCAGTATGGAGGCTCCTTAAAAAACTAAAAATAGAACTACCATACGACCCAGCAATCCCACTACTGGGCATATACCCTGAGAAAACCATAATTCAAAAAGAGTCATGTACCAAAATGTTCATTGCAGCTCTATTTACAACAGCCAGGACGTGGAAGCAACCTAAGTGTCCATCATCGGATGAATGGATAAAGAAGATGTGGCACATATATACGATGGAATATTACTCAGCCATAAAAAGAAATGAAATGGAGGTATTTGTAGTGAGGTGGATGGAGTTAGAGTCTGTCATACAGAGTGAAGTAAGTCAGAAAGAGAAAAACAAATACAGTATGCTAACACATATATATGGAATCTAAGGAAAAAAAAAAAGGTCATGAAGAACCTAGTGGCAAGATGGGAATAAAGACACAGACCTACTAGAGAATGGACTTGAGGATATGGGGAGGGGGAGGGGTGAGATGTGACAGGGTGAGAGAGTGTCATGGACATATATACACTACCAAATGTAAAATAGATAGCTAGTGGGAAACAGCCGCATAGCACAGGGAGATCAGCTCGGTGCTTTGTGACCACCTAGAGGGGTGGGATGGGGAGGGTGGGAGGGAGGGAGATGAAAGAGGGAAGAGATATGGGAACATATGTATATGTATAACTGATTCACTTTGTTATAAAGCAGAAACTAACACACCATTGTAAAGCAATTATACTTCAATAAAGATGTTTAAAAAAAATTTTAAAACTTTTGTGTGTCAAAGGAAACTATCAAGAAAGTGAAAAGACAACCCACAGGATAGGAGAAAGTATTTGTAAATCACAGATCTGATGAGACACTTGTATCTAGAATATATAAGGAATTTGTATAACTCAATAAAAAAAGACCACCCATTTTAAAATGGTAAAGGATTTAAACAGACATTTCTCCACAAAGGTACACAAATGACCAAAAAACACACAAAGATGCTCAGCATCATTAGGGAAATTCAAATCAAAACAGTTAAGATACCACGTCATGCCCACTAGAATAGCTATAACATTTCTTAAAAAGTAAAATAACAAATGTTGGCAAGTATTTGGAGAAATTGGAACCCTCATACACTGCTGGTGGTAATGTAAGATGTTTTAGTCACTGTGGAAAACAGTTTGACTGTTTCTTGAAATGTAAACATAGAGTTATTATATGACCCAGCAATTCCACTCCTAGATATGTACCCAAGAGAAATGAAAACATATGTCCACACAAAAATTTGTATGGGAATGTTCATAACAGCATTGTTTATAAAAGCCCCAAACCGGAAGCAACCCAAATGTCCATCAACTGAGAAATATTATTCAGCCATAAGAGGAATAAAGTACTCATACATGCTACAACAGGGATGAATCTTGTGAACATTATGGCTAAGCAAAAGAAGTCAGGCACAAAAGGTCACATACTGTATGATTCCATTTATATGAAATGTCCAGAATAGGCAAATCTATAGAGACAGAAATGAGATTACCAGTTGCCAGGGGTTGGGAGGAAGGAGAATGAGAAGTGACTGCCAACAGGGGTGAGGTTTCCTTTTGGGGTGATGAATGTTCTGGAATAAGGTAGTGGTGATGTCTGTACAATCTAATGACTGTACCTAAAACCACTGAATTGTTCAATTTAAAATGCTGAGTATTTTTTGGTATTTGAATTATTATTTCAATAAAAAATACACTTAGCCTTGGCTGGATCCTGGTTGCCAAAATAAAACATTATAAAAGACATTTTGAGAGACCGAGGGAAATTTAAATGTGAACTGGATATTAAATGATATAAAGTTTAGGAAATTATTGTTAATTTGCATAGGGGTGATAAGATATTGTGTGAATATAATTGGCATGTATGTAGGATAATGTCCTATTTTAAGAGATTCTTGCTGAAGCATTTAAGGGTCAAGAGACATGATACTTAAAACTTACAGGGAAGTGGTTCACCAAAAAACAGATAATAGATAGATAGATAGATAGATGACAGATAAAACAAACATGACAAATGTTTAACAATTAATTAATTTAGGTGTGATTATATGGACAGTCATTATACTATCACATTTTTTATGTTTGAAATTTTTCACAATAAAAGCTTGAAAAAACATTTGCAAAGGATTGGGGAAGCACATACATTCATACACTTTAGTGGAATTTAAATTTTGAAAAGGCACTTAAGAGTGTGACTTTGCAGTACTTATTACAATGAAAAAGGGGGGAATTCACAACGACCCGGTGATTCCCATTCGCAATATCTACCCTACAGAAATCCCTGCTCAGTTACACAAGGAGGCGTAAGCTAAGACTTTCACTGAAGCACTGTTTGCAATAGAAAAACACTGTAAACAACCTAAATGTCCACTGATAAGGGAGTAATTACATAAATTGAGATATATTCATAATATGCCACGCTATGCAGTAATTTATTGTAAATGAACTAGGTACATGACAAGATCTTCAAGACAACGTAGGGTAAAAAAGCAAGTTGCAGAATGATATGTACTACCCAGCATTTGTACAAAAAGTCCAGGCATAAAATAATCCTCTATATTTGCATAGGTCCCTATATATGCATGTAAACATAGAGATAAAGGTCTTAAAATACACTCACCAGATGGATGACACTGTCAATTTAGGGAGGGAGCGGGGAGTGAGACTGAGTGTGATAATACCACGTATGAGACCAAAACCCAACCCAGTGTAAGGAAAGGAGAGAAATGGGCAGAAAGGAGTTCAAGGGACATGAAGGGCAGTGAATTATGGTTTGCTTAAGTCTCTAAAGATTGACAACAAACCTACACATGAAGGATTTATTTAAACAAGTATTTTCCCTCATGTGGTATAGCAAGAAGTGGGATAGCAGGAGGCACAGAAGATTTTACCTACTTGACTTTCTTGTTCAAGGTTTCCTCTAGTCCCTCCCAATTTGGCTGACACATCGCCCTTCATCTGGGGACTGGTCTTAGCTCACCAGCAGCTGGCGTGCGGGCCGGCCCTGCTTACTAGAGAAAGGGGATTTTGTTCCCCACCCATTCTGTTCCAGGAGCATAGATTCTCATTCAGGAGGCCCAGTCTCTTGCAGCAGCCCTGCCTGAGGAGGTGGGACTGCCTTAGATGCTTCCAGAGTTTTCCTCTGACCTAAATGGGACTGGGAATACATCAAAAGTATTTTGACAAACCGTACAGCAGTGACTTGATTGAATGAGAAAGAGAACAAGGGAAACAGAGAATGGAAGCAAAGGGGAGAAAGGAGAAGAAAGGGTGCGGGGGGAGAGCAGAGAAAGGGAAGGGCGGGGAAGGAAGAGATGAATGTGAAGAGTGGGGTCATATGCTAGTTCTGTTCACGGATAGTCTCATGAAGTGGAGGACACTTCTGTGGGCTCCGGTCATCTTAGCAGCTTCTGTAAGATTCCTTGGTCTGCTCAGAACATTCAAGTTTTGCAGGCTGCTGTTCGTCCCCTAGCCTGGTGAGGGTTCGATTCAGGATGTGAGGCGTGGCTGTGCAGGTGGTCGTCTGGTCAGCATTGATGAGGATCCTGGTCCGGACAGGGATGACCTAGTGCTGTGTGGAGAGTAGGCGCGGCCCTGCTCTAGTCAGTGTCCTGAGTGGTTTCACGGGCCTGTTTGGGGTAGAGAGTCATTGTTGGGGGACAGGGGTTTGAGAACTGACTCTGTTTAGCAGATCCCTCGAATTGCTGGAGACGGTGTTATGGATCTTAGTTTCATCAAATTCAGCCTAATGCTCTGTGAAGAGGCGGTATGGGAGCCATGGTAGGGGCTGACACCTATGTCCCCGGTAGACTCTGGTCTAATCGTAGGTTGCCTCAGGTTTTGAGGACTGGTACCGGCTATGTGGACCTGGTCTTCTCCGTCATTTCCTCATGCCGGAGTTGTGCACTGGCCAGATCATGGGGTGTCCAGAGAACAGGGGCAGTAGTGAGCGGCAGGTCAAGCCAATAAGCGAAGAGGAGGCGTGGTTATAACCTGCCACATGGTGTGGGGAGATTGACAGGTATCTGGAGGGCTGCTTCATGAAGAGCTTGGTTGGGGTGAGGTCTGCTCAAGGGTGGTCTCAAGGAAAAGGGTGCATATAAGTATGGGGAGTGATGGTGTGGGCCGGTAGCTGGCGTGCACTGCAAACCTACGTTGGAGTCCTCGCTGGTTTGGAAGAGATCTGCCTAATGGCATGTGCACCTAGGTAGTGAGCCTTAGAGAGCTATATAATGTTGGGTGCAGTGGTTGTAGGAGAGGATAATATTCAGAATATTTAACAAAAGATCCTGCATGGGCGCTGGCCAATCAGTACACACACTGGAACAGGATGCTGAGGCAAGCATTATGCCTCGGTTGCGAGATTCTGAGGAGGTCCAGGACTCCTTAGGGAGGGTCTAGGGAAGCTGGGATGATGGTGGGATGCACAAGGGGAAGGGGGGATGGTTTAGGGAAGTAGGTATTTATCAAGAAGTAGGGAAGAATTTCAATATTTTAAAACCTATTATGGCCATACTCATGCATTCTGGATGAATATTGGTCCTAGTTTTAGGGTTACTGTTCTAAGCAAGAGTTGTCTGATGGTGTGAGGCATTTTGAGTAGTGGCAGGCAGCTGCCTCATAGCTTGTGGGGAAACAGAGAGGGCAGGCCAAGTCGGGGCCTTTTTTGGAAGCCCTAATTACTGAAAAGATTTTAGATGACCATCCTTGGCTTTATCATTCAAATGGAAATCATTCTAAACCATATAAAGGTGTAAAAATAATCCAACAAAGTTCTGATTTTTCTTATCACGACTACTTCATCTTTTAATGTCGAATTACCGACTCCTGAACAAGTTATTTGGCTGGTGCCCCTGCACTGCTGTGCCCTAAGCACATATTAGCTGGCCTTCCGGATAATGCAGCACTAATTAGGGGCAGTAGAAAGTTGTTTCGCCGGGCATACGGTGAGATGTGAACCCTGGTCTGGGAGGGGGCTGCCTTATTGGGAGCAAAATGGCAGCATAAGCCCTGGTGAAGGTGAGGGCTGGTGAGGTCAGCTTCACAGTAGACCCAGCAATGGGAGCCTCTGGTCTGGCTGTCCTGTGTGAAGTGGCGGCTGGGTGCTCAAGATTGACCTCATGATGTTCAGAGTGGTGGCATGGCGAGGGATCGCGTAAGGCTGCCGTCACTGCATTGGAAAGTTCAGTGAGAGCTCCGATCCGAGCGAGGCTTGCCTCACAGAGTTAACATGGGTTAAGTAGGCCACGGAGGTCATTGTCAAGGCTGCATCACTGTAGGATACACTCTGGCGGAGAGCAGACTCGTCTCAGCGTGTATCACAGCCAAGACGTGACCTCAGAAAGAAAGCTCTTACTCCGTGCAGTTAGGGTATGGCTTCTCATGTAAGCGAGAGTTGCCTGATGGTGTTTGGAGTGTGGGTGAATGCCAGGAGGCCTGCTTTGGGGTATGCACCGTGGTGGTGTCGACCTTGGTCTGAGAAGGTACTGTGTGGGGTTGTCCCGATCAGTGGATGAGGCCCCTTGAAGGAATGCATCAAGGAAAAAAGAAAGGGCTCTGGGATGGACGGGGCCTGCCCAGCATGGTATGGCATAGTTGTGAGGGTCTTAGGTGGGGTGAGAGTTACCCCACTGTACGTAGCTTGGTCTGAGGGTCTCCTTGTTGATAAGATCCTGCCTAATAGTATGTAGTGTGTCAAAAGTGCCTGAACCCTGAATGGACATTTGAGGATATTATATCCAGACAATTACAACACACAGGGAACCAGTATTCTAAAAGGGTTGCCAATTGGTGACTGCGCAATGGCTTGTACGCCATCATTTAATATCTGTACAGATAAAGAAATAGAGACAACCTGACCGTTCTTCTGAACCTGTTCCTGAAATCCTAGCCTTATAATCTGGAAGACATTGGGCCTCCAATTCCCCATTTGCACTGGGAGATACTGGTAGCTACCGGCCAAAGAGCACTGAGAACCTCAAGTTTTAGAACCTGTTGGGGTGCCGACTCTCTCATCCAATCCTGAGCCAGTGGTGGAAGCTCGTTCGTCAGTCAGGCACAGCTCTTCCCGTCAAGTATTCTGGAAGCCTACACCTCTCTGTATTCTAATCTCAGATCCCTCCTGGAAGCAGACATATAGGAAAGCCCTGCCTCCGATACCCTTCACCTCACTTACACATGGGGCACATTCCCTGAAAATGTTTTATATCTCAGAAGAACATATGTGAACCTGATTCAGTTGTGCCTATGAGATACATGAGCTGTACATCTATCACAAGTTTCCACAGTAAAAGCCACCACTGTCTATTCACAGCGTAATAACATTTATAACATGGCCTATTGTTTAATAAAAGTATAAAATAGATCACAATATCCTTATCTTTTGAGCTTTTCTGACATAGGTAAAGGGGTGTGGCCATGTTAAATCCCTTCTTCCATGAAAGAAGCCAAACGTTTACAAAATCATCCACTTCCATTGCCACTGCCTCAGCTTAAGACTTTATAAGATTGGTACTCACGTAAAAGAGTCAAAGGAAGGAAACACACCTATTGTAGTGTGTTGGTTAACAGAAGTTAGAGAGCTTGGCTTCAAATCCCGTCTCTATCACTCAGTAGCTATGTGACCCAGGAACATTTATTCGCCGCTCTAAGTCTCAGCTTCATCATCTAAAAACTAGTGACAATATTAATTGTACCTGCCCCGTGGGAATCATTGTGAGGATTAAATGAAGTTGTGGAATAATGTGCTTAAGAGGATTAAGGTATCTGGCACATAGTTTACAATACATGTTAGCTGCCATTATTATTAATGCCACAAGATAGAGGGTCTAAAAAAAAAAGAAATTATTGACCATTAATCTGTATTCTCTGAAAGACAAGACAAATAAAACGTTCAAGCTACACGGCTACACAAAACATTTTCTGGAGACCCTCTGGCTCACGTTCCAGTGTTTTGTTGTCTTAAATAACTCATTCTCCTGTGTTGATGACCTATAGGTTGCTCAAAACCTCTGACTCTTGCCTGCCTCTAAAATTCTTGCCCGTTCACCAATAAGGGATCTAACTTAATGCTAATTTCTCTTCCTCAGCAATTTCTGGAGATAGATAGCGGGAGAATCTGGGAGGAGGGTTGAGGGGGTGTGACTCTGGTTTCTGAACTAGGCAGCACAAGGAGCTAGGCTCAGCCTGGACCAGGGGAGCGGGATAGATGGTACCTCCTGCCCCCAGCACCCTCCTCCCAGGCAAATGGAAGTACTGTTTATAGACACGGGCTTGCTTGTCTTCCAAGCTTCCCAGTGTCTTATTTTACAGTGACCTTGGAGCTGCTGAGAGTAGATTCACCATCTGTGTGTTTTGGGAAGGCCAACCATTGCCTTGAACTGAGAGCTCCACCTTAGGGCCAATTTGAGACTTGGTCTCTAGTGAGATGTCTTCCTGTCTAGTACTTATCATGGCTCTAGTGACAGGCTGAGAAGTGCCTAATCGTTTCACTTACATGTGAATCTTCACCCTCCATGGCCTTCTTTAGTTCTTTTCCTTCTTCCAGGCAGTTAAAACTGCTTACACATGTACACACATGCACACCCATGAACACACACATTGCCCATAAGGACTGCACCCACTGATGTCACACTAAGCAGAGATCAGCACGAAACTGGAAACCCAAGTTATTAGAAGCTCAGACCGCGGCAGCAACCTAGTGACAGGGGGAGGGAAACGGGGAGCTTACGACGATTATCAGCTCAGGAGGAAAAAAAAAATCTGAAAACGTTCAATATGGAATACTAGGTTCAGAGAAAAACAAAAAAAGGGAGGAAATGGGCCCAAGACCATCTTTTAAAAGCAATCTCTGTGGGTTTTTGGCTTATTGCCTGGAATGTTACAGAAATTAAATTCTTCCAGTAATAGCTAGGGAACGGTTTCCGCTAGACAAACTGAGTTTATCAATACTAGTCTAAGATTTGGGATTGATATTCAAATCTATTTTCATTCATCCACATACTCAATACATATTTATTGTGCATCTGCTACGTGCCAGGCACCCTTCTAGGCCCTGAGGAGACAGAGGTGAACAAGCCACACAGAGTCACGGCTCCAATAGAGCATGCCTCTTGTTTTCAATGGGGGTGGAATCCTTTTCCAGAATCCAAATTCAGACTGTCTTGTCTTATTCAGAAGGTGATAGCCCACTCTGACCACCCAAACCCACCCCTCTCTTTCTGCTCAAATGCAAGGCCCAAAGCCCAGGACAAAGTTGTAAGTTTCATTTCCTGCAGCAACTGAGAGCCTTGAGCCACTTGTCATTCCGTCCTCTGAGTCCCTACTTTACAGTGTTCTCCTCTACCCACCCCCCCCCGCCCCTGCCACCAGGTCTGCCTTGTGGGGTTTAGACACTGACATAGGACAAATAAGCCCTTCAGGTGAAACAAAACCGTCCTTGTCAAGTCCGCATTAGGGACCCTTATTATATACTCTCCGCACAAGCCCTGACACTGGCCGGTGCCAATCTGCCAAGGGAAGCAGAACAATCAGTCTCTGATAGGCTCTTGGCTCCTAGCAGGGCTTCAGGATGAGGCCTTGCTTACTGGCAAAGGGAGAGGGTAGGATTAACAGTCTGAGATCGTTGCCAACAGCTCCTTCTGAGCTGAGGGGCTGGGCCTAGAGCTCTGAGGACCTCATCCCCGCTCCGCTAGTAACTCAGATGAGTGAGCTCCTTCATCGCGCCAAGCCACATGCTGGCAGTGAATACAAATTATAACAGTGCTTCGACTGACAACACTAGCCAGACTTACAAAAAGCTTTGCGTGTCTGGATGAGATTGTTGATGCCGCATTGTCTCTGGTACTTAAGGGATCAGAGTGCGCACTTGTAGTAGGAAAGCAAAATAGTGGTGATGACTTTATAGGCAGGCTTTTCCCCCAACAGATCTCAGTCATTCCAAGGCATTCTCCATCGCTTATCTTGATAGCCGCCCCTGTGAGTAGTAAGGAGCCTATGTTATGAGGCTGAATGTCAGGAAGGACGACAAGGACTCCTCACCGCCCATGCTTAGGGCCCCCCTGCCTGGGAAAGAATCCACAGGATTGTTCAAGGGAGGGGGCGAACTGTGGGGAAGAGGCTGGGGGAATTGGAGATTATTCTAATCTACACTTTCGAGTTGTATTTCCTGGGAGCTACTAGATGTGATAAACAGATCCCCTGGAATGAGGATTTCCTAGATCCTTCAGTGGCTTTGTACTCCTGAAGGATCCCACAGCCATTACATTAAACTCTCATCTCTCTGCTGGTGAGATCCTTAACCTCTATCTCCTCCTCCCTGCAGGTTTCTAGGCCCACATTGAAAGGCTCTGCCAGAAACCTCAGGGGGTGAGTAAAACTCAGCATGTTCTAAACCAGACCTGTCATCCTCCCTTCCCACCCACCAGCAATTCTTCCCCCAAACTTTCTGCTTTATTTTCATGGCAAGAAACTATAGAATTATCATTTCCCTCTTTCTGCCACTCCCATAACTTCCAGATAGCAAGTTCTACCGATCCATTCCTCCACGTCTATTTCTGATTAATGGACAATTATTTATTGCTTAATTGACCTGTGGTCCCAGTTTTGATACTCTGTAATAGAAATAAGTGACCTAAGAAGTCTTCCAGTGTTTACAGTATTAAATACACTGAAATGAAATCTGGGTGGGTTTGGTCTAATACTGATTTTTTTTTTCCATTTTGCTTCCTACTGCCACCAATTTAATTAAAGGCTTTACTGCCTATTGTCTGTATTACTGCAGTAACCACTCTGCTGCCAATTAATTTATTCAACATGAATTCAATATATATTTATTATATGTCTACTACATGCCAGGTACTGTTCCAGGCATGGAGGATACCAGGGAAAGTAGGACAGAAAAGGTTCTTGCTCTCATGGAGCTTACATTCTAGTTCTGTGCATGGGAGGTGGGGAGTAAACACTTCAAGAACAAGATAATTTGATAGAGATAAATACTATGAAGAAAAGAAAACAGGTTGATGTATTAGAAGGTGATAGCAAGGAAGGAAGGCTACTTTAGGTGGTCAAGAAAGGCCTTTCTGAGAAGGTGACATTTATGTTGAGTCCTCAATGACAAGAAGGTATCTATCACATGTAAATAATTAGGAGAACAGCATTCCAAGAAGAAAGAAGAATTGGTGCAGAGGTCCTAATGGACTTGTTCACAAAACAGAAAAGACAGTGAGACTGGAATACAGTGAGCAAGAGGGAATATGGCACAAGCTGGGGTTGAACAATCATGCAGGTGCCAAATCCTGTAGGGCTCTTGTACACCACAGGAAAAAGTTTGGATTTTGTTCTAAGTGCAATGAGAAACTACTAGACGGTTTCAAGCAGATGAGTGATGATCTGACTTATATTTTTAAAAGCTCACTCTGGAGGCTCTGTGGAGAATTAATGATAGGCCCTATAATAATAATTATTATATAATAATAATAATACAGAGGAGAAAAGGTAGAAGTGGGAAGACCAGGTAGGAGATATTACAGTGGTCTAGGCAAGAGATGATGATGGCTCGGACCAAGATGAGAGCGATGGAGGTAGAACAGATGGATTTTTAAATATTTTTTGGAGGTAGAGTCAATAGAATTTATTTATTTTTTTAAATAAATTTATTTTTTATTTTTGGCTGCATTGGCTCTTCGTTTCTGCGCATGGGCTTTCTCTAGTTGCGGCGAGCGGGGGCTACTCTTTGTTGCGGTGTGCGGGCTTCTCATTGCGGTGGCTTCTCTTGTTGCGGAGCACGGGCTCTAGGTGTGCGGGCTTCAGTAGTTGTGGCACTCAGGCTCAGTAGTTGTGGCTTGCAGGCTCTAGAGCACAGGCTTAGTAGTTGTGGTACACGGGCTTAGTTGCTCCACGGCATGTGGGATCTTCTTGGACCAGGGCTCGAACCCATGTCCCCTGCTTTGGCAGGCGGATTCTCAACCACTGTGCCACCAGGGAAGCCCCAATAGAATTTACTGATGAACAGATGAATAGGATGTGTTGGGTGAGAGAAAGTAGGGTCAAGAATGAGGCTAAAGGGAATTCCCTGGTGGTCCAGTGGTTAGGACTCTGGGCTTTCACTGCTGAGGGTGCGGGTTCAATCCCTGGTCGGGGAACTAAGATCCCACAAGCTGCGTGGTGCAGCCAAAAAAAAAAAAAAAAAGAATGAGGGTTAAGCTTTAGTCTTGGACAAATGGTACCATTTACTTAGGGAAGCCTGAAGTAGGAACAATTTGGTGGTCGGGGTGAGGGGTACATGGATCCAGGGGCTTTTGGGAGCCATGATAAGTTTGAGATGCTATTAGACCTCTAAGTAGAGATTTAAGTAGATAGCAGGATATATGAATCTAAAGCTCAATGGAGAGCTGAGAGCTGAAGATATAAATGTGAGCATCATTAGTATGTAGACTTTTAAAACTATGAAACTGGACAAAATCATTGTAAGAGAGAGCACTGACATTGTAAGAGAGGAATTAAAGACCTAGAAGAGCTAAGTTGCGGGGTGTTCCAACATTTTGAGGTTAGGTAGAGAAGAAATAGTCAGCAAAGGAGACTAAGAAGAAATGGCTAGAGAGATATGAGGAAAACCGGAAAGTATGGAGTTGGAGAAATCAAGAGAAGAGACTTACAGAAAGAGGATGGAAAAATGACCACTGGATGTGACTCCGAGGAGGTCACTGGTGACCCTAACAAGAGTATTGACCATAACATCCTGGGGGTAGAAGCCTGTCTAGAGCAAGCTGAGAAGAGAATGATAAGTGAGGAAGTGGAAACAAGAATATAGATAGCTTTTTCTTTTTTTTTCTTGGAAGTTTTGCTATTAGGGTGGTAGAGCAATGGGTAGGAAGCTGGAAGGGAGTGTGAAGTTAAAGAAGGTTTTCATTCGTTTTTTTTTTTTAAAAAAAAAGCAGTAGGCTAACACTGCGGATCTGTGGAGAGAGAAAAATTGAGGATGCAGAAGAGAAAGATACCATTGCAAGAGAGAAGTCCTTGAGGTGACCAGAGACGGCACTTCCTGGACCCTGCTGTCAGAGTGTCTTCCAAAAGGGCAGTTTCAATGATGCAATTCCTCCTTTGCAACTCCTTTGCAATTGCTCCAAAATTGCCCATGGCTCCCCACTGCCTACTAAATAAACCTAACTTTTTAGCCTGGCAGTTAAGCCCAGCTACCACCAAAACTTCCAGCCTTGTTATCCTTCAGCAAGTCCCCACATGTATCCCATGTGAAAGCCAACATAAGCTACTCACTGGTACCTTCATACTCTGTGTGTGTCCTCATCTCCATGGCTTTGCTGGTGCCCTTTGCCCTCAGTTCTGCCTGTTGAAAGCCTCATGCTTCAGTGCCTTCCCTGATGCCCCAACAAGAAACGATCCCTCCTTCTCCTGGCACCTATAGCACTCTGCAATTCTTAAGGCCTGTAGAAAAACTACAACCATTAGCATTTATATAGTTTCAGCTTATATGGTTATGTGTATGTTCTTAAAGACTCATAGGTAACACCGTCTTGTCCTATAACATGTTGAGTTTGAGTATGTGCCTCTCCCCTTAACGATCAACTATCTCTCTGAGATCAGGGACTACCTTATGCCACAGATGACAAAAAGTAGGCATTTACTAACTGTAGAGTGTGAAATGATATCACATCTACCTCTATACAGGGGTGTATCTCACTTAATGCAGTCAACCTGTTTCTGAAAGATAAGCATCTTGAATTTCTGTGAATCCCTTATGGCATTCATCTCAGAGGCTGTCAATTTAAAGAGGCCTGTCTCTTATCGTGGTGATCAGATTGAAACGTATAGAAATATCACATCACTATGTTGTGTAACAGGCACTGACATAGTGTTGTAGGTCAATTAAACAAACACATAGAAAAAGAGATGAGATTTGTGGTTAACCAGAGGCAGGGGTCGGGGGAGGGGAAATTGGACAAAGGCAGTCAAAAGGTACAAGCTTTCAGTTATAAGATAAATAAGTAGTAGGGATGTAATGTACAACATGATAATGACCACTGCTGTGTGTTATATGTGAAAGTTGTTAAGAGAGTAAATCCTAAGAGTTCCCATCACAAGCAAAAACACCTCTTTGAGTTTAATTTTGTATCTGTATGAGATGATGGATGCTCATGAAGCTGATTGTGGTCATTATTTCATGATGTATAAAGTCAAATCATGATGTTGTACACCTTAAACTTATACAGTGCTTTACGGCAATCATATCTCAATAAACCTGGAAGATAGATAAATAAATAAATTAATTAAAAAAAAACAAAGAGGCCTGTCTCTCATCCACTGGGGAATACTGAGCTTCCATCCCTTTATATGGCCAGGTGCTGTGTCATATGTGCGTTCTAGGGCAGCATTATGTATTATGCCCTAGCATGTCGAGAGCTGCACGCATTGCATATGGAATTGCAGCATTAGCCAAGTTCTGCTGCATTAAGTGTTATAAACACTGAGAGAATGCATATGGGAAAGACAGGGGAATGAAATACTCATTAGTGTCTACTATTTGTAATAACAGCAGTTTTTTTTTACATGCCAGTACTATTCTGAATGTTTTTAATCTATTATCTCATTTTTTTTTTTTTACAAAGCCCCTATGAACAGGTACTAGCCATATCTTTAGTTACAGATGTAGAAGCTAGGGTACATCCAGGTTGAGTGACTTGCCCAAGTCACACAGGTGACAAGTTGCTGGGCTGAGATTTGGGAACCCCTAGCCCATCTGTACTCTGGCTCTCTATTGCCTCACATGATATTATAAAATATTTTATACCTTTCTAAGCCCTCTAATCTGTATCACTTGTGTCCTCACAACCAAGATGTGTGATAAGCTGAGCAAAGACAATGTGTCCATTTTACAGAGGAGTAAACTGAAGCCCAGTGAAGGGAGTGGCTTGTTTAAAGGCGAATGCTTGTTGGACCACAGGCTCCTCCCTCCTCATGGAGTAATCCCTCCCTGACACAGGAGCACCTCATTTACTGCAGGGAAAGCAAGTGGACTGCTCACCCTTTAGGGCTGAGCCATTTTGACCTTTTCTTTTGTTGACAGCAAATGAGTACAGTCAATGCATGTAAGGCACTCAGGGCAGTACCCGGCAAATAGTAAACGTGCAGTAAATGATAATGGCCTTCTTGCCCTTCTCTGTCTCAGCTCCCACGTAGCTCACTCTGCCCACCATCAGTTAAGGATCTCTTCTGGCCCCCGGTTGAGCAGGTCAGCCAGGGTGGCCCTTGTTAACAATTAGAGATGAGGTCAGAGTGAAACTTAGATCAGTAAATGAGAAGGCTGGACTACCTCGGCTTAGTGGCATGGCAATGGCAGAAACAAAAGCTCAGAAGCAGGGTCAAATAGAGGTGACTAGTGTTGAAAAGTTTCTGTCCACTGGAGCCCCAGACCAACATCACCAGTGCAACTGGTGAGTCACCCACTACCCCTACAGCCTAGCCCAGCTCTGGCCCATGGAAATAGCAGGTGGGATGGAGTGAAATCAGCCATGGAGGCAGTTGCCTAGAATCTTGACACCATAACTTCCTAGAGGAAAATAAATTTTGCTCATACACTAGTGCCTCTATAGCTAGAGGTGTGTGACTAGGTGTGACTGCTGGTGAGACATGTGGCCCTTATTTAATAGAATAGATGCAACTTCTGTTTAGCGAATCCAACCAATTATCTTCCTTTCTTAACTTTCCAATTATCTTCCTTCTCATCCTGGGAAACATCAGATTGAGTGCAATCACATCACACTTAGAGGGATAGCAAGTTTAGTGAAATCTCTTACTTAAATGAAAAAGAAACACATAACCGTATGCTAAATTTGCCACAATTCTTCTCAAATATCAATAGAAATATTGTGCTCAAAATGTCAGAAAATATAACTGTTGAAAATAAAAATAAAACATAATCCTGTCAACCTGGCAGTATCTGCCAATAACACACTGGAAAGCGTTAGCAGTGTGGTTCTGCTTTTAACTCGTGTCAAACCACCTTATCACTTCCAAATTGACATTCAAGGTAATTTCCTATACATTTTGGGCACTTTGCCCATTGCTTCCCCTTGTTGGCCTCTTTCCAGACACTTGTGCCTGATTATACCTATAGCATCTGATGAGGATCCTTGGGAAGAAGAGCTAACAGCACCTAAGATCTAAAATGGAAGTCAATTTCATTGTGGAGGGGAGGAAAGGAGAAAAGAGGTGAAGAAGTCTGTGGCTGGGGTGTCTGTCCACTAGGCTTCCCTTGCAGAGGCCGTGTCTTTCACTGCAAGCTTTCATGTCATATGTCATAGCTTGAATTTCCATCTTCTAGACATTTCTGAGTCTCCTATGCCAGCCCCCACCCTCCTCCCAAAAGGCTCATGTTCACAGTCTCCATGATCCAGCTTAGGTGGGCAATGCCAAAATGGCAGGTTTTCTTGGAGTTTCTGTTCCACTAACCTGCAAAACACATTCTAAGATCACATTCTTGTAGTCACAGATGACAGCACAGATGGAAAAATTAACACTTATGTATAAAAGCACTGCAGAACTCTGGTATGTACATTCTCCAAAGCTGCACCTGAGGGACTGCTACTACAGGGTGGGAGATGATGATAGATGGGAGTAGCCAATAAGGCAACCATGTATTTGCCAGTGATCACCTATCTCCCTATTTCTAAGGCAACATCCAGGGAGTGACCAGGGTACCTGGGCAGAAAAGAAAAGAAAGGACCACGAACCTTGATACCACTGCTTTCGAAAAGTTGCCAAATCTCTTTCTAGGGGTTCCTGCACAAAGCAGGGTGGTTGAAGGCCAAATGAAGAAAGCAGGTCTTGTCCATGGGGGATATGCTATTAGCAGCCATTGAGAGAAAGAAGAAGGAAAATCAGGAGCAACCAAAGCCATCCTCCCAGGATTTGTCAAGAGTAGGGGGTAGCAAAAAAAAAAAAAAAGAAAAGGAAAGAAAAGAAAAGAAATAGAAAGTACCTATTGTATTATATTGGATTATGTGTCCATTCTAAAATGTTCTAACAGGAGAATACATTATTATATAATAAATCTTTAAATGTTAAAAAAAGAGTAGAGGGTAACACATTGGGGAATAATACTCCTCCATTGTTTCGTAATGTGATGGTGACACAGTAGTAGAGTGTAAGAGATACATGGTGGACGCCTGGATTCTCCTTCAAACTCAGTCACTATTTTACTGTGTGGCTCCAGGCAAGCAAGTAGAAAGCTCCTCATCCAAAAAACAGACATAATTTAGCCTCCCAGACTACCTGTCTACTTCAAAGCATCATGACGGAATTGCATGCAACGTACTTTGGTTTCTTATAATGGTTAAAGCCACCAAAAATCTCTGGATAAATATGTTTTTTTAAATTGTCATAAAATCAATAAAAAAACCACATTAATTATGAACTATCAGAAAGAGAAATTAAGAAAACAATCCCGTTTAAAATTTCATCAAAAAAGAATAAAATACCTAAGAATAAATTTAACCAAGGAGATGAAAGATGTGTACACTGAAAATGATAAATCAGTGAGGAAAGAAACTGAAGAAGAAACAAATAAATGGAAATAGATTCTACGCTCATGGGTTGGAAGGATTAATATTGTTAAAATGTCTATACTACCCAAAGTGATCTACATATTCAATGCAATTGCTATCACAATTCCAATGGCATTTTCCACAGAAACAGAACAAATATTCCTAAAATTTGTATGGAACCACAAAAGACTCAGATAGCCCAAGCAATCTTGAGAAAGAAGAACAAAGTTGGAAATATTATGCTGTCTGGTTTCAAAATATATTACAAAGTTATAGTAATGAAAACTGTATGGCATTATCACAAGGACAGACACACAGATCAATGGAACAGAAGAAAGAGCCCAGAAATAAACTCATGCATATATGGTCAATAAATTTCTGACAGAAGAGCCAAATATATACAGTGGGGAAAGGACAGTCTCCTCAATAAATAGTGTTGAGAAAATTGGACAGCCACATGCAAAAGAATGAAACTGGACCACTATCTTACATAATACACAAAATTTAGCTCAAAATGGATTAAAGACTTGAATGTAACATCTGAAACCATAAAACTCCTAGAAGAATACACAGGCAGTAAGCTCCTTGACATAGGTCTTGGTGATGATTTTTTTCAATCTGACACGAAAAGCAATAATAAACAAATGGGACTACACCGAACAAAAAATTTCCACACAGCAAAGAAAACCATCAGCAAAATGAATAGGCAACCTACCAAATGGGAGAAAATATTTGTAAATCATATATCTGATAAGGGGTTAATAATCAAAATATATAAAGAACTCACACAACTCAACAGCAAACAAAACAAAAAACCCCCAAAACAATCCAACTAAAAGTGGGCAGAAGATCTGAATATACATTTTTCCAAAGAAGACATACAGATGGCCAACAGGTATATTAAAAGATGCTCAACATCAGTAATCATCAGGGAAATACAAATCAAAACCACAATGAGATATCACCTCTCACCTGTTAGGATGGCTATTATGTAAAAGACAATAAATAACAAGTGTTAGCCAGGATATGAAGTAAAAGGAAGTGCACTGTTGGTGGGAATGTAAATTGGTGCAGCCACTGTGGAAAACAGTATGGGGGTTCCTCAAAAAATTAAAAATAGAACTACCATATGATCCAGCAATTCCACCTCTGGGTATTTATCTGAAGAAAATGAAAACAGTAAATCAAAAAGATATATGCAGCCCCATGTTCACTGCAGCATTATTTACAATAGCCAAAATACAGAAGGAGATGTGGAAGAGACACACACACACACACACACACACACACACACACACAGAGGAATATTATTCAGTCATAAAAAAGAACAAAATTTTGCCATTTGCAGCAACATGGATAGACTTGAGGGTATTATGCTGAATGGAATAAGTCAGACAGAGAAAGACAAATACTGGCTGATTTCACTTCTATATGGAATCTAAAACAAAAAACAAAAAAAACCAACCCAAGCTTATAGATACAGAGAACAGACTGGTGGTTGCCAGGGGCAGGGGCTGGGGGTGGGTAAATGGTTAAGGCAGTCCAAAAGTACAAACTTCCAGTTATAAAATAAATAAGTCATGGAGATGTAATGTACAGCATGGTGACTATAGTTAATAATACTCTATTGCATATTTGCTCTCTTAGGAAAGTTGCAAAGAGTAAAAGTTCTCAGAAAAAAAAGAATCTGTGACTATGTATGATGACGACTTACTGTGGTGATTGTTTTTCAATATATACAAACATCAAATCATTATGTTGAACACCTGAAACTAACATAATGTTACATGTCAATTACACCCCAATGAAAATAATAAATAAAACTAATGATATTGGTTAAAAGAAAGAAATTATGGTTAATGGGATGAGAGGAAAGGAATGAATAGTAATGGTCAATAAAATATTATACATGTAGAAAAAAAAGAACTAACAAGGTAGTGAGTATTATAGGACAAGACTGACGTGATAATGGGAACCTAGAAAGCTGAATAAGCATGGAGGTAGCTCCTTTTGCCCTAAGGGCATTTTCCAATGCTAGCAAATGTGAACTTCTATGTTGAAAGGCTTGTGGGTCAAGGGGGACAAAAATCAAAGCCCAGAGCAATAGAAGGTGAGAAATACAGTAGGAAACTCTCGCCACAGAGAGCCAGGGCTCCAAATAATAATACTTATAGGATAAGGATGAATCACACATGAACCCTGTAGGCTTGCAGCCAGTGTTTATACTGTCCATAAAAAACTCAAGTCTTGGGCTTCCCTGGTGGCGCAGTGGTTGAGAGTCCGCCTGCCGATGCAGGGGACATGGTTTCGAGCCCTGGTCTAGGAAGATCCCACATGCCACGGAGCAACTGGGCCCGTGAGCCACAACTACTGAGCCTGCGCGTCTGGAGCCTGTGCTCCGCAACAAGAGAGGTCGCAATAGTGAGAGGCCCACGCACCGCGATGAAGAGTGGCCCCCGCTTGCCATGACTGGGGAGAGCCCTCGCACAGAAACGAAGACCCAACACAACCAAAAATTAAAAACAAAACAACAACAAAAAAACTCAAGTCTTGAAATAAAATTGCACCAGACTAGCAGTGCCCCAAGATCCTGGTCAAAGCAAACACAAACTCTTTCTCTGAAGAAAGATAACTTTATCCTGGGTCTCAAATTATTCCTACAAATAAGTTTTCAAGTACAATGACTAGCATACAAAGATAACCAGACATATGAGGAAATAAGGTACCATGCCCAGGAACCTGTAGAAAAAGCAAACAACAGAAATCAACCCACAAAGACTTCAGATTTTGGACTTATTAGAGATAGACTATAAAATGATACTATGTTTAAAGAAATGGAGTTAATCTGTTCAAGGTCCTGATATTATCCATGAGCAGGATAAAAAAAAAGTATGATCTGAAAACTATGACAAGTTAAATGGGCATGCTCTAATTTTTAGGTAACAGCTGAAATCTTCCAAACTAGTAGAGGGGAAAGAGAAAAATGATAAAACAACAAAATCAATGCCAAAGAAGGCAAGAAAGGAGAGGAAAAGAAACAGAAGGACAAGTAGAAAGCACAAAACAAGTTGGTGGATATTCATATTGGATAATGTGCACAGAAGTGCCAGGGAAAAGCTGACAGTGTATTACGAATGCAAGAGATTCTTGTGATTTGGAAACTTTAATTGTAGTAAACACAGAACTATCCTCTACTTTCAGCTCTCAGTTCTTGAATGGTCATCGGACTCTACTGCCTGGTGACCCCACAAGTAGGGTGTGGGGTGGTGGAGTAGCCGTTCACCCGAGCCTCAAAAGAAACCATGACCGATTCCAAAGAAATCAGAACATAGGGACAAAAAGGACATAAAATAGATGCAGCCTTTCTTTTATGGTCCAATTTGCTGAGAGCTGGGGAGTGAGAGCTGAGAGCATGGACCTGGGCACAGTCAGGGGCCCAGGCAGGGCCAGGGCCAGGGCAAAGGCAGGACAAAATAAAAACTACTACAAATATGACAAACTGGTCGTTTGGACACTTGACCATTCATTCAGTGATTTGACATTCAGTGAATTCACTTTTGGAGAACTGGCTTTTAGGTCACTAGAACAATTTGACATGTATTTGCTACATGTGGATTTCCTGTGCCTCTTGTCCCAGGGCCTTGGGAAGCAGCACAAGGGAATGGGATGGCTAGAAGTGATGGCCCCAGACTCAGAAGAGCCCTGTGTGTGGTTTAAAGCTCTGCTCTCACTGTCTTGAAGTTCTTAGTTTTTAAACCAGAGGCCTGACCTTTCTATTTTTCATTGGGCTCTGCAAATTATGTAGCTGGTCCTGACAGCCAGAGTGGTAAGTGGGCAGCAGCAGATGAGGATAAGGTCAAGGCCACTCATTGAGTTTTGCCAACCTCATGGCTTATGAGTGCCCCAAGCCTAAGACTAAATGAATGCTTCATTGGGCGCCATATGCAGCCCGAGATGTGTTGAATGGAAGTGGTGACTGAGGTACCAGAGCATCCATCCAGAACTATTTGAGGGTTATTTTATAATATCACACATCTAGATACCAGGCATTTGCTATACACCAGGCACTGGGCTAAGCCCTTTGCATATGTGGTCTAACTAATTCCTTATTATGAGCAGGGTACTGTACTAGGTGCTGTGGGAAACACATAAATTCTTTTCTAAATCCCCTTTCAGGGAGGAGCTTACTGTGTAGGTGGACAGACACATATAAGCAATAGTAAAACAACTGAAAAGGCAGGATATGTTTAAGGGCCAAATGCATGACGTGTCTGAGCAATAATGCAATACACGTTCAGAGGAGGGGAGTTCATTGAGTTGCAGTGTCAAGGAAAGTTTCTTGAAGAAACTGAGGTTTGAGATGGGTCTTGAAGGAAAGGTCAGTCCTGGATACATGGATAAGGGTTTCAGGAACTCCAAGCAAGGAGAATGGTATGGGAGAGAGAGGGGAAGGAGAAATCCCCCCAGTATGACAGAGAGTGGAGGCAGGATGAGGTTGAACAATCTTGTTGAAGTAGAAGGTATGTAGGGTAGGGTGAGGGAAGCAGCCAGAACTTTTGGAAAGAGGAAGGTGTGGAAGGCCTCGAATGCCATGGTTTAGACTTGATCTAGAACTTGTAGGGAACGGCAGCAAAGGTTTGGGGCAGCAGAGGAGTGGCATGTAAAGGAGTGTTTGAGGAAGCTGAACCTAGAGGAAAAGACAGGGGGTACTGGGTGCAGTGAGTGGTTCTGGAGCTTCCGGAGGAGAGTTCAAACATTCTCTCAGGGCATCTGGCCAAACTGCGTCCCAAACATTCCCCCAGGACCGTCCCTGAGGGCTCCCACCCAAGAGGGCAAAGTGAGAGCAATTCAGCCCTCTCTTCTCCTCATCTCTGCCCAGAAAGGGCCTGTCTGGACCCCAGCTCTTGCCTCAGTGCCTAGGCAAACACTAATAAGTGCCAAGGCATTGCCATGGAAACCACTGCTTCGGCTTTCTCATGGAATGCTCCGCAGTCGCGAGGATTCCTGCTCTGGGAAGCTTTTCACAAATATTTGAAGAAAGTGGCAAATGCATCAGCCAGGAGTGTACACGTACAACTGGCTAGTGGGGTTGGGGGGTGGAAGGAAGGGGCTACCTCATGGTACAGGGTCCACTGGGGAACCGACTCAGCCGTGGGGTCACTGGAACACAATGACCTTTGAAAGCCACAGTGCTTTTAGTTAATAGGGTGGGCTCCTAACAATGTTTTACCTCTTTCCACTAGCACTGGGTCATACCCTAGGGCCTGAGAGTCTCAATTGCACCCCCCCCCTCCAGGAGCCCATCAGTGACACTCTGGACTTCCCTATGGTACAGCTCAGCATGATGTAGTAAAGGCTGGTAGAATTACATGGAATACAACAGGGCTGAGAATTGCACAGGGTAAACATCCATAATGATAATAACCAGGAATAAATCTTAGTTAATTCTGTGCAGGGCACTACGCTAAGCGCTTTATGGGGGTTTCCTCATTTAATTCTCACAATATCCTGTGAGGTTGGTCCTATGAGCCTGAAGTGGCTGCATGATTTACCCAGATACTCACAGGTCATAGAGCTGGGGGTGTGAACCATGATCTGTCATACACTGGTAACCATTCTGCCTTCCTTTTTTCGCTTTCTAATGACGGTTTTATTGTGAAATACAGTATGCATTAAAAAGTGTGTGAAAATGTATATGTATTTTCTTAAATAGTTATATTTATCTGCTTTCAGTAATTGATCCATAATGGTGATGATAATTAACATTTACTAGGCACTTAGTTTTTGCCAAGGAGAGTGCTAAGTGCTTCACCTACATTCTATCTTATGTAATTCTCACAAAAACCCAATGAATCAGGGACTTTTATTATCACCTCTATTTTAGAGAAGAGGAAATTGAGGCTTGGAGAGGTTAAGTAACTCATCCAATGGAATTTGGCAAAGCAGGGACAAGAAACCAGTTCTCTCTGATTCCAAGGCCTTACTGCCATTTGCAGTCGCTAAGCGGCATTCTCTCTGGACCTAGGTTGAGTTTTTTAGTGCAGGCAAACCTCCCCCCTCCACTACTCTGACGGCATCCTGGAGACAGCATTTTGCTATATCTACATTTCGTGGGATGGTTAAGAACTCCGAGGGGCCCAGCCCTTCTCTAACAAGCAGAATGTCCCCCTTGGATTCTCAGGGTTGGCAGGTGTGCCTCAGCCATGACCGTAGGAAGTGTGTGTCTCACAGGACCCCTTCCTAGCCACAGGGTACCCCACAGGCCTAGCTACTTGAGGGAAATTCATTCACCTATGTGCTCATACCTAGCTTGCCTTCCTGGTTTGGATTTCAGCCCAGTTTAGGGCTGATGATACCGACACTCCATCTCCAATCATTCAGGAAGCTGCATCTATGTGGGCTACAGTCTAGCCTGATTCTCCAAGTGAGAAATCATCTCTGCCCCAGTTCTCCCACTGCCCTTTGTCTGCATGGTCTATTAAAGCATCAGCCCGGTCCGCTGAGCTTAGAGTAACTCTATCACTGAACAACCTCACCTGGAGGCATACTTCTGGTCTTTAGTGAGTGGGGGGGGTGGTGGAGGGTAGATGAATGGATGCTATTTTCTGCTTAAATAAGAGGCTAAAGTCAAATGGCAGATGCAGGTACATCTAGGTCAGATATAAAACTGACAAGCTGATGGCATCAGTTTTATGACATGATAATTCCTCTCATTTAAGAGCAACAGGAACCTTACAAATGGGAAGATTGTAAATCAGCAAGCAACACCCAGCACATTAATGAAAGTTGCACCCAAAGCCTCTTGTCAATCAAAGTTGTCCAGGATCTGACAAGGAGGCAGCAAGGAAAACTGGATTTCTGAGTAATAGCTGCTTTGTGAGCATGAGAAGGGTGAGTGGTTGAACTTGCCCTTTATGCCACTGAATTTCATGGATCGATCTTCAAATGTCATCCAAGGAAACACAAGCTTAAATGACAGTGAGAGTGGCATAGAAGAAAGAAAACTCTACTAACTTCTGAGTTAACCTGGGTTTATCCTAGGTATTACTTGCTACTGACTAGCTGGGTGACCTTGAAGGGCAAGTCATAGAACTTCTGATCAGGAAGTGATGGTAAAGTTTATCTTGTCTAATCCTCTCCTGATGCTTGAATATATTTCATACTACCAGCCTCTACTGGCATCCTGGGAGCGACAGGGAACTTGCTACCCATCAAAGCACTTCCTCCAATTCTTAATGAGCTCTCAATTTTATCTGTTTTGTTATTTAACAAGCACTTACACTGTGCTTCACGTTTGTCAGATACTGAACTAAGCAAATCACAAATTTTAAACTATTTAATCTTGAAAACATCTTTATGATATAGGTACTATTATTATCCTGATGTTACAGGTGAGAAAGCTGAGTGTCAGAGAGGCTAAAATACTCAAAGTCACACAGCTCTTAAGTGTCAGAGTCAGGATTCTAACCCAGGCAATGTGGCTTCTCACTGTGTATATTTACCCACTGCACTGTGAAAAGCTCTGTTATTGGGCTGAAACCTGTCTACCTTTGTAACTTTGTAACCCCATTGGTCCTAGTACTTACTCTTCCTGGAGTCCCAAAGCCTACATTAGCTTTAACCTCAGAAAGGCCTTTTCTATGCTTGAGTGCAAGGCAGATTAGGTTGCTGGAGCCATTGCTATAAGAATGATGGGGTGAGTGCTCTGGCTTAGGTGGGCAGAGGATGGCAGGGCACTTTACTGTCAGTGTACCAGGCCCACAGATGGAAAGAAAGTCACAGAATGACTTGATGATAAAGTCTGAACTTGAATCTATGTGTTTGAACTTCACGTTAATGTCCTTTATGATACACTCCCTGAGGCTACCTCCATCCTTGCCCACTGCCCCAAACACGTACATTATTATTGTTGATAATAATTGTAGCTATCATTCAGTGAATGCTTACCTAATCTGTGCCTGATGCTCTGCATACATCATCTCACTTAACCCTGAGAAATACCTCTACCCTGTGAGAGATGTACTACTATCATCTTCATTTTACAGAAATGGAAATCAAACCATCGAGAGGTCAAGTAATTTGCCAACAGTCAAACAGCTAGTAAGTTGCAGAAGTTGGATTTGAAATCAGATCTTTCTGTTACTAGAGTCTGGGCTTTTTTTTTTTTTTTAATTATTTATTTATTTATTTATTTATTTTTGTCTGTGTTGGGTCTTCGTTTCTGTGCGAGGGCTCTCCCTAGCTGCGGCAAGTGGGGGCCACTCCTCATCGCGGTGTGCGGGCCTGTCACTGTCGCGGCCTCTCTTGTTGTGGAGCACAGGCTCCAGACGCGCAGGCTCAGCAATTGTGGCTCACGGGCCCAACCGCTCCGCGGCATGTGGGATCTTCCCAGACCAGGGGTCGAACCCGTGTCCCCTGCATTGGCAGGCAGATTCTCAACCACTGCGCCACCAGGGAAGCCCCTAGAGTCTGGGCTTTTAATCAGTATGTTGCAGACCTCTCCACAATATTCACAAGAAACTGGGGCACCTTGTGAACCCCTTGTTGAAATGGAGATTATTAGTGTTAAAAACCTATGAACACCTATAGATATCCTGTTCCTGTTATAATCAGATTTTTTAAATATTGGAAAAGAAGAGTTTGAGAGAAAAAGAGAAAGAAGGGAGTCTGCCTCATAACTGAGATAAGACATGAGGCTATAACTGATAAAACATGATTCTTGGGGAGCGGGGAGATTCATGCTTGCTTTTACAACAAAGTTTTTCTCAGCACCTACTATGTACCAGGCACTGTGTACTAGGAAGACGGTAGACCTATGCTGTCTACTACTTGACAGGCTCAATTTTGTTTCTTGGCAGGGTTATGCCGCGTCTCTATAACTAAGGGGAAGACAATGTTCACTCTGCTTCCTCTAAGAACTGAAATACTTGGTTATCCTTGAGTGGTATAAACCACAGTACCAAGGAAAGACCAGTTTTGAACAAACAAGGGATGTGGGAAGATTTAAAAAGTCATCCACACCAATCCAAACCCCAAATGGAAATCCTCTCAATTTTAAAACAGTGGCAGGGAATCAGCAAGCCTAAAAAAACAATCAGCACAAACATGACAGAAGGTTGATAGCCTTCGTATATAAAGAGCTTGCAATTTGTCAAGAAAAACACTGAGACTCTAACGATTAAGTGGGCAAAAGATACAACTATTTTCTAAAGGAGGAACTATAAATGGCTAATAAATATGTGAAAAACATTCAACCTCACCTAGTCATAAAATATATAAAAATGAAGCAACAGTCGGAAGCAAATTTTGCCTATCAAATAAACAAACAAAAAAAAAAAGGTTTTGGGGCTTCCCTGGTGGCGCAGTGGTTGAGAATCTGCCTGCCAATGCAGGGGACACGGGTTCGAGCCCTGGTCTGGGAAGATCCCACATGCCGTGGAGCAACTGGGCCCGTGAGCCACAACTACTGAGCCTGCGCGTCTGGAGCCTGTGCTCCCAACAAGAGAGGCCGCGACAGTGAGAGGCCCGCGCACCACGATGAAGAGTGGCCCCCGCTTGCCGCAAATAGAGAAAGCCCTCGCACAGAAACGAAGACCCAACACAGCCAAAAAAATAAATAAATAAATTTTAAAAAGGAAAAAAAAAAGTTTTTTTTTAAAAATGAGAGGACTCAAAGTTGGCAAAAAGTGTCCTATGGACTCTCTTATGCACGGCTAGTTTAAACTGGGCAAGTTGTCTGTAAAGAAATTTGGTAATAAGTATAAAAAGCCTACAACACATTTAGACCCATGGCATATAATGACTTGCTTGAGGTCTCTGTGAGGGGCAACTACAGTCCACAGACACTCAGCACACGGCCTTGGTTAGTCAAGTTCAGCCTTGTGTAACTCTTGGTGTCTCAACCAGACTGTGGTCTGTGTCCAGTGCCACCTCCTTCAGCAAGCCCCCTGCACTGAGTACGTGTTCAAGGACTCACCGCCTAGAGATGGATGAACTGATGGAAATGGTGATACATGGGGAGCCCAAGTTCCACATTTCACATCGTACAGATAATAAGCTTGGGCTTTGGCATCGGCTCTTCCACTGACTGGCCATTTGGCTTTGGGGAGTTTACTTCCCTCTCTGTTTCAGTCTCCTGACCCATAAACTGGGGCTAGTTTTATTCACCTCTCAAGATGACTGTGGAGTAAGGCTCCGCCAGTCCCAAGCTGTCTGACCTTGAGAGAGCTACTACACCCCTCTCAGGACTTTAATTTTCTCATCTATTTAGTACTTCCCTCATAGGGTTGAAGTGCAGATGGAATGAGATACTTCATGGAAAGAACCCAGCACTGTGCCCAAACAGAGTAAGAGTAATAAAAAATGAGGGGGCTGAAGCGTCATATCTTCTACTTGCACAGCATTTAAAATTCTATTTTTAAAGCATTTTCTTTCTATTTATTTTTTCCCTCTCTCTCTCTAGGAAAGCCTGAAAACATCTAGCTAATAATGTCTCAGGGCCATGACCACCACCTCTGCCTGCTGGCATGCCACCCCGCTTCTCCCCCACCCCCCTGCTCTCATGCCAGGCACCATCAGTCCCCAGCATGGCATCGGCTACCCATGGTAAAGAACAACAGGTGCTTTGGGAAAATTCAGCCACCGGCTTACAAGTACCTCTGGGCATCACAGTGACTATTTAATGGGGACTAAGCTGAGGCTTAGAGATTTGGGTGAGTCCCTGCAGACTGTAGCAGTTGAAACAAGAGGCAGAATCCTTGACCCTTGTTAACCACAACTACATCCATTAGCACAGCACTGTTTGTGTTCAGGATGCTTTCTTGACATTTCCATTGAGCCGCCCAACAAGGCTATGAGGCCAGCAGGGCAGATGTTACCATTGCCATTGAAAAGATGAGGAAGTGTGGCTCAGAGAAGGACAGCCTTGCCTAAAGTTATACGGTTAGCTAGCAGAAGAGGTGACATTAGAACCTAGGTCGAAAATATCCTATGATATTCCTTATATGTGGAATCTAAAAATAGGGTACAAATGAACTTACCTACAAAACAGAAATAGAGTTACAGATGTAGAAAACAAACTTGTTACCAGGGGGTAAGGTAGGGGAGAGGGATAAACTGGGAGACTGGGACTGATATATACACGCTACTATATATAAAATAGATAACTAATAAGGACCTACTGTATAGCACAGGGAACTCTACTCAATACTCTGTAATGGCCTATATGGGAAAAGAATCTAGAAAAGACTGGATATATGTATATGTATAACTGATTCACTTTGCTATACACCTGAAACTAACACAACATTGTAAATCAACTCTACCCCAATAAATTTTTTTTCAAAAAAGAATGTAAAAAAAAAATACAAAGAACCTAGGTCTAGTCTAGAGTTCTTTCCACTACATCGCAAGGCCTGGCAGGCACAGCTATCAAGGTCAGTTTCAAGGGAGTGCGGCACTTCAGACAGGATACAGAGGTTGTCTTGGGAAAAAGAGTAGATGACTGGCAAGCCCACTCTTTGGCCCCCAAGTAATCTACTTGCCCTGACCTGGGAAATTACCAAAGGACTGAAATAGCAGCATCCATAGAGCACTACAGAGGTTGTCTAAAAGGTCAAAGAAGCTTATGTAAAAATTGGATTTTACACATTGTTGGAAAGGGAGGAGTGGACAAGCAATGACAATACGATGATTGAAGCATTCGGGCAGTCTCTTATTTATGGAAGATGACCTCCATTTGCTCTCAGGATCATTTTTTAAAAAATCTCCTTGGGCATTTATCTCTCTCTCTCTCTCTCTCTCTCTTATCAGATGAGAGAGAGAGAGACAGATATAGATATAGACATATATATCTATATAGATACATAGATAGATAGACATACAGATATCTTCTCTCTTTTGGGCCATATTTTAGCCCTCTGAGTAGGTTACTGTGACCATCTCCCAGGAAACAAGCTATCCTTCAATTTTACTCTCTAGCTGCCATCCTCATGGAGAGACTAAAGTACAGAGAGAATTAAGTACAGAAGGGAAATTTAGAGTAGAATTGTGTGTATGCATTTGTATGTCTGTGTGTGTGTGCGTGCAGGGGCAGGAGAAATGAGAGCTTGAAATTAAGAGAAAAAGTTCCCAGCTCTGTTAGGGTGCTGATGCTGAAATGATGTAAGGCATGAGACTGTGGAATTCTTTTTTAAGAGTATAAGAGATTATGCCCCCTCACATGATTGCAAAATAATAACAATAATAAGAACAAAATTAATGTCATTTTTACTGAGATCTTATTGTGTGCCAATTACCCTGCTAAATGTTTTATAAACATCATTTTACTTATTCCTCACAACTTGGTGAGGTAGGTATCATCATCCCATTTTATAGACAGGCAAACGATACTGAAGGTGATTAGACTAGACCAAGGTCACACTGTTAATGTCACAGCTCAGACTAAGCCCAAGCATCCATCTCCAGAGCCTATGACTTAAACATTACACTCTAGTCTCCTGCAGGGAGATGGACCTCCCCCCGCTCCAAAATAAGACATAATACTTATGAAAAGTTCCTCAGAGTGCTATTATACTTTTCATTTTGTTTCATCCTCATAGCAGGTATTATTAGTCCCCATCTTACAGTAAAGTTAGGAAAGAGAAAGTAAAGAAAACTGCTCAAGTTTCCATGGCTGGCTAATGGCAGAGCCAGAATTAGAAGACAAGAGTCCTGACTCCCAGTCCAGTGCTCCGATGCTCTTTCCACTACGCTATATCTGTTTCAGAGCTCCTGACATGGACCCCGATGCTCCCTCTGGTATCGACAGCCATGGAGCATAGGCTAGACCTAGTGACTTGATCCTAAGGGACAAAATATAGCAAAAGTGATGGGAAGTCACTTCATTGATTAGGTTCCAAAAGACTGTTAATCCATCTTGCTGACACTCTCTCTCCATTGCCTTTGCGGCTTAGACACATTGATGAGGTAAACTGCCCCACAGGAAGAGGCCACGTGGCAAGGAACGGAGGGTGGTCTCTGGACAGCAGCAAGATCCAGTCCAATAACCCACAAGGAGCTGAATCCTCCCAACAACCACATGAGTGACCTTAAAAGTGGACACTTCCTCAGTTGAGCCTTGAGATGACTGTAGTCCTGGCCAGCAGCTTGACTGCAGCCTTGTGAGAAAACCTGCTTAGCTGTGCCTGGACTCCTGACCCACAGAGACTCAGAGATAATACATTTGTGTTGCGTGAAGTCGCTAAGTTTTGGAGTGATTTGTTATGTAGCAATAGATAGTGAACACAGTACGATTCCAGCCAGCAGCTTCATTGATCTTCTGCTCATTCATAGCAAAACAGCCCTGGAGAAGGGTGAGAAAAAAGATCTAGGTGAGCCTTTTAACTCCAGGGGAAAGCTGTGAATCCAAGGATCACCTCTTGGCCTACACTGATGTTTCCTTTGCCCTGAGGCTCTGATAGCCATGTCCTAAGGTGGTGCAAGTAGATCTAGGGTCTCTCATCCTCTACTGGACAGAGTCCAGCATTTCTCAGAGCTCGGCTTCCAAGTGGCTGACAACATCAGATCAGCTTCTCCTCACTGTCAGCTTGAGAAGCCCCTTAAGTGCCCCCCCTAGGAGTTCCCGTAGGGCCCAAACCACCACCCTAGGCTGTCTCCATTCTAGCATTTGGAGCTGCTCCCAGCCACTGTCCCAACCACAGAGCTATTCTGGAATTTCTGAGTGTGGGCTGGAGTAAGTGAGGGGTTCTGACAGACTCCCTAAAAGCAATTAGCCAAATGGGAATCACTTAACACTCAATTTTCAAATGGCTAATTTGGTGTCGGGGAATCTTCTTTAAAAGGCGTGGGTGGCAGACATCCTGTAACTATTTCGCTAGACAGCTTAGCCAAGGGAGTCACATTCCCACACGCTGAGGAAAGTCTCATCAAGGGGGGTCCACCTGAGTGCTTTCTTTGCCCGCTCTCTCAGGTGTCTCTAAAAAAACTAGAGACAAGCCAGGGAGAGTTACTTTCCACCATATCAGCAGAAACTGGAAGGTGAGTGCAGGCCAATGTGGGGCTTTAGCAGATCAGTGCAGTGCCTGTGAGGTAAGGGTCCTCTGCCCCTTCCACATCCTTAGTCCCGCGTGTCATGAATGCCTGTGTGTGTGCCTGGGTCGGTAGTTACGGGGGAGGAAGGAGGGAGAGGAGGGGCGTGGCAGATTGGAGAATGTGCACCCCCCACAGACATGTAGGCTTGAACAAGTATCACCTGTCACAGATGTAGGCGATGGGTGTGAAGATTTGCCTCTTGACAGCTACAGGTGACATGCATCTAGAGGGGGCTGTGACCACAAAGACCCTGTGTGTGCAGAGGGAAGCTGTGAGTGGGAGCGTTCCACTAAACTGTCACTCTATAGAGTCGGAATGTTTCAGGGTCAGCATACCTAAATCTGGTGATAATAAATCGAGTCACAATGGGACTATGTACGTATGTGTAGCACGTCTCAAATTCGCAGTGTGAGCCATTCACTGACGTGTGTGTATGAGTATACCTTCCTGCGTGTTAGTAACAAGGGAAAAGAAGACAAGTATGTGAGCATGGAAGACAGAAACTGACAAGGAGCCCGTGAAGAGCCCTTTAAGAAAAGGACAAGGAAGAAGATCTGGGTCATTAAGTACCTACCTCATTAGGGCCTGAGTTGCCAGGGAGCTGAACCAAACTACTTCAATTCCTTGACAGTTAAGCCAGTCCCTCTCCCCTTCTCCCTCCACTGCAGTAATCAAGAGAAAGGGAAATGGTGCAAAATTGCCCCTCCGTCAGATGAAATGTACCTGTCCTCCATGCCTCTCTCTTTCCTAACAAGTGTCTGACCTAGCTTGGGCTCAGCAATGGGCAGTCTTCCCTTTGTTTTTCATTATCTTCATTTGATCTACACAAGTCCACAGTTCACAGGAGCATCCAAGGAAGAAGAATGGTTAAATGCAGTACCGTGAGCCACCCTATCTCAGTTTCTGACTGTTCCTGCAAATAACAGGAGAATTGGCTACAAGTAGAGCAATAAATGGATTATCTTACACCCAGAGGTCTTGTACCCTAAAGAATTAGGCTTGGCTGAAAACCAGAGTGGCTCACATAATGTTCCTTTTTTGCCTGTAGTTACACAAAATGCAACCTGGGTTTAATGGTCTTCAAGAACATTGATCTAAATGTTTACAAGCTTGGGCAAGTTTCTGGATGAAAGATGCTAACACGGTGGCCAAAAGGAAATACTACTCCTTACTTTCTAGAACAAGCAATTGTAGCAAATGCAGTGTGGAGCCTCTCAACCATTTTTGTGCTATGGACCCCCATGGCAGTCCAATGAAACCTATGGATCTCTTTCTGAACAATGTTTTTATTTTTATTTTTAAAATTTTATTTATTTTTTGGCTGCATTTGGCTGTGCACAGGTTTTCTCTAGTTGCAGTGAGCAGGGGCTACTCTTCATTGCAGTGCGTGGGCTTCTCATTGCGGAGCACGGGCTCTAGGCGCACAGGCTTCAGTACTTGTGGTGTACGGGCTTAGTTGCTCCACAGCATGTGGGATATTCCCAGACCAGGGATCAAACCTGTGTCCCCTGCATTGGCAGGCGGATTCTTAACCACTGCACCACCAGGGAAGTCCCTGAACAATGTTTTTAAATGTATAAAATTAAATATATAGGATTACCAAGGAGATATTGAAATAAGCACATTATTAAAAAATTTGTGATATAGTCACATATGTGCTTTTTAATTAACATGTTAAACAAGTTTTAGCAGAAGGTCTCATAACTAATATAATTTCAAAGAAGTGATCAGCACAAATGATATTTTAAGACATTGGCAATGGCTGTAATGTTATAGGAAAACATCTGTGATTTCTACTGGTGATAAAATTACAACTACTGCTAATACTACTGCAGTTTATTGCCAAATTCATAACAGAAGAAAAAGCTAAATCTCAGCTAGAGATTTGTAAAATTACAAAAGCCCTTTTTTTCCTATCCAAGTTCACAGACCCTCCCTGCATTCTATCCACAGATCCCTAAATCATTAAATTCTCTTGAGAGACAGAGACAGAGGCACAGAGAGACAGAGAGAGAGAGAGACAGAGAGAGCACCAAACCTGAAAATAAGATTGAAATAGTAACCCCTAAATAAGAGAATGTTCTGACCACCGCTGAAAAGTCAAAGGAGGCCGAGAACAATGAAGACAGTGATTGTATTAGAGGCGCAAAGAAACAACAATGACAAGTACACAAACAAACAACAACAATAACAGTGGAGAGAAGAACGTGTGCTCACTCCCTCTTGCGAGAGCACTGGAATCACAACTAACTGCTGACAATCATCAACAGGAAGACACTGGAAATCACCAGAAAAGATACCCCACATCCAAAGACAAAGGAGAAGCCGCAATGAGACAGTAGGAGGGGCACAATCACAATAAATCAAATCCCATAACCGCTGGGTGGGTGACTCACAAACTGGAGAACACTTATATCACAGAAGTCCACCCACTGGAGTGAAGGTTCTGAGCCCCACGTCAGGCTTCCCAACCTGGAGGTCCGGCAACGGGAGGAGGAATTCCCAGAGAATCATTGAAGGCTAGCAGGATTTGATGGCAGGACTTTGAAAGGACTGGGGGAAACAGAGACTCCACTCTTGGAGGGCACACGCAAAGTAATGTGCACATCAGGACCCAGGGGGAAGGAGCAGTGACCCCATAGGAGACTGAACCAGACCTACCTGCTAGTGTTGGAGGGTCTCCTGTAGAGGCGGGGGGTGGCTGTGGCTCACTGCGGGGACAAGGACACTGGCAGCAGAAGTTCTAGGAAGTACTCCTGGACAGGAGCCCTCCCGAAGTCCGACATTAGCCCCATCAAAGAGCCTGTAGCCTCCAGTGCTGGGTCACCTCAGGCCAAACAACCAACAGGGAGGGAACTGAGCCTCACCCATCAGCAGACAAGCAGATTAAAGTTTTACTGAGCTCTGCTCACCAGAGCAACACCCAGCTCTACCCACCACCAGTCCCTCCCATCAGGAAGCTTCCACAAGCCTCTTAGATAGCCTCATCCACCAGAGGGCAGACAGCAGAAGCAAGAAGAACTACAGTCCTGCAGCCTGTGGAATGAAAACCACATTCACAGAAAGATAGACAAAATGAAAAGCCAGAGGACTATGTACCTGATGAAGAAACAAGATAAAAACCCAGAAAAACAACTAAATGAAGTAGAGATAGGTAACCTTCCAGAAAAAGAATTCAGAATAATAATAGTGAAGATGATCCAGGACCTCAGAAAACGAATGGAGACAAAGATCGAGAAGATGCAAGAAATGTTTAACAAAGACCAAGAAGAATTAAAGAACAAACATCTAGAAGAATTAAGGACAAACAAACAGAGATAACACAATACAATAAGTGAAATGAAATACACACTAGAAGGAATCAATAGCAGAATTACTGAGGCAGAAGAATGGATATGTGAGCTGGAAGACAGAATGGTGGAATTCACTGCCATGGAACAGAATAAAGATAAAAGAATGAAAAGAAATGAAGACAACCTAAGAGACGTCTGGGACAACATTAAAAGCAACAACGTTCGCATTATAGGGGTCCCAGAAGGAGAAGAGAGAGAGAAACGACCCAAAAAATGTTTGAAGAGATTATAGTCAAAAACTTCCCTAACATGGGAAAGGAAATAGCCACCCAAGTCCAGGAAGAGTAGAGAGTCCCAGGCAGGATAAACCCGAGGAGAAACATGTCGAGACACATAGTAATCAAATTGACAAAAATTAAAGACAAAGAAAAATTATTAAAAGCAACAACAGAAAAACGAAAAATAACATGCAAGGGAACTCCCATAAGGTTAACAGCTGATTTCTCAGCAGAAACTCTGAAAGCCAGAAGGGAGTGGCACAATATATTTAAAGTGATGAAAGGGAAGAACCTACAACCAAGATTACTTTACCCGGCAAGGATCTCATTCAAATTCGATGGAGAAATTAAAAGCCTTACAGACAAGCAAAAGTTAAGAGAATTCAGAACCACCAAACCTCCTGCAAAAAATGCTAAAGGAACTTCTCTAAGTCGGAAGCAAAAGAGAAGAAAAGGACCTATGAAAACAAACCAAAACAGTTAAGAAAATGGTAATAGGAACATATATATCAATAATTACCTTAAATTTGAATGGATTAAATGCTCCAACCAAAAGACACAGGCTCACTGAATGGATACAAAAACAAGACCCATATATATGCTGTCTACAAGCGACCCACTTCAGACCTAGGGACACATACAGACTGAAAGTGAGGGGATGGAAAAAGATATTCCATGCAAACGGAAATCAAAAGAAAGCTGGAGTAGCAATACTCATATCAGATAAAATAGACTTTAAAATAAAGAATGTTACAAGAGACAAGGAAGGACACTACATAATGATCAAGGGATCAATCCAAGAAGATGATATAACAATTATAAATACATATGCACCCGACAAAGGACCACCTCAATACATAAGACAAATGCAAACAGCTATAAAAGAGGAAATCGACAATAACACAATAATAGTAGGGGACTTTAACAACTCACTGACACCAATAGACAGATCATCCAGACAGAAAATTAATAAGGAAACAAAAACTTTAAATGAAACAATAGACTAGATAGATTTCTTTTTTTTTTAAACATCTTTAATGGACTATAATTGCTTTACAATGGTGTGTTAGTTTCTGCTGTATAAAACAGTGAATCAGCTATACATATACATATATCCCCATACCTCCTCCTGCTTACATCTCCCTCCCACCCTCCCTATCCCACCCCTCTAGGTGGACACAAAGCACTGAGCTGATCTCCTTGTCCTATGTGGCTGCTTCCCACTAGCTAGCTATTTTACATTTGGTAGTGTATATATGTCCATGCCACTCTCTCACTTCGTCCCAGCTTACCCTTCCCCCTCCCCATGTCCTCAAGTCCATTCTCTATGTCTGCATCTTTATTCCTGTCCTGCCCGTAGGTTCATCAGAAACATTTTTTTTTAGATTCCATATATATGTGTTAGCATATGGTATTTGTTTTTCTCTTTCTGACTTACTTCACTCTGTATGACAGTCTCTAGGTCCATCCACCTCACTACAAATAACTCAATTTCATTTCCTTCTATGGCTGAGTAATATTCCATTGTATATATGGGCCACACCTTCTTTATCCATTCATCTGTCGATGGACACCTAGGTTGCTTCCATGTCCAGGCTATTGTAAATAGAGCTGCAATGAACATTGTGGTACATGACTCATTTTGAATTTGGTTTTCTCAGGGTATATGCCCAGTAGTGGGATTGCTGGGTCGTATGGTAGTTCTATTTTTAGTTTTTTAAGGAACCTCCATACTGTTCTCCATAGTGGCTGTATCAATTTACATTCCCACCAACAGTGCAAGAGGGTTCCCTTTTCTCCACACCCTCTCCAGCATTTATTGTTTGTAGATTTTTTGATGGTGGCCGTTCTGACTGCTATGAGGTGATACCTCATTGTAGTTTTGATTTGCATTTCTCTGATGATTTGTGATGTTGAGCATCCTTTCATGTGTTTGTTGGCAATCTATATATCTTCTTTGGAGAAATGTCTATTTAGTTCTGCCCACTTGTGGATTTCGTTGTTTGTTTTTTTGATATTGAGATGCATGAGCTGCTTGTAAATTTCGGAGATTAATCCGTTATCAGTTGCTTCGATGGCAAATATTTTCTCCCAGTCTAAGGGTTGTCTATTCATCTTGTTTATGGTTTCCTTTGCTTTGCAAAAGCTTTTAAGTTTCATTAGGTCCCATTTGTTTATTTTTGTTTTTATTTCCATTTCTCTAGGAGGTGGGTCAAAAAGGATCTTGCTGTGATTTATGTCATAGAGTGTTGTGCCTATGTTTTCCTCTAAGAGTTTGATAGTGTCTGGCCTTACATTTAGGTCTTTAATCCATTTTGAGTTTATTTTTGTATATGGTGTTAGGGAGTGTTCTAATTTCATTCTTTTACATGTAGCTCTCCAGTTTTCCCAGCGCCACTTATTGAAGAGGCTGTCTGTTCTCCACTGTATATTCTTGCCTCCTTTATCAAAGATAAGGTGACCATATGTGCGTGGGTTTATCTCTGGGCTTTCTATCCTGTTCCATTGATCTATATTTCTGTTTTTGTGCCACTACCATACTGTCTTGATTACTGTAGCTCTGTAGTATAGTCTGAAGTCCGGGAACCTGATTCCTCTGGCTCCATTTTTCTTTCTCAAGATTGCTTTGGCTATTCGGGGTCTTTTGTGTTTCCATACAAAATTTCAAACTTTTTGTTCTAGTTCTGTGAAAAATGCCACTAGTAGTTTGATAGGGATTCCATTGAATCTGTAGATTGCTTTGGATAGTATACTCATTTTAACAATTTTGATTCTTCCAATCCAAGAACATGGTATATCTCTCCATCTGTTTGTATCATCTTTAATTTCTTTCATCAGTGTCTTATAGTTTTCTGCATACAGGTATTTTGTCTCCTTAGGTAGGTTTATTCCTAGGTATTTTATTCTTTTTGTTGCAACGGTAAATGGGAGTGTTTCCTTAATTTCTCTTTCAGATTTTTCATCATTAGTGTATAGGAATGCAAGGGAGTTCTGTGCATTAACTTTGAATCATGCTACTTTACCAAATTCGTTGATTAGCTCTAGCAGTTTTTTGGTAACATTTTTAGGATTCTCTATGTATAGTATCATGTCATCTGTAAACAGTGACAGCTTTACATCTTCTTTTCTGATTTGGATTCCTTTTATTTTTATTTATTTCTTTTTCTTCTCTGATTTCTGTGGCTTACATTTCCAAAAGTATGTTGAATAATAGTGGTGAGAGTGGGCAACCTTGTCTTGTTCTTGATCTTAGTGGAAATGGTTTTAGTTATTTACCATTGAGAATGATGTTGGCTGTGGATTTGTCATATATGGCCTTTATTATGTTGAGGTAAGTTCCCTCTATGCCTGCTTTCTGGAGGGTTTTATCATACATGGGTGTTGAATTTTGTGGAAAGCTTTTTCTGCATCTATTGAGATGATCATATGGTTTTTCTCCTTCAATTTGTAAATATGGTTTATCACATTGATTGATTTGCATATACTGAAGAATCCTTGCATTCCTGGGATAAACCCCATTTTATCATGGTGTATGATCCTTTTAATGTGCTGTTGGATTCTGCTTGCTAGTATTTGTTGAGTATTTTTGCATCTATGTTCATCAGTGATATGACGTGACCGGAATGGTGTTTTAGAAATAGATTCTGCCGATATGATGTAGGGTAGACTAAAGGAGATACTGAGTAGGGGAACCCGCTAGGACCTTGTGGTAATTGTTTAAGTTGACAAGGCCAGTGGCAGTGGGAATGGTTAGAAAAAGGATAGATGTTCGGAACATTCCAAAGGATATACATAGAGCATGGTTAATACAGCATGAAAACTGACGGGATGTGAGAGTCAGAAAGGAGTTACATCTCTAAAAAGGATATTTCAGCTGATAAGGAAAATATTTGGGGTCAGAGAGACCATTCCAACGTGCCTCAAACCATAACATGTTGGGTGAGCTGCACTTCTGACTCCTCAGAAGAGAAAACTGGCCTCTGTTTGGTTTTCTGGAAAGAAAAACAAACTGACACATTCATCTTTAAGAGTGAGTTGGGCAAAATAAGGGACTATTTTTCAGGACTACTCAGACACCAGTTACCAGATATTCCTGTCTGACAAGAAGAGATTCCCTTGGGGGTCCTTAATGGTGAGAAACAAGCTTAGAGAGGAGAAATGTTCTTATAAGCCTGTACCGTCCATGAAGAGCAGTAACTATTTTAGATTGGGCTCCAACAAATTGAGCTTGGGAGCTACAGGGCAGCAACCGGATTTAATTCTACAGTCTCTAGAGCACCTAGCACATTACTGGTGCTCCATCAGTGTTAAATCAGCCATGGAAAGAAGCATAGCTCCGTATGCCTAGAGTAAGAGAGAAACTGGGTTAGGCCAAGTGAGACTCAAGCAGAGGCCTAATGAGAAATGGAATTAAGATCTCATGTTATACCCCTTTTCTACAAGGGGAATGAACACTGGATGGGGGATCCCAAATTCAAGGCTGTTGCCAATTACGTATGTGACTTTGGACGAGTCATTTACTTCTCCAGGCTTCATTCTCTCTGTTGTCAAATGAGGAGAGTGATATCTGTCACACAAGGCTGCTGGAGGGGTGGAATTCGATTTTTTAAGTGCTTTAAAAAGCATCAAGTATATACAGAGCCCCATGTTTTGATATGGATTTTATATGCCCAGATAGTGGTATATGACCAGAATTTTTATAAATCAAACCACATATTAACATCTTAACATTCTGTTATACGACTATGAAAGAACTCTACAGTGAACACCTATATGCCCACCATGTCCTTGATTTTTAAAGGCACTGTTCAGCAATAGTTTTCCAAAAGACGTTAGCAAAGCAGACTGACATTCATCATTCTCTGTAATTTGTGCTCATCTTCGTATTCTAGCCTCTCTAGTTCCTTTGTGTTTTCTTGCAGAGGAATCTTTATCTGAGAGAGAACCCAGAACATGTTTGCTGCCAACAAAATGTAGTTTCTCTTTGCTTCTCAAGGTTGGGCCTAGGGTACTCATGGCTAGAAAAGGCGGGAGAATAACTGGACTAGGTCAGTGAAGGAAGGCATCAGGAAGATTTGGTCCAGTTGGATAAACTGCAATCCACCGCTTTCTGGGATCCCACAGAAGAGAAGATTCTATCTTTGGATGCCCATTCCTTACAAAAATCCTTTTCAATTCATACCCTTTACTATGGGGCAATACGTTGATTACTGAGAAGGCAAATGAGATCCGCTTAACAGATGAACAATAAACTTTTTGACAATAAAAGGAGAGAATCAGAATGCTATTTATGAAAACCAGCCAAGCAATCTTGCCATAGGTAAATTAAAACCCTCTGACCCAGCAATCTTCCCACCAACCCTGGTAAATATGCTGAGATGAACGGGGATGGTGCCCTCTTTCACAGGAATGACCACAAAGTTCTACACAACTTGAGCGCTCATCAGTAGATGAATGACTGAACAAATCCTGGTAGAATCATATTATGGACTATCATGTAGCTATTTGAAAAAATGAGCGAGATCCATGACTACTGGTGTGCTGGGAGATCTGTGATGTACTTTTAAGTGCATAAGCCAGGCTGCAGAGAAACATCTATCTCAGGATCCCGTTCTAGTACAAACAGCAAAATCTCCAATCGATGTACTCCATGCCTGCATGTCTTTGCATGTGCACAGGAAAGTTGTGGGAGGATTCAGACTCAGGCTGTTACTATTGCTTATTCTGTAGAGAGGAAAAGGAGAGAGGAGTGCATTGCTTATTTTGCTTCATATGCCTGTGCATTATCTCACTGATGGCACTGAAAATGTGGAACATTTGTAATTTCTGAAAAAGTTTAATAATTCTTTAAAAAGAAAACTTTACATGGGACTTAGAAGACTGCTCCCCTCCACTGCGAAGGGCACTACCATGGGGGAAGTAGGGAGGCGAGGCCTGGAAAATTCTGCTCCCACCAGGGGAGAGACATCTTGGCTCCTCTTACAGCAAAAGCAACAAACTCGAGGCATGCCACAGCCAACAGGAAACGGGAATGCTCCTTGGAAATCTGTTTCTAATAAATGAATCCCCACGCTGGAGGGGGAAGCCTGTACCCCGACACCTCATCAGAATTATGCTGCTCTCTGCAGGAGCCTCGGCTCGGCTCCAGCTGCCACCTACCGGGAGCGGCTGAACTCCTCCCGCGACCTGTATCATGGGCTCGCTTTGGAAGAGACTGTTTCATGCCCCCTTCCATTTGCTGCCAGCCTTCATTTCAGCTTGTTCTGTTGGGCGCTCCATTCTGTTCTGGGGATCAGAGTGACTCTCGCAGGGCCAGACCACGTGGCTCACAGGGTGATGCCGTAGTCAAGGCCCACCCTACTTCACCTAGGGAATTTCTCCTGCAGTGCTGAGCCCAGTGGAGACGGTTCCAAAACGCTTGACAGATTGACAGACTGACGGTGGGGTAATTCCGTCCTAGAGCTTAGCTACTCCAGCTGTGGCCCATGGGCCAGAGGCACTGGCATCGCCAGAGAGTCTATTAAAAATGCAGAATCTCAGGCCCCAGCGCAGACTTTCTGAATCAGAAACTAAGTTTTAACCAGACCTCCAGGAGATTTACATGAGCATTAAAGGGAGAGAAGCTCTGGTGTAGGACAGTGGCTCAGAGAGCCACGGCTGTATAATAGGTCCTCGTTCGCTCTGTTTTTCTGAATCCAGTGGTTTCCAAATCTGGCTGTTCAGTAGTTCATCTGGGGAACTGGGGTACTTTTTAGAATTTTTTTTTTTATTTGGAAATCATTTTAAACTAACAGAAGCGTTCTAAGAATAGTACAAAGAACCCTTGTCAGCAGGGTAAGCCCTCACCCACATTCGCCAAATGTTAGCATTTTGCCATATTTGCTGTATTCATCCCTCTCTACACTTCTACATAGTATTTTCCCCTTTAATCCATTTGCCTAAATTGCAGACTTCATGCTCTTCACCCCTAAATACTTTAGCATGTATTTCCTAAGAACAAGAATAGCCTCTTACGTAATCACAATCCGGTTATCAAGTTCAGAAATGTTAACACTGATAACAGTAATATGATCTAATATTCAGTGCGTATTCAAATGTGGTCAATCATCTCGATAATGTCCTTTATGGAAATTCTGGTTTTCATCTGGAGAGCTTTTAAAAAGTGCCAATGGTGTGGCCCTAACCCCACACCAGTGAAGACAGATTCTCCAAGGGAGGGTCCTGTGCCTATACATTTTGAGGCTTTCCAGGAGATTCTAACGTGCAGCCAGGGCTAAGAACCTGTGTGCTATATAGGCTTTTCCTATGACCCCTGTATACTGTATGGGTAAGAGCCCTTGTCGGCAGAGTGAGCCCTGGGTATAATTTGCCTAGGCCCCATGTCTCCTTTAATCTGAGTTCTGCCATCACTCACTGCCTGTAAGGTTCCTTGGGCCTTTCCTCACTGTCTTCTGATGCCACCTCTCAAAAGGCAAAAAAACATTCATTTTTCCACCCTGCTATTTGCCCTACAGCCACTCAGCACAGTCCTTCTTTCTTTATAAAAAATGAAGCCTTGAACGGCATATGCTCTGGGCTGTGTTCTCCACAAGCTATGTCGAACAAGTTGGCTACATCACCTGGAACTGCAGAAGAGCAAGGGCAGATGGTGGGAAAAGAACGCCAGGGATACAGCAAATCAATTAAGGAGAGGGCCAAATTTCTCTTTGGGCTGGCCACAGAGTTTCTCTAGAGTTCGAAGGCTGCTTGATTATCACTAGACGGTTCTCAAATTACCTTGGCTTGAAAGCAAGCCGCTGAGGTGAGCAGATGTAGCAATCCGGGGCTATGGTGGACACGAAGGTGATGTACAGATGGGGAGCAATTGAAAAACTCAAGCTAATCCCACGAGCCAGTAGGCTTTTGCATTTCCCGAAAGAATCTGGGTCAATCTGACTGGTCGGTTTAATTGCTTCAATGGATCTGTTCTGTTTCCAGCTGTTAGCAGATGAAGGGGAAGCCTGGCACGTCTGCGAGGGAGCTGACCAAGAGTACATGATATTTAGTCTGCTGGGTGCAGAGCCGTTTCCCCAGCCCTGAAGTAGCCCTGGCACCCTTACCCCTGCACCTCCTCCCACCCAAACATCTGTTTCACTGCAGCCAAAGAAAGTCAGCTTTCTTTGAAAAGGCTCTAACAGAAGAGGCTGAGTCCAGATTTGTATCTGTTTGTGAATATATTCTGGAAGAAAGGTGAAGGCACAAAAGGGATCATTTGGCTTTGAAGCCGCTTTGTCAATGCCTGACAAATCGACTTGCTTTTAGGATGTATTGATATTCTTTAATATTCGAGAGAACTAGCCTACTCAGATGGATTGATTTAACAGATGCATCTTTGCAGTTAGTCAATGACAAAATATTTGTGAGGGGTTAGTGTCTTTCTTCTTCACAGGAACTCAATAATGTGCCAAGTGAGATCATTTCCTCTGGCCCAGGACTTGAGAACATTTTGAATTGGGTTCATCCTGATTGGGAACTAAAGAATACTCAAGTTATTGCCAGAGTCCAAATGGAGGGCACTTGTATTACTAGACAACCATTAGAAAACTCCTCAATTAGGAACCCATGTACGCTGCCATTGCCATTTCTAATCATCTCTTTCATCAGAGGACTCCTTGTCGTATTACAGATTTTGGTCCCTGCCAGTAAGACAGAACGTGCTTAAATTGACTGAGTATGTGTGAATTGCAGATATCACAAATTTTCGTACAAGAAGGCCCACTTCGGGAAATGTTTTCATAGACTATATTTCACATAGCTTAACTCAAACTAACGAAGGGATTGTCTTTCACATGAGGACTATTAAAAATTGGCTAATACTCTCTCCAACCATGAATTTTCATTTTCTGCTTATTCAATATGTATATTAAATATAATACATACATCGTATGTATTTATGCATTTTAAATATATACATTTAATATTATATATAAATATGGTATGTATAATTATATAATATATATAATATATAAACATAATATTATATATCATACATAAATATAATATTGTGTATACAAGTACACATCTACACATTTCAGGATCTCGGAACCTGACCTAAACTCGGGTTTATATGTAATAGTGGAGTTCAGACATACACTAACTCAAATACCCCTGCTATGAACCTGACTCTTGCCCAATCCCTTTTAGTTCTTTTGCCACCGCCATAGTTAAGATCCAGTAACCTCTTAACTTTCCTCTGTCTTATCACCCTGCTCCCGTCCATCCTCCAAATACACATATTCCCTGCCTTCAGAATAAAAGCCCCAAATCCTTTGTTTGGCATTCAAAGCCCTCTCCACAACCTAGTACCAACGATTACCTCCACTGCTCCCAGTCCTATACCCCCTGCTCTAGGCAAACCATCTCATTGGCTATTGTATAATAGCCAATGGCTATTATACAATAGCCATTGTAATTGGCAAGGGTAGCCAAAAGTGTTTTGGAGTGCTTGCTGTGTGCCAGACACCGTGTAGACTACTTCATACATTATGTCATCCACTCTTTCCCACAACCCAATGAGTTATGTTACATTACTCTCATTTTCCAGGTGGAGAAATAGAGGCCAAGAGACGCTAAGTAAGTTGCCCAAGGTCAGGCAGCTGGTGAGGCAGGGAGTCAGGGTTTGAAGCCAAGCAGTCTCGCTCCAGAGCCTGTCCTCTTTAGCTGGGCTGCCTGAACATACTTTGTGGAGTCCTGCATTTTTGTGCCTCCACACTTTTGTTCATGGAAGTATGGCAACAACCCTCCTTCCTACTCCACCATCTCTGCCTGCTGCAACCTTGCCCAGCTCAGATAGCGCCTCCTCCCTGAAGCCTCCCCTGACTTCCCAGTGCTAAAATTCTTTCCCCCTGGCTCAGTGTTCTCTTAGCATTGGCTCTAGCTCTTCTACTATTTCTTATTGTTGTAGTTACCTGTACATGTGTTTCCTCCCCTTATCCACCTCCACCCTGTCGTACAGGAAACCGAGCTCACGATCACTGTGGCCCCGTGATGCTGAAGCCAAGAGAGTGCCAGTCAGAGGCATCACCAAGGATGTGGTAGAGGTGGGCAATGGGGTGGGCACTCTCTAAGCTCCCTCCCAACTCAGGTTCTATGATCCTGCATGGCGGTTTCCCTAAAGGCAGGGATGTAGCTTCCCCGGCAGCAAGCAGAGGAACTGGCACGTCTCCGGGAAACCGCTGAGCTGGCAAAACTACATCATCTCCGATGCACGTGTGGATGAGCAAGTACTGGCTACACTCTCCCTCCTGGTCTGTGTCTGTCTATCCATCACCGCCATGTGTGTTTCAAGGTGACCTTGCTCTGCAGGTGTGGCTCGAGAGCTGTGGTCCCTTTCCCAGTCCTTCCCTAGGAAGACGATCCTTCTCTGTGCTGTGCGAGTTGATGATCCGAACGCATACTGATGTCTGCAGCACTCGGCGCTTTGCCTTTCGGCCTAGGCCAGTGTTTTTCAAACTTGAGTGTGTATCGGAGTCACCTAGATAGCTTGTGAAGGCCCATATGGCTGGGTCCCAGCCTCAGTCAGTCTAGGGTAAGAGCCCAAGAGCTAGCACTTCCTATGGGCTTCCAGGTGATGTGGATGCTGCAGGTCCCTAGGAAAGGCTGAGCACCACCCTCCAGACAATGGCTTCACTCACAGGGATGTATGTGGCTTCCCTCTGACGGCTGCACACCGAAGCTGAGGGGCCAGTGCGGGCGGAGCGGGAGGAAGAGCGCCGAGCCGGGAGCCTGAAGACCAGGGTTCTACTGCAGCTGTGCTCTAGCGAGCTGTGTGACCTTGGGCAAGTCTCAGCACTGCCCTGTGCCTCTAGCTGCCTCACAGGCACAAGGACACGATGAAGTTGGTGACTGCTGCTCTGGGTATTTCTACAATTCAAAGTCGGTCTCTTTCTCTTGTCCCCAGTCCAGTCTTCGCAGCTGGGAAGCCAGATACCCCCGCAGCACCTCCTCAAGCGTCCAAGTGCACACTGCTGTGCACCATCGCTCCAAGCTGGAGTGGTACGCTTGCTTGGGGGTCTCCTTCTACAGCCATCCCTTGTGTGGAGCCCGAAGAGTGAAGTTGGCACCTCGCTCTTGGAGATCCACGTCTGCCATTTGGGGGCGTGTGTATCTTGCACGTGCTTTTGAGAAAGTCTTTAGCACAGAGATAAGGACACAGAATCCTAGAGCCAGTCTCCTGCATGTAAATCCTGTTTCTAACCACTTACTCTGTAACCTTGGGTAAGTTAGTTAACGTCTCTGAGCCTCACTTACCCGACTTTAAAATGGAGAGAGGGACTTCCCTGGTGGCGCAGGGGTTAAGAATCCGCCTGCCAATGCAGGACACACGGGTTCGAGCCCTGGTCCGGGAAGATCCCACATGCCGCAGGAGCAACAAAGCCCGTGTGCCACAACTACTGAGCCTGCACTCTAGAGCCCGTGAGCCACAACTACTGAGCCTGTGTGCCACAACTACTGAAGCCCACGTGCCTAGAGCCCACGCTCCGCAACAAGAGAAGCCACTGCAATGAGAAGCCTGTGCACCGCAATGAGGAGTAGCCCCCGCTCACCACAACTAGAGAAAGCCTGCACGCAGCAACGAAGACCCAATGCAGCCAAAAATAAATATAAATTAATTAATTAATAAATTTATATTAAAAAAAGAGGGACTACTATGAACAGATGCCAACAAATTGGATGACCTAGGAAAAACTGGATAAATTCCTAAAAATAAAATAAAATAAAATGGAGAGAGAAACAGTACCAACTTCATGCGATCATTGTGAGGACTAAAGGAGATAATGTATGCAAAGCATTTACCATAGTGCCTTGCACATGGTAAGTGCTCAAAATGGTAGCCGTTGTTTCTAAAAAGAGGGTCATGGCCCCCCTCTATAACATTAGACGTGCAGAGAACCAGAAAACACTATGGCTGTAGGTCTTCTACTTTCTTTACACCTCCTGTGGTACATACTAATAACAGTAATGCATATATTAATACCTTACACAAGTGTAGTATTTTACATTTTTGAGAATACTATCCACTAAATCCTCTCATCCAATCTTTATAACACTATAAGGACAAGGCCGCATGCTTGTGTGGACCTCTGGATGAGTTGAGATGTTCTGAAAACACCATTGCTGTCTACAAACTTCCCGGTAGGCTGGCTTTCCCCGTGTGGATTTCTGCTTCTGCACAGCTGGAAGAGGAAGCATCCTGGGTCATGGCTGCCAGACGAGGAGGCTCCAGGGACCACCCCCCTGACCCGGTACTTGGCCCATCTTTCTTAGGTACGCATCAGGCCAGGGGGCTGCTTCCCGTGTGGCATCATTGCCTGCATTCTGTTTAGCGCATGCATTACTGGACCCCAAATATCCAAATGATGCCAACTGGATGACTCAAGGGCTTCTGATAATACACACAAACCAAACCAGAAAGATGCTCTGCATTTGTCATCAATTCCACTTATTAGGCCAAGAAAAATCAGCCCGTTTTTCTATGCTACCAATTACACTTCTCATTAAGGCGGAATCATGAAGATGTCTCAGGCGGTGGTATTACTGCCACTCAGCATTAATTAGAGTTCACTGATTGGAGAGAAATCAAGCACAGGAGACTCAGAAACTTGTTATGGTGCTTAATAATGATTTGTTTCCTCACCAGAAATTGGACAAGGACTCTAGACTTCAGCGATGTCACTTCCCTGCTCTTTTCTTTGCCTTCATGTTTCTGTCATTGGTGACTCTGCTGGAAACAGAGGACAATGGCAGGTCCTCTATTTGGTGTCTATTGTTTGATTTCCCTGAGCCTTCCCCTGTGGCCAGTTTCTTTCTGTTATCTTTAAGATCACAGGATGAGGTGAACTGACCTTGCTAAGCTCTGTTCTAGTCACTCCAGGCTTCCTGCTGTTCCTTAAAGTGGTCAAGCCTCAGGGCCTTTGCACTCGCTGTCCCCTCTGACTGATACACTCCTTCTTGGGGCTCTTGCTCTCTCCCTCCTTTAAAGTCTTTATTCAAATGCCACCTTCTCAGTGAGGCCTGCCATAACCATCTTATTTTAAAACTGCCCCTCTTCTGCTGCCTGTCTGCCTTTCTTGCTTTATTTCTCTCCATAGCATCTATTTCCTTCTAAAATACTAATTTCCTGATTGCTTTATTTATTCCCTCCTCCACCTTCTCTCTATCGAAAGGTGAGCCCCAGGAAGGCAGGGATGTGTTTAACTTTTTATTTTGAAATAATTTTATTAAAAAAAAATTTCCTAGAGGATGGAGTGATGGTATTTTTATTTCTTCTGTAGCTTCTGTCACAAAACTGAATATTTATAGCTTGCATTTTTATAGTACTTCAAAAGCAGGTTCCCATACAAATTCTTTGAGATACATTATTACTGGGTCTAATTTACAGATGAAGACACTGCGGCTCAGGAAGCATAGCAGATACTGTCAATGCCCTTCCCATATCCTTTGGCATTTATCATTTCTGTGCCTGCCAGCCTGCTTTCAAACTGCCTGGAATAATGTTAGACTTTACAGGAAAATTGTAAACATAGCACAGAGAGTTGCTGTATACCATTCACCCAGCTTCCCTTAACATTAAACAGCTTAGATAATAATGGTAATAGTATTGAAACCAAGAAATTAATATTGATACCACAATGTTAACTAATCTACAGACCTTATTCAAATTTCCCCAGTTTTTCCACTAATGTCCTTTTTCTATCCCAAGATCCAATTCAGGATCTCCTATTGTAGTTGTTGTCATGTCTCCTTAGCGTCCTCTAAACTGTGACAGTTCCTCAGTCTTTGTCTTTCATGACCTTGACAATTTGACAAGTCCAGGTCAGTTACTTTGTAGAGTTTCCTTCAATGGAGGTTTGTCTGATGTTATCTCAAGGTTAGATTAAGGTTGTGTATTGGGGGCAAGAATACCGTCGAAGTGAAGTTGTGCAGGGTGGGATTTTTTGATTGTTTGTTCCCTGAGGTATCCCCAGTTGACTAGAACAGGCCCTGACACGTGGGAGGTGCTCAGTACTCATGAAGACACAAAGGGATCAGACCCCCAGGCACCCACACTCATCTCTGGACATGGGAAGGTTATGTTCTCTGGAATATCACATTTGTTGGGAACCTCTTGTGGCTTTGAGGAAGGGGAAGGTAAGAGAATTGGGGTGGAGTGAGGGTCCGCTACCATAATGCTAAACAATAACATGTGAAGGAACCCAAGTAGCATGTGGCCCAGTGAGAGGAAAAATGGTACAACACTTGGACAAAATGATAGCAAAAATTATTTTTTACTTTAAAAAATAATAATAACCTCCCGCCTGCTACAGACTGAAGGTTTGTATCCCCTCAAAATTCGTATGTTGAAATCTAATCCCCAATGTGGTGGTATTTGGAGGTGGAGCCGTTGGGAGGTGATTAGGTAATAAGGGTGGAGCCCTTATGAATAGGATTAGTGCCCTTATTTAGAAAAAGTGTCCACAGAGCTCCTTTCTCCCCCTCTGCTATGTGAGATGATAGGGAGAAGATGGCCATCTGCAACCAGGCAGAGGGCCTCACCAGACCCCAAAACTGCTGGTACCTTGATCTTGGATTTGCCAGCCTCCAGAACTGCAAAAAATAAATTTCTGTTGTTTATAAGCCACCCGGTCTATGGTATTCTGTTATAGTCACCAGAATGGACTAAGACATGCCCCTAATAAAACCCATTACTTTACATGTGGAAGTGAGTGGCTCAGTCTACAGGTTCTGAAGCCAGATTGCCTGGATTCACAATCTGGCTCTGACACTTACTAGCTAGGTAAAGGTAAACAAACCTTTTAACCTCTCTGTGTCTCATTTTTCTCATCTGTAAAGTGGAGATGTTGTTAATACTAGTATAGTACATTTTTTCCGAGGATTGATTGAGGTAAAACATGTGAGAAGCCTAGAGCAGTATCTGAAATATAGTAAGCACTCAATAGGCATTTTTATGTAAATTTCTCTACTTTACAGACTACTATCCAGCAAGTCATCTTATTAGATATTCAAAGCGATCCCTCAGGGGCAGAGACTATTACTTTCATTGACCGATGAAGAAACTGAGGCTTAGAAAAGTGAAAGGACTCATCTAAGGTCTCCTAAGCTAATGAGTGAAAGAACCAGAGTAAGATATAGGTCATACGTTTCCTAGTCCAGTGCTGTTTCTGTGCCCCACACCCCAGACATCCAGGAGAGTCTCACCAAATACCAACAGTGACCGAATGAGAATTGGGGCTTAGATTTACCTCTGAGCATCACGTTCTTCTTGGTGCTGGAGAGGATCTGGGATACTCTCAACCTTCTAGGATCTTACAACACAAGTGAGGGAGAGAGAAAGTAATAAGATAGCCCAGCAACTATCCGGGGAACAATGGCTGTACTGACAGTCACAGGCAGCTTCCACCTTATACCAATAGGGATGGTTGTTTGAACCATGGAAGGTATTTTCCAAGGGAAGTATCACGGTAAGCAGGGTTAAGCAGCCAAGCCAGACTACCAAATGTACCCAAAGCCGAGCACTGCTACTGCTACAGAGCCCGGTGCACAGGTGTTATAGGGGCGGGGGAAGAGGAAAATGAGACAAGGCTGGGGAGGCAGGCAAAGGCTGGGTTCTGCCAGGCCTTGATGGCCCAGGAAGAAAGTCGGATTTTATTCTAAGTGTGGTGGGAAGCCACTGGAGGCTGTCAAGCCAAGGAATGATATTATCTGATTTACATTTTTTAAAAGAGCACATCGATACTATAATAGAGAACCATGTAGAGTGTGAGTCTGTCATGAGACAGATCTGGGCTTGAATCTCAACTCTCTCCCTTCATAGCTTGAATCTCTTCTGTTCAAGAGAAACAATAATAGTATTAGGAGGATGGGATTAACAGATACACACTACTATATATAAAGTAGGTAACCAGCAAGGACCAACTGTACAGCACAGGGAACTATACTTAATATCTTACAGTAACATATAAGTGAAAAGAATCTGAAAAACAATGTATATATATAACTGAATCACTGTGCTGTACACCTGAAACTAACATGACATTGTAAATCAACTACACTTCAATTTAAAAAAAATAGTAGTCACTTCACAGGGCTGCAGTGAGGAGTACAACAGACAATGTATGTAAAGTACTTAGCCCAGTGTCTGGCCCATAGTAGGTGCTCAGTATGTGTCAGCTGCAGTAATTATTACTAATATTAGAAGTAATAGTAGTGGTCATTGTTGTTGTATTTATTATTATAGTAACAACTTTGAGAAAACACACAGGATGTGGTCCAGATCAGGTATTAAGTCAATGTGGATTGAAATAAATGTTTTGGACTCCTAAGACCTGACATGACGGTGGAGTCTTTGGGGGCCAGGTGAGGAGATGGAAAAGGTCTGTCTGGGGGTGCTGCCAATTAACTATGTAGGCTTCCCTGTCCTTTCTTCCCAGCCCAGGACATGCTCTGCCCCTGGCTGTGTCCCAGCACAGGACTGTGTCTGGGCATAGAGTGAGATGACAGGGAAGGCATGGAAAAAGAAGCATTCTTTCCTCACTACTTGTGTCAATTCCCAGAGTCCCAAAGGGTTCATTCATTCAAAAGTGCCCCTTATGCACTAGCCCGGCGCTGGGCCATGCCATCTTTCCAGCAACAGCTGAGTCACAGGCACCATGGGGACGCCCCACTGAGCCAAACCATCACCTTACACTGTGGGGATTGTGCAATGCAGCTGCTGGGAGGAGCCAGGTCCAAGGCTTCCAGTGGCTGCATGGCCATGGGCTTCTCCTTGGACTCTGGTTTAGCTGTTCCTTGGCCTGAGCTACAGGAGGTTATTAATCACCCTCCAGCCAGCGGGGGCAGACTGGGTCAGCAGCGTGGCCCACGTCTCACATGTGCCCTGTGGCGCAGACAGGCCACGCCCGGAGAATGGCGATGACACAGAGGGGTTTCTCTTTTGGCGTGCTCCTGAGCTTTGCGGTCTTGTCTGGCCATGCTCAGTTCTTACAGTCCCAAAACCTGTCTACTCCCTGGAACGGATGACCGCAGAGACACAGCGTGCCCTCTTGGCAAAGGGAGTTGTGTCATGCCAACGCATGCCTAGGCTGTCTGGCCCTGGGGTAAGCTTGGTGTGCCAGGAGTGTGGCAGGAATGACTGCAACTCAAGCCAGGGTGCTACTCAATTCACCTGCCACTTTATCCTGCTGTTACTTCTTACTCAACTCTTTGACCTTTACTTCCATTGATTCCTTCAATCATTTGATCATTCACCTATTCAACAACATTTTTTAAAATGTATCTTATTGAAGTATAGCTGATTTACAATATTGCATTAGTTTCTGGTGTATAGCAAAGTGACTCAGTTATACATATATATATATTCTTTTTCATATTCTGTTCTATTATGGTTTATTACAGGATATTGAATATAGTTCCCTGGGCTATACAGTAGGACCTTGTTGTTTATCCATCCTATATATAATAGTTTGCATCTGCTAAACCCAGACTCCCAATCCATCCCTCCTCCACCCCCCTCCCCCTTGACAAGCACAAGTCTGTTCTCTATGTCTCAACAACATTTATCGAACGCCGACTCTGTGCTAGGCACTGTGGGAGGTGATGGGGATGAAAGAAACAAAATCCCTGCCCTCAAGGAGCTTACATTCTAATGTGGGAGACTGGATCATTCGCATTAGAATATTATTTCTCCCATCCAAAACATTAATAAAATCCTCTCTCAACTCTAATCCTCCCTCCAGATACTGCTACTACCCTATTGCTGCCCTCCTCTACATGTTACAAAATCCCATGGTCATTTTTCCGTCCTCCTCTTCCTTGAACTCTCTGCAGTGTTTGACATAGTGACCACTCTCTCTTCCTTGAATGACTTTCTTCTCTTGGCTTCCAGGAAACCACATTCTATTGGTTTTCTTCTTTTACTCTGGCTGCTTCTTCTCAGCTCCAATTTCTTTTGCTCTTCAACTCAACCTCTAGACTTTGGAATGCTTTAGGTCTCAGTCCTTGGACCTCTTCTCTTTTCTACCTGAATTTACTCTTTAGGTGATTCCATCCAATCTCATAGCTCCCAAAGTCCTATCTCTAGGACCGATCTCTCCTACGAACTCCAGATTTATATTTTCACCTCTCTACTTAACATCCCCAGTTGAAAGTCTAAAAATAGGTGTTTCAAAATTATCAACTTCAAAACTAAGCCCTTGATATTTTCCCCTCAAACCTACTCTTCCCGTAGTCTTTCCCATCTCAGTAAAATGGCAACTCCATTCTTCTAGACGTTCAGGCCAAAAACCATGGTGTTGTCCTTGACTATGGACTGGCTCGGGCCCAACACAGTCAGCAAATCCTGTGTACTCTAACTCTCAAGGTACGTAGAGATTTTGACCATTGTCTCTCATATCACTACCATTGCTACCACCCTTCTCCAAGCCACCATCATCTCTCACCTGGGTTATTGCAGCAGCTTCCTAGCTGGTCCTGCTGTGCTCCCACCTTTTTGCCCCTTCAGTTTATTCTCAACATGGCAGATAGAGTGAGCCTATTAAAATCTAAGTCCGATTATGTTACCTCTCTGCTAGAAATTCTTCAATGATTACGTACCACTTTTTACTCAGAGTAAAAGCCAAAGTTCTTACAATAACATTTAAGTTTCCACATTATCTGTCCCCCATTACTTCTCTGAATTTATCTCCTACCACTCTGCCCCTTGCTCTCAACTCTCCAGCCACACTGGCCCCCTTGTGTTTCTCAAACACACCAGGTCTGGTCCAGCCTCAGGGCCTTTGCACTTACTTTTTCTCTGCCTTGAATGCTCTATCTCTAAATAGCTGCAGATCTAGATCTCTCATTTCCTTCATATCTTTACTCAAGATTCTCCTTTCTAGGCCACTCTATCTAAAACTTCTCTCTCTCCCCTCTAAAAAAAAAATCTCCATTTTATGCTTTATTTTTCTCCTTAGCACTTATCCTTATCTAACATACCATATGTCTTAGTCTGCTCAGGCTGCCCTAACAAAATACCATACACTGGGTGGCTTAAACAACAGAAATGTACTTCTCACAGTTCTGGAGGCTGGGAAGTCCAAGATCAAGGTGACAGCAAGGTAGGTTTCATTCTAAGGCCTCTTCTCTTGTCTGCTATGTGCTCACAGGACCTCTCCTCATGTGTGTGTGGGAGAGGGGAATGGGATGGGGGACAGAGTAAGTTCTCCAGTGTCTCTTTTTACAAGGAAACTAATCTCATGAGACCAGGGCCCTACCCTCATGACCTCATCTAACCCTAATTACCTCCCAAAGCCCCATCTCTAAATATCTTCCAATTGGAGGTTAGGGCTTCAGTATATGAAATTTGGGGGTCACAAACACAAACGTTCAGTCCACAGCTATATATATATATATATATATATATATATATATATATATATGTGTGTGTGTGTGTGTGTGTGTACACATATATATCTTATTGTCTATCTTCCATATTAGAATGGAAGTTACATAAAGGTTAGGATTTGTATTTATGGTGTTCATTGTTTAAATCCCTGTATCTTGAGTCGTGTTGGGCACATGGTAGGGGCTCAATAAATATTTATTGAATAAATGAATGGAATAAGCATAATAATTACAGCTTGTGATAAGTACTAAGGAGAAAATAGACAAGCTGATAGATTAGAACAGCAGCTGCCAACCTTGGCTTCACATTAAAATCACCAGAGGAACATTTAAAATATAGATAACCTGGGACTCATCCACAGAGATTCTGATTTCCTTGGTCTAGAAGGCGCCTGGCCATTTTTTTTTAATGTTCTCTGAGTGACTTCTAATGGGAAATGAGGGCTGAGAACCAATGAGTTTCAGATTAACATGGGGGACATGAACCAACGGGAACCTACTTGAGATAGGATACACAGGAAAGACCTCAATGAATGATACCATTCTGAGATGGTATCATTAAGTGGAAACCTGAAGGACAGAAGGAACCATGGGAAAGTTGGGGCATGGGTGGGATTCAATTCCTGGTGGCAAGCAGAATGAGAATGAAGGCACTGAAGCAGGAATGAGCTGGGTGTGTTCTCACAACAGAAGACCAGCGTGGGTGGTGCAGAGTGGGCAAGGGGAAGAGTGAAACAAGATGAGTTTGGAGAGATATGGAGGGGCCAGATTATGCAGGGCCTTGTAGACCATGGGAAGCTAACTGGATTTTGTAGTACGTGAGATAAGAGCCAATGAAGGGTTTTGAGGAGGGGAATGATGTGATCTGATTTACTATTGTCTAAATATTGCTCTTGCTGCAGTGTGGAGGGCACGAGTGAAAGTAGGGAAACAACTTAGGAGGCCGCTGTGGTAGTCTAAGAGAGACTTCATGGTGGCCTAAACTAAGTTGGTGCTTGATGTCCCTTTCCATTTAGACAGCAGAAGCCTGAGAGTGACATGTAAATGTATTCTGCTCAGATAAACACACACTCAAGGCCATTGTTTTCTGGAAACCTTCCCAAAGCTACGATTCCGTAGATTGCTAATTCTGTGACCAGTGGCTCAGTGGTTGGAATATGTATGCCATGCCCTGCCCAACGGACAAGGCCCCGTTGATTAGTTAATGGGAAAGATGCTTTCTAACAAGAACACAATACAGTGATAAAGAGATTTAAAATATGATGGCAACATTCATCCATCTAAATTTTAAAGAGCTCCACTAATCCCCAGCAGTGGGTCTTTTACGCTTTCTAGTTGGTGGCGGTGGCAGGGGGACAGGGAGAAAAAAAGAGAGAGAGAGAATGAGAGAGAGAGAGAACTCTTCTCTCAAGGGAGCTTATAAATTAGAGGAGGCGATCAAGACACGAACACAAATAGAAGTCACACAAGTTATAATGAGGTAGGTATCCAAAGGGGGATATAAATACAATCAATTATTGCTGTCATTTATTTAACACTCAGTTTATGCGGAGCACTGTGTTGGGTGTTTTACATATGTTCTCATTTAATCTTCATAACTCTATGGAATAGGTAATATGATCACCCATGATGACAGAGCTGGGCAGGTACAACTCTGATAGTCAAACACAGGTCTGACTCTCAAGCCCACACTCTTCAAGTGTTCTGGAAGTTCCGAGTAGGTGGATCCTACCTTAGTCTGGGAGGTGCACGTGTGCAGGGAGGAGGAAAGGTGCAAAGATGAGAAAGAAGGGAACTATACAGCGCTCAGCAAGCGGCCTCACTTGGCAGAGCTGAGGGTGTGTGATGGGGAAGAGTGGCTCAACAGCAAGGAAGTTCTCCTTCCTTTTCTTGCTCCTAATCACCTCACCTGTGCCAGCCAGGCACAGAGCCTGTCTGTCACTCAGGACTTGATCTTGGGGTGCCTTGGTTCTTGGTTCTCCTAAGGCCCCCAGGAGTTCAAGCAGCTTTAATTCCACTTCGAGGGAGGACAACGTTTAGATTTTCAAACTCAAAACATGAGCAGGGAGTTAGCAGAGCCCTCTTCAGTTCTTCTTTCTTTGGTAGAGGTGGCCCTTGGCATTTGGAACATTGAAAACAAGATCCCAAAGGATGGGGAATCCAGAGGAGCCAAAACCCAGCACCCAACACAACATCTCAAGCCAGCAAAGAAAGTTCACCATGCAACACTGCTTACAAAAGCAAAAATGTGCCGATGATCTAAATGTCCATCCATAGGGAATTGATGAGTTAAGTTAGGAAACATCCACAGAAAAGAACACTATGGTGTTAAAAAGGATGAAGTAAAACTATATATTCTGACAAGGAAAGATGTTTCCAAAAGACTGAAAGTGAAAAAAGCAGGTCACACAACATTCTCTCTAGCATGATTTGATTTGAATCATAGATCTGTGTTTATGAATGCACAAAACTATTAACCACAGTCATCTGGTAGGTTGTCAGCACAAAGAATTACAGAGGGACTTTCACTTTCTAATTTATATACTTTTGTATGCTGTTGACCTTTACAATTATATTACTTTTATAATTGGAAAAAAAAGTACAGTAGTTTCCATTTTACAAAACAAAACGAGCCATCTTAGATCATCCTTCATCCATCTTGTCTTTTGTAACTACAACATATCTTGGGTTCAGCAGTGCATCTGAAATTGTCTCCTATAACTTTCTCATGAATGAGATGAGATAAGGCAGCAACATATTAACCAGATTATAGCACAAGTGAAATGGATTGGCAATTGATCAAAGAATTTTACACAAAGCGTAGGCGGCAACCAGCAGAAAAGTCACCAGGGAAAGGCCACAGGCTTTTGCAGTTTTACTAATAACTTAGATGACACAGAAAATGTACTTACAAGTCTGAAGATGACCCAAAGCTGGCAGGGATATCAAATATGTTGAAGAACAAAACTGAGATTCAAAATGAGCTCAGATGGGCTGGAGTACTGGGCTAAAATTTAAAAAAAAATAAAAATAAAGTGAAATTTATAAAATAAAGAAAAATTCCTCAAAAACTTAAAAGTCTATTTTGTAAGGCCAAAATAAGGGAAGCATAGCTCAGCATCAGGTCACATAAAAACAAACAATTCAAAAAAGATCTAGGGGTTCAAGTTGACCCATAGCATAATTTGAGCCAACAGTTTAACGTAGCTAAATTATTTAGCTGCTAAAAACAGAGCACAGTTTTAGGTTGAATTAATGAAAGTAAGGTTTCTAATAATTCAAAAAGAGTCATGTACCACAATGTTCATTGCAGCTCTATTTACAATAGCCAGGACATGGAAGCAACCTAAGTGTCCATCAAGAGATGAATGGATAAAGATGTGGCACATATATGCAATGGAATATTACTCAGCCATAAAAAGAAACAAAATTGAGTTATTTGTAGTGAGGTGGATGGACCTAGAGTCTGTCATACAGAGTGAAGTAAGTCAGAAAGAGAAAAACAAATACCGTATGCTAACACATATATATGGAATCTAAAAAAAAAAAAAACAAATGGTTCTGAAGAACCTAGGGGCAGGACAGGAATAAAGACGCAGACAGAGAGAATCGACTCGAGGACACAGGGAAGGGGAAGGGGAAGCTGGGACGAAGTGAGAGAGTGACACGGACATATATACACTACCAAATGTAAAATAGATAGCTAGTGGGAAGCAGCCGCATAGAACAGGGAGATCAGCTCGGTGCCTTGTGACCACCTAGAGGGGTGGGATAGGGAGGGTGGGAGGGAGATGCAAGAGGGAGGAGATATGGGGATATATGTATATGTGTAGCTGATTCACTTTGTGATACAGCAGAAACTAACACACCATTGTAAAGCAATTATACTCCAATAAAGATGTTCAAAAAAAAAAAGTAAGGTTTTTAGATTCCAGAATATAATTGTCACACTGCAATCTCTGCTGTTTTCTCCTGGAGTCTCCTGTTCCAGCCTATGCAGCACACTTTAAGAGGGCCACTGAGAAAGTGGAACACCTCCAGAGGAGGGTCTCGAAATTGACAAAGGGGCTGGAAACCATCCCATAACAGGAGTGGCTCTCGAAGGGACCAGAGACATGGGGCCTGAAAAAGAGAGGCATCCAGGTATAGAGAGGCTTCCCACGTGCTTTCAAATCTCAAAAATGTTTTCCTATGGAAGGTATGCACTTATTCTGGGTTGCTCGTGTGACAGAATTAGGACTACTGCCACCCAGTGGTAGCAAGGAGGCAGATTTTCAGTAAACCTGTCAAAAAGGCTTTCTGATCTTGAGAGGGTCCTGCAGGAGGCTGAGCAGGCTGGTGAGACAGTGTTATTTTAAGCCAAGGCTGGATGAACAGATGCCCAGTGGCAGAATCACATTAACCTGGTCCCTTTCAGCTCTAAGAGATTACATCTTTCTCCTATTCTCCATGTCCTCCTCTGGACCAATGAGCCCTCTCCCTGCGGTCTACAGAGTGGTAAGGACAGCTGGGCAGGAACTACTGGGGCTGCCCCCTCTTGCTTATTGTTGACCAAGGCCTATGTGGGCAAAACCCACTGCTTATTTTATACTTTTATTTTGTTTTCCTATCCCCCTCTATTGGGCTATAAGTACCCTAAAAGCAGGGATCATGCATGTCCTGTTTCTGGCTGAATCTCAGCCCCTGGAATATCAGTAGCATATAGTAGGTGCTCACTAAATATTTAATGAAATGACCACTGCATCCCAAAATCCGTGCCATTTTCTGCAGTCTTGATTTTCTCAACAAAAGACATTTCAGATTTAAGAACCAGATCTCAAAATAATAGCAAGCAGTTGTATCTTAGTAGTAAGATTTAGGGTGATTTTGTTTCTGTTTCTCAATTTCCCCAATTTTTTGTTATGCAGTCATATTACATTAATGATTACCTGGCCATAGTCATTGTAATAGCTAACATCTATTGAGTGCTTTCCGTGTACCAGGCATCGTGATACGCACCTTACTTGGATTAATTCATTTAATCCTCATAATAGCCCTTTTCAGTTGGCACTATTATTATTAGTAGTAGTAGTAGTATTGTTTCAGTTGGCACTAGTATTATTCCCGTTTTAAAGACCAGGAAACTGAGAAACAGGGAGGTGATATGCCTTGCCCAAGGTAACACAACTAATATCAGGCAGACTTCAAAGCCCATGTTATTAACCCCTGACATCAATGTAAGATGAAAAATGATGATGATAATGACAACTAACATTTCTTTAGAACTAATCATATATCAGGCCCCATGCTAAATGTTTCAAACACATCACCTCCTTCAATGCTCAGAACAGCGCCATGAGGTGGGAACTATTATTATGACCTACTGTACAGTACTGGGCCCTCCTGTAATGTAATCAAACATGCCCACTGCCCCATTTGGACTCTGCTTTGATTTCATAAGAAGCACGCTTTGTTGGATTTTCTCTTCTGCGTTCCAGCCAAGTGGAGAAGTGATCATCTGCTAGTCACTACTTGAACCCTCCACTCCGTGGAGATTAGGCCTCCAACACACATAATTTCAGCCCTTACCTGTGCTGTTGTCCCTTACTAGAATGTCTTTCTTCTTCCCTCTGCCAACGCAATCCTACCGATTTTTTTTTCCAAACGCAGCTCAAATGCAACTCCCTCCAGGAATCCTTCAGTGATCAGCCCTTTCCACCACAATATCTCTTATTATACAGTCTGTACATTTCATTCAGCCTGGTCATCTCTGGCTTTGCAGTGCTGACTCTCTTTCCACTCGCATATGTCCCTTTTTCTGAGTTAGACTAGAGCTCATGGAGGCAGCTAGGCCTTGAGTTCCTTGGTCTATTAGCTGGCCCATAGTAGGTGCTCAATAAATATTTTGCTGATTTCAAAATGATACTATACCCTCACAGTTGTAAAATGTTCTCTTTTCAAATAGCTGTCATACATATTATCTCACTTTTGCCTCATAGCAGCCCAGAGAGGCAAGATCTTATTTTTCTCATTTTTACAGTTAAGTAAATTGAAGGCCAGGGAGGTTAAGTAAGTTGTCTCAGGTCACACATCTGAGAATTCAGCCCAGCCCTCTGGACTTGAAGCCCCAGATTCTTTACCCTAGACCGCACCGATTCTACTGGAAGGTACCGCTGGCTGGGAGCAATGCTAATAACATTCCTATAAAGGCCTTGTCTTCATTCTATCACTGGAGGAAAAGCAATAAAGAGCGCCAGAGGCAATATCCACTGTTGAGATTGGGAAGGCAGGGAAATTCACACACTGTGGAGTGAGAAGTGCCTGGTGCTTATCAGATGGGTGGTGATGGCTGTGTTACAACCCCTGCGAGGAGGGCACTCGGGACTGAATGTTGTCCTCTACACAGGCCAGCGTGGCGCAACCCTCAGCAGAAGTGGGGCAGCCCAGCAGGCACAGGGGGAATGTGAGAGAGCCCTGGGAAGCAAGAAAGCTGGTTCAAGATCCAGTTCCGCTACAATCTAGCTTAGTGATCCACAGCCCAAATCTGGGCCATGAACATATTTTCTTCAGCCCAAATAGTGTTTAAAAAATTTTTCATCTGGTAAGCAACACAAAAATCAGAAGATTTTACATAAATATTCAGATTTCCAAGCTCTCTAGAAAAATCAGACGATCTAGCAACATTTAAAAAGTGGAAGACCTCACATAAAATTCAATTTCCAGTCTTTCGAGAAAAAGAGATCTGGACACATGGGGTTATTTTTGTCATCTGTTTATTACTTACAATATAGTATGTTATGTTTTGATAAGTACCACAGAGAAAATATAAAGGAAACAGGGAGTTCTGAAGTAGTAGGGGATCCTGCAAGGCCTACAGCTTACAGAAGGGGATCTGAGAAAGCCTCACTGCTGAGGTAAGCTATTCCCAGGGCCATAATGGGCTGGAGTCCGGGAGTAGCTGCTCCCTTTAGGTGGGGCACATGGGAGAAAGGTTTAGGGGTACCAATACCCTCAACATACCAAGTGGGGAGTAAAAAGACACTGATGTTGGTCCCTGTGAATTGAAACAGAGTTTTAAGTCTATTATTTGATTTCACAAAAGTAACAAAAGAGTTTCAAATGGTCAAATAAGTATCAAAGTCTGAAAGAAGGAGCGGAACAAACTGTGTTTGTTTACAAAGCGCTCACTAACCAATAGCAACTAAACACCCCAATTTACTCAGATGCATTTTCTGTCTAATGGGGGTCAATGCAATTAGCCTGATACCCTTAGCAATACCCCTACCTTGCCCTTACATCTCAGGCCAGGGCCATTACACAGTATTAGAACTCATTCTAATTAGAGAACAACCAACTCTGTCAACCCAAGCATAGCATGGGAGAAATGGGGAGAGGAGAAATGGATCCTTCTCCAATCTCTTGTTGGCCATTTCTTGTCTGGGCTGGGACTTGACAGATAATTTCTCTGGATACTATTGTCTCCAGATGGAAGATAGTATCCTCTAGTGTCTTTCCAACATTTTGGACCATGATCTAAAGTAAGAAATACATTTGTCATTCATATAGCACATATTACGGAAATATATATTATATATGTGTGTGTGTATATATATGTATGCAACAAACATGTCCTGAAGCAATCCTTACCCTTACTGTGTGCAGTGCACACTGTTATTTCCTAGTCCATTCCTTTTTTTTTTTTTTAATCCTGGTCACTACCCACTAAATTGATTTTCTGAGCAGTGGGTAATAATTGGCAGCTTGAAAAACACTACTCTAGACCAATGGAGTTTTTGTTAAATACATACTCTTGTGCTCCATTCCAAACCTACAGAAGCAGAACTTCTTCAGGGTGAGGCCCAGGAATCTATATTTTTTTACCAAGGACTAGCCATGCACTGGCATTAAGGGATCACATTTCTCCTCAGGACACAGAAGCAAATAACATCAGTAACAGTCATTATTATCAAACACCTACTTGATGCCAGTGCTGCTGGCGTAAGAGCTTTCCATTCATTGACTCACTTAAATCCTCACAACAACCCCACTTTATAGATGAGAATACTGAGGCTCAGAGAACCTTTGAAAGACACAGATAGAGAGGTTAAGAAAGTGGTGGGGCTCTGATTCATGCGGGCTCTGTTCCCACTCTTACTGACCCCTCCCACCCTCTCCCTTCTGTAGTTCCAGAGACCTTGGATCTGTCCTAGATGTTCTATACCAAGATGGTCCAACCACCAGAGGCAAGGAGCAGACATAAAACAACAACAATAATAGGTTGCACTTATATTGAGTTTTTACTGCTTCCAAAGCATATGTGTATCTATTTTCTCCTCAGTTATGCCTTTCAGATATCCTGTGAGACAGAAGAGGCAGAAAAAAAAAAAAACCAGAGAGGGCCTCCCTGGTGGCGCAGTGGTTGAGAATCTGCCTGCCAATGCAGGGGACACGGGTTCGAGCCCTGGTCCGGGAAGATCCCACATGCCGCGGAGCAGCTGGGCCCGTGAGCCATAATTACTGAGCCTGCGCGTCTGGAGCCTGTGCTCCGCAACAAGAGAGGCTGTGACAGTGAAAGGCCCGCGCACCGCGATGAAGAGTGGCCCCCGCACCGCGATGAAGAGTGGTCCCCGCTAGCCGCAACTAGAGAAAGCCCTCGCACAGAAACGAAGACCCAACACAGCCAAAAAAAAAAAAAAAAAAACAGAGACCCAAAGACGGGAAGTGACTCACCCAAGGTCTCACAGCAAGTTCAGAGCTAAGCTGTCCACTCTGACTTCCCCAGGTAGGGTCTACGACTGCACTTGGGCTGGCTTTCTCCAGAGTTCCCAGCTCCACCTCTTTCAAGTCTGTCTCCCTTTAAGGCAGAAGAGGAAGAAGAGCTGGTACTTTCTGCCTCCCTCCCTACAGGATTTACCATCAACTTCTGAAATGAGCACACTCTGTATACACACTGCCTGAGGGATGTTTGCCCTGAACCTCCTCCACAGGGCTGTACTTAGGGCTGGCTACATTTCTATTTTTGCTGTGCAATTTGAAAAAAAAGAAAAAAGGCTCTGCACTGTGCTTCAAAGAAAAAAGAAAAATAATGGATTCCATGATGAAAGGCAAAGGCACCATCCCTCCCACAGAGGTTAAATGCCACCAGCCACTAGCAAAGCAGTGTTTGGAAGTCTCTGCCGAGCAAAATGCTGTGAGCCCACGGAACACCTAGGTGGTGGATTGGACCAATCTGTGCGATGGCAGAAAGAGGTTGGAGGGATGAATGACCCCCATTTAGCTTCCTTGGCTGAGGTCCTCCCTCTGTATAGAACATCCCCTCTGTTTCTGCCACAGAGAGGGGTGTTGTTTGCAATGTGTATATATTTATGTGACAAATGACTAGCTATTTATGAAACACTAACATTTTTCTTCACCCCTTCCCCTTCACAATGCAGTTTGTTCTGTCTCTCCCCTTAACAGCTTCCAAGGATCATCTACCCCCCCGCCCCGCCCACACGCGCTTAGTGAAAATAAAAGCAAGCCATCCTTTTCTCGGCCTCAGTCTCCCCATCTATAAAGTCAATGAGTTGAACCAAATGGCTTGTTAGGTCCTTTCTCTAGTTCTAGTATTCTGATAAAATATGTGGGGAACCCCCCCCCCCGTATAGCCCACAAATTTGCGATACAGGCTATGAGCAGGGAGGGGCAAACTGATGTCAAATTGTGTTTTAAACAGCTGTCTTTTGTTAAAGAGGGTCCAAAAAAGTGGGATAAAGAAAAAAGAAACATTCTGTTATGCCCATGAGCAGGCTAACGTCCTTAATGATGAGGATCACTCTGCTTTTTCTGTCCCTTGCTTTATTTTTTTTATTCTCTTTATTCGTGGTCAGGCTGCAAAGCCTACCAGGTCAGTTGCCTCTTTCCCACGTGTCAATTTCTCATCCCATGTGAAGGTGCCGGGTGCAGTCTAGCCCTGTAATAGCTGAGGTTTCAGCTGTGGAGAGCTTCAAACTAATGCCATTATCACCTCAGTGGAAGCGCTCCACTTGATGTCAGAAAAATTGGAAGAGGTGTTAAATTTGCTTTGTGACTGCAACTCCCTTTTAGTTGGGTGAGGCTGGCTTAGGATTTGATGGTTTTATAGATTTCAATATCAAGAAAGGAGAAAAGATCTCAGCTTTTTAATTTATATTGTCAATCACCGAAGTGGCTCCTTGCCCATGGGGACGCTAACTAGATCTGCATTCGCTGCTGCTTGCCAACACGGCACGTGACCCTCTCCCACCTGCTTCCCGGGGCTGGGTTCAAGACGATGAGACTGCACCGGGGAAACACTCCCAGGGCATTTCAAGAAAGAAACCAGAGGAAATTAGAGGATTCTCACCCTTCCACAGTACAGCAGAGAAACTCCATTCAAACTGCCTGCGTTTGAATCAAGTGACTGAATCTCCTGGGTCTGCTCATCGCCAAATGGGAATAATACTAACAATACCTCAGAAGGTTATTGCGGAGAGTAAATGAGTAAAGTGCCTAAAGCAATGCCCCACCACATGCTAATACCTCAATAACTGCCGGTTATGCTGACTATTATTATTCCTTCTGGCCAGACCGGTCTTTCAGCTTTCTGATGTTTAAACAGCCTGCATTTTCCAGCCATGTCATTTCACCAGAGGATCTGAAAGCACACTAGCGATGGGGCTGAGTTGAGGTTCATCTTAGAGCCATTCGGGTGGGTCGAAGTTGGCCCATTTTCCTGTTCCTGTCCTGTTATTTATTCACTCAGCAAATATTTACTGATCACCTATTACATGGCAAGCTCTGTACTAGGTGATGACATAATACTGAATAAGATAAAGTCCTTGCTTCATAGGGTTAGCACTCTAGAAGGGGGCAGGGGGGCATGGTACAGGGATGAGCTTGCATGATCCGGGGTCCTAAAGCCAGTATGCCTGGGGTTGGGGGTAGGGCATGGGAGAGGGTGGTATGAGATGAGGCTGCAGAGGAAGGCAGGGGCCAGATCATTAGAGCCTTACAGGCCAGGTAAGGAGTTTTGTCTTCATCCTAAGAACATTGGGAAATAAATGGAAGGGTTTTTTTTAAATTTATTTATTTTATTTTATTTATTTTTGGCTGCGTTGGGTCTTCGTTGCTATGCGTGGGCTTTCTCTAGTTGCGGCGAGCGGGGGCTACTCTTCGTTGTGGTGCGTGGGCTTCTCATTGCGGTGGCTTCTCTTGTTGTGGAGCACGGGCTCTAGGCGCGCGGGCTTCAGTAGTTGCGGCACACGGGCTTAGTTGCTCCGCAGCATGTGGGATCTTCCCGGACCAGGGTTTGAACCCGTGTCCCCTGCATTGGCAGGCGGATTCTTAACCACTGTGCCACCAGGGAAGCCCTAAATGGAAGGTTTTAAGCAAAGGATCAATGTACTCAAATGTTTGTTTCAGTTCTTGCTGACGGTTATACGGCTTTGAGATCATTGGGGGGCAGGGATGCCACTCTCTGATACAGTGTCTTTGTGTGCATTACAAAAAAGACACCCCTTCTTCAAGTTAAAAGCACAAAAATTAGGCTACAACCTAAACCACTATAAGTTCTGCCCAAGGGAGTTTACCAGAGTCCCGGCAGGCAGCAGCCTTGGCTGTGTGCACCCACATTCTTCTTACTTATGCATTTCTTGTCCCTAGAAAAATGTACCATCAACAGCACTTTGCACCCCACTGTTCCACCGCCTCCCCCCCCAAGATGAGGCAACTGTGGGTGGGAGGGATGGGGCTTTAGAATGTGAGAGCAATGGGTGGTGAGTGAGAGAAGTGAACTCAGGGGACACCCAGGGCTTGGGAGGGACAGAGCCCACTTGTGCCACCAAATGTGTGTGTGTGTGCGCACGCGCACGTGCGTGCATGCATGTGTGCTCTCCGGAGTCTGTACAAGACCGTGTGTACTGGTATAGGTTTATGTAGGAGCAGGCTCTCTTCCTCTGCTCTCAGACTTAAAGCCAAGAAGCCCAGAATGTCTGCACCCATCTGTACCCTCTTATGTAAGTTAGTAAGCATCTATGATAAAAACGGCACACCCAGAGCCACGGTGCCCTTGTGCAGTACACAACCTGAACATCCATGCACGAAAGCACCTTGCATCGAGTTGAAGCAAGTAGACCAGTTGGGCGGCTGCAGGAGTGGACCAGGAGAGAGATGATGGTGGCCCACATTAGGTAAGAGCTGAGGAGGTAGTGAGAGGTGGGCAAATTCAGGATATATTTTGAAGGCAGGTCAGCAGATTTGCTGATGGCTAGTACTTGATGCAAGAGGGAACAAGAGGCATTCAGGATAATGACTAGGAGTCTGACTTAAGCAACTGGGTAACTGTAGTGCCGTTTACTATATGGGACTGACAAGAAGAGGAACACTGTAGAAGAAAAATCACAAGTCCTGCTTTGGGCAGTTTGCATTGACTCCGGCTGCCCACCTAAGAAGCTGATCTATCAATTTCTGTATCTTAAGCTCCTTCCCACTGAAATTGGTAATCCCTGCTCCTTATCTTTGGCTCAGCATGTTTCTTTTTGTGCCTCCTTTGGCCTGAGATGAAATAATGATTTCAGTTTGTTCCTACCAGTTTCTCAAGATTCTTCATTTATTGACAGGCTCCTGGTACCTCTCAATCAATATCTCTCTCTCTCTCTCTCCCTCTCTCGTGCATGCACGCACGTGCGCGCGCACACACACACACACACTCACACTTACCATTTCCCAATGTCCCTTTTTCTGAGATTGCTCTTTGTCAAAACCCAAAAACCTTCCACTTTGGGGAGTACAGCTTCATTCAAGGACAGGAATTCTCCATCTGCCGCTGCCAAGAAGCCGCCCAGAGCTCCGCCACTTCACCCAAACCCTCTCCCCAGGACAGGAAAAAGGTACTTGGAAGATGGAGCAGAGCCAAGTGAGCTGAGAAATGAGCCAAGCACTGAGAAATTCAAGAAAGTATTGCTGACTGGGGGCGTGGGGGGCCATTAATCAGGAAATCTTAAGGTCATTGCAATCTCTTTGATTGCATTAACATCTAGTAGAAGAAGTCTACAGATCAATTAGTGCTACAGCAGAGGGGAGGGGGAATTAAGCTGGAAGTGTACTGCCTAGAGCTGCATCTTCCATAGAGAGAATTAATGCCAGCAGATGAAGCCAGATCTCCTCATTCCTGGGCCACGCACATTCCCTTAGAACCCACTTCCTCCCTAGACACGTATCAGGCCATCTAGGCACCAAATACCTTTCATTAAATTGCCCCCTTGTACACTGTGCCCATCCTTCACCCTAGATCATGCTACCCCTTTCCTCCAAATATCCCTTTCCCGGGATGGCCTAGGGAAGGCTTCTGAAGAATGACTCACACATGGTGATCCAAGTAAGTCTTTGGGGCCTGCCCTTGCTCCATCCGCCCTGACTCTTACTTCCTAGAGCCCCTTGCACCTTGCTCTTAATTTGCCAGAAGAGGAAAGGAGTCCACCTTTTTCAGTGACAGGTTGTGGACCTGTCTCCCATAAGCAGAAGATGCCATGCTGTGGTAGCTTTGCTTCATTTCAGCCAGCAAACTGTAGCGACCTGAACTGCATGGGCCTTTTAGGAGAAGGCTACTTAATGTGGACAAGCATGAGAAAGGAAATATCAATTGATAACAATTGTTGCTTTTCTTTTCTTTTTTTTTTTGTTGGCCGCACTGCGCAGCATGTGGGATCTTAGTTCCCTGACCAGGGATTGGACCCGTGCCTCCTGCAGTGGAAGCACAGAGTCTTAACCACTGGACTGCTGGGGAATTCCCTGCAGCTCCTATTTCTCCAGCTCCAACCATGTGCCAAGCACTAGGCTAAAAGCTCTATATAGGTTAGCTCATGTAACCCTCAAAGGAAGGCGTGTATGGTGAGTATCACCATTTCATAGCTGGAAAAAAAAAATGAGGCTCAGAGACATGAAGGAACTTGTTTGAGGGCCCACAGCTAGAAGTGAGCAAAGCCAGGATTTTAAACCCACACCTGTCTGATGTCAGAGCAAGTACTCATAGCCGGTTGAGTGTGCTGTGCTGGACCCAGAAACATCCCTCTATTTTCAGCCTGTCTTCCCTTCACAACAGATGTATCCAAAACCATTGTGATGACTCCCACATCTCTGGCTCTAGCCTTGACCTCTCTATTCACCGTCAGTCTTTTTGTTTCTTTCTTTGTTTTTGTTTTGTTTTGTTTTGATTTTTGGCCACACCGTACGGCATGTGGGATCTTAGTTCCCTGACCAGGGATTGAACTCGCACCCCCTGCAGTGAAAGCATGGAATCTCAACTACTGGACCGCCAGGGAATTCCCTCAGCGTCAATCTTAACCAACTCCTTTCTACTGGATGGTTTCTTTCCACACATGTCCCCTAGTCACTCAAACTTAAGACGCCTAAAATTTATTTTTTCTCCCAACCAGCTCTCCATCTAGATTTGCCTCTTTCTGTCAGTTTATCCCAATTCCCAGGCTCCTAACTTCAGGACCATCCCCAACTCTTCTCTCTCTGACCACATCTGGTCAGGCACCAAATTTTGGTGATTTCCTCTCCATAATGTCTCTTGAGTCTACACTTTCTTCCATTTCAAATGCTTCTTATACACCTTTTGACTCAACTAAACACACACACACACACACACACACACACAAATTTATAATCTCACAGTTCCCATGCATGGGTCAGAAGTCCAGACACGGTATGCCTGAATCTTCTGCTCAGGGTATCTCTGGGCTGAAAAGGTGTCAGCCAGGGTTGTGATTCTCATCTGAAGTTCCATTAATATAAAGTGTAAAAGTGTAGTATAAAGAATTTCCATATACTCTTCACTCAGATTCCTCAAATGTTAACATTTTCCTATATTTGCTTCATCCTTTTCTCTCTTTTTTGTACATATTTATGTTCACATACACTATTATTTTTTTCTGAACCATTTGAGAGTAAGTTGCAGACATCATGCCCCTTTATCTGTAAATAATTCAGTGTATATTTCCTTAAAAAAACAAGGTTATTCTCTTATATAGCCACAGTATAATGATTAAAATAAGGAAATTAATATTGATATAATACTATCATCTAATCAGAAAACTTTTTTCAAATTTCATCAATTACCCCACTAACATCCTTTAGACCAAAACAAATTTTTTTTTATCTGATATAGGACTTAAACATGGATCAATCCTTGAATTTAGTTATCATGTCTCTCTAGTATCCATTAACCGGAAACAGTTCCTTGGTCTTTCATGACCATGACATATGTGAAGAATACACTGGACTCTGATATTTTATACATTTTACCTCACAGCAGACAGAAAAGCAGAATTCCGTAACTTCCCAACTATGGAATCATAGAATATGGAAGGAAACTTAAAATGAACTACTTATTCATCTAGGTCCCAAGCTGTTTCCATGCACTCCTCACATGGCCATATCATTTACCCAACATTTTTCTTTAAATTAGTTCACTTTTTAAACTTAATTTCTGTGGTAGACAAAGTTCTAAATATGATCCCCAATGACCCTTGCTCTTGTAAAATCTCCTCCCCTGAATGTGGGTGGAGCTATCAATTTGACGAGAAATAATTCCAATGATTATATTACATTATACGGTAGAATGGAGATTATCTGAATGGGCCTAATCTAATCACATAAACCCTTTAATAGCAGAGAGTTTTCTCTGGTGAGTAAGCAGAAGAGGAAGCCAGAGAGATTTGAAGCATGAGAAGGATTTGACATGACAGGTTGCCAGGTCACTGGCTTTGAAGATGGAGGGGGCCATGTAAGAAGGAATGTGGGTAGCCTCTAGGAGCACAAAGGACACCTGGCTGACAACCAGCAAGGAAATGGAGACTTCAAACATATACCCTCAAGGAACTGAATCCTGCCAAAAACCTGAATGAGCTTGGAAGGAGATTCATCCACAGAACCTCTAGATAAGAGCCCAGTCAAGCTTACATCTTGAACGGCAAACCCTGTCAAGTCTACCGGGACTTCTAACCTACAGAACAGAACAAAAATGAAAATACAACAGGCTACATTGAAAATCCAAAGTGTCAACAGGCTACACAAGAAAAACGATATGACCATGTCAATTGATACAGGAGAGCATTTGACAAAATCCAACACCCATTCATGATTTTTAAAAAAAACTCTCAGAAAACCAGGAATAGAGGGGAGCTTCCTGGACTTGATAAAGAACATCTACAAAAACAAAAAATAAACAAGGGAGACCCCCACAGCCAGCAAATTGAACCAAGCAGTATCTAAAAGGATTACATACCGTGACCAACTGGGAGTTTTTCCAGGAGTGCAGAGTAGGCGTACCATCCAAAAACCAATTAATGTAATTCAATTGAATTACACTTCAATAGAATAAAGGACAAGAACCACATGTTTATCTTAATAGATACAGAAAAATGCACTTGACAAAATTTAACACCCCTTCATCATAAAACACTCAACAAACTAGGAATAGAAAGGAACTTGCTCAACCTAGTAAAGAGCATCTATGAAAAACCCACAGCTAATATCATACTTAATGGTGAAAGAGTAAACGCTTTCCCCCTAAGATTATGAACAAATCAAGGATGTCTGCTCATGCCATTTCCATTCAACATTGTACTGGAGGTTCTAGTCAGGACAATTAGGCAAGAAAAAGAAATAAAAGGCCTTCTGAATGGAAAGGAAGAAATAAAACGATAATCACAGATGACATGATCTATATCTAGAAAATCCTAAAGAATCCACTAAAAACCAATTAAAACTAGTAAGTTCAGCAAGGTTGCAAGATACAAAATCAATATACAAAATATAAATTTCATTTCCACACAAGAGCAATAGGCAAACCAAAAATAAAATTAATAAATCAGTTCCATTTACAATAGCACCAAACATAATAAAATATTTAGGAATGAATTTAACAAAATAAGTACAAAACTTATAATCTGTACCATACAAAACATGGTTGAAAGAAATTAAAGAAGACCTAAATAAATGGGATCTAACCCTAAATAAATGGAAAGACATCCCAAGTTCATGGATTGGAAGATATACATACACACACACACACACACACACACACACACACATATATACATACACATATACTTATAGAACAATGGAATAGAGTTGAGAGTCCAAAAATAAACCCTCACATTTATGACCAATTAATTTTCGACATGCATGCCATGAAATTTCAATGGGGAAAGAAGTCTTCTCAACAAATGGTACTGGGACAACTGTATATCCACATGCTAAAGAATGAAGTTGAAATCCTACTTCATGCCATATAAAAAATTAACTCAAATGGATCAAAGATGTAAATGTAAGAGCTAAAACTATAAAACTCTTAGGAAAAAACATAGATAGATAGATAGATAGATAGATAGATAGATAGATAGATCTTAGCAACCTTGGATCAGGCAATGGTTTCTTAGATATAACACTAAAAGCCCAGGCAACAAAAGAAAAAATATATAAAATGGACATCATTAAAATTTAAAAATTTGTACTTTAAAGGACACCATCAAGATAGTGAAAAGGCAATCCACAGACTGGGAGAAAATATTTGCAAATCAGATATCTCATAAGAGACTTCTATCTAGACTATTTAAAGAACTGTTAGTAATAAAAAGACAACCATGACAGTCAAGAAGTGGGAACAACACAAATGTCCATCAACTGACGAATGAATAAACAAAATGTGCTATGTGCATACAATGGCATATTATTTAGCAATAAAAATAAATGAAGTACTGATACATGCTATGACATGGATGAACCTTGAAGAAATTATGCTAAGTGACAGAAGCCAGTCTCAAAGACCATATATTGTATGATTCCATTTATATGAAATGTGCAAAATAGGCAAATCTATAGAGATAGAATGTAGACTGGTGGTTGCCTTGGGCTGGAAGAGATGAGGGATTGGTTGGTGATAGCTAGGGGGTATATGATTTCTTTTGGGGATAATGAAAATGTTCTAAAATTGATTGTGGCAATAGATGCAAAGTTCCGTGAATGCATAAAAAGCCATTGAATTGTAAACATTAAATGGGTGAATTGTATGGCATGTGGATTATATCTCAGTAAAGCTGATAAAAATACACAGCCACAGCTAACATCATACATAATGATGAAAGACTGAATGCTTTTGCCTTAAGATTGGGAACAAGGCAAGGATTTCTATTCTCATCACTGGGATTCAACATAGTACTTCCCAGTGCAGTAAGGCAAGAAAGGAAATAAATGCTCACAGATCACAAAGCAAGAAAGAAAACTGTCTCCATTTGCAAATGCCATGATTATCTACATAGAAAACATAAAAGAATCTATAAAAAATGCTCCTTCATCTAATAATGGAGTTTCGTAAGGTCGCAGGATACAATATCATCATACAAAAATTAACTGTTTCTATATGCTAATTATGAACATGTGAAAACTGAAATTAAAAATACAATACCATTTACAATCACTCAAAAAAAATTAAGTACTTAGATTTAAATCTAACAAAACCTGTACTTGTATGGACTCGTAAGCTGAAAACTAAAAAAAACAATGATGAAAGAAATCCAAGATCTAAATAAATGGATACACGTACTGTGTTCACAGATTGGGAAACTCCATACAGTGAAAGTGTCAATTCTCTCAAAATTGATATACACGTTTAATGCAATTCCTACCAAAATCCCATCAAGATTTTGGTGGACTTAGGCAATATTATTCTACAATATATTTGAAAAGACAAATGACTTAGAATAGGTAAACAATTTTGAAAAAGAAGAATAAAGTGAGAGTAATTGCTTTACCCAATATTAAGGCTTACTATGTAACTTCAGTAATCAAAGAGAGCATCGTTATTGGCAGAAGGATAGACACAGAGATCAACGGAACAGAATAGAAAACCCAGAGATAGACCCACACAAATATGCCCTGCTGATTTTTGACAAAGATGCAAAAACAATTCAATGGAAGAAAGATAGCCTTGTCAACAAATGATAATGGAGTAATTTGACATCCATAGGCCAAAAAAAGAAATGAACCTTGACCTAAACCTCACAACTTATACAAAAATTGACTCAAAATAGGTCATAGACTGTATAGTTTTACAACTATACACAGTTTATAGAAGGCTTTTGAAAGAAAACATAGGAGAAAATCTTAGGGACCCAGGGCTTGGTGAGGAGTTCTTAGGCATGACACCAGAAGCACAATCCATAAAAGAAAATCAATAAATTGGACCTCATAAAAATTAAAACACTGCTCTGTGAGAGACTTTGTTAAAAGAGTGAAAAGACAAGTCAAATACTGAGAGAAAATATTTTCAAACCATGTATCTGACAAAAGCCCAGTATCGAGAATATATAAAGAACTCTCAATACTCAACAGTAAAAAACACAAAATTCAATTAGAAAATGGGCACAAGACATGAATAGACATTTCACTGAGGAGGATATTTTGATAGCAAATAAGCACATGAAAAGTTGTTCAACATCATTAGCCACTAGAAAAATGCAAATTTAAAAGATACCACTACACACCTGTGAGATTGGCAAAACTAAAAAATTAGTGGCAACATCAAATGTTGGCAAGGATACAGGGAAACTGGATCGCTCATATATTATTCATGAGAATGTAAAATGGTACAGTCACTCTGGAAAACAGTTTGGCAGATTCTTATAAAACTAAACCTGCACTTACCTTATGACCTAGCAACCACACTCCTAGGTATTTATCCTAGAGATGAAAACTTCTGTCTACACAAAAACCTGTACACAATTGTTCATACCAGCTTTACTTATAATAGCCAAAAACTGGAAACAGGAAAAATGTCCTTCAAAAGGTGAATGATTAAACAAACTCTGATGTATCCATTTCATGAAATACTACTCTGCATTAAAAAGGAATGAATTATTAATATATGCAACAACTTGGATGGGTCTCTGGGGCATTATGCTGAGTAAAAAAGTCAATCTCAAAAGGTTATATATTGTATTATTCCATTTATATAACATATTTGAATTGACAAAACTACAGAGATGAAGAATAGATTAGTAGTTGCTAGGGGTTAGCGATGGCTGGGGGAGGAAAGTGGGTATAACTAATTAGAGGTAGCAGGAGGGAGATCTTTGCTGTAATGGAGTGACTTTGTATCTTAATTGTGGTGCTGGATACATAAAACCACACAGGAGATAAACTGACATAGAACTATACACACACATTGTGTCATAGTCTATTTCCTGGCTTGATATTGCAAGGTGGTTATGTAAGATGTTACCCTTGTGGGAAACTGGGTGAAAGGTACACAGGACCCCTCTGTAACATCTTTATAACTTCCTGTGAATCTATAATTACTTAAAAATTAAAAGTCTAAAAAACTATGGCCTGTATATGCATTTTGTCTGGCATTTTTTTTCAATATAGTGATTTTTTCTTTTTCTTTTTCTTTTTTTTTTAAACTTGGCCGTGCCACATGGCTTGTGGGCTCTTAGTTCCCCAACCAGGGATCGAACCTGGGGCCACGGCACTGAAAGCACCAAATTCTAACCACTGGACCACCAGGGAATTCCCTAGGCTTTTTTTTTTTTAAGTTGCAGGGGGCGGGGACTCGCCTGGTGGTCCAGTGGTTGACTCTGCACTTCCAGTGCAGGGCGTGTGGGTTCGATCCCTGGTCAGGGAACTAAGATCCCACATGCTGTGCAGCACGACCAAAAAAAAAAAAAAAAAAAGTGGAGAGATATTTGTATAAATATCTAGATTTCTATTTTCTCTTGAAAAGCCCTAAGACATAGAAACCCTGGCCCACATTGCCATGCTTTCCACTGCTCTTCTATGTGGGAATTACTCTCTCCAGCCATCACAGTCCTCACCCAGGTCCTGGTAGTTGTTTATGCTACGGCCTGGCCCCCAAAGGCATTTGAGCTTGTGGCCTCTGGTTATGCCTTTGTCCCCAACCCTCTGCCTGCCTCAACTTTCACCCATTTCTAACACAGCCGTGCCCCAAATAGGAACCCTGCATGAGAAACCTCCAGTTTAGGAAAGATACCTCTAGGCCTCACCTTTCTGTTATCAGCTCTGACAACCCCCCTCCCTCACTCATTAATCCCCAGTCTGTTTGCTTTGGCACCTGCCCTGTTCCAGTTCTTGCCCCTTACGGCAAGCCTTTAGGATGTTAACTGTACCGCTGGTTTCCTGAACCACAGCCAGGGACACAGGGTGTCCTAAGCAGGCACATGACAGGTCAGGACTCTCCTTCCCTACCTACCTGTCTGGGCAGGAAGATTAGACACTCTTGCAAGTGAGAGCCGAGCATATGCCTGGAAGCTCTCTGAGTCCCTGTTGAGTGGTCTAGCATTCCCTTGCACACAAGGAGCACTCTTTAGCAGCACATACAGGGCACAGTCATTGCTCTCGAGGACAGGGCATTCTTGGGGGCAGAATCCATCCCTGACACAGACTATACAGACATATCCTGCCCCACTTTTTTCTCTTCCTTAGAAGTTGTTTTAATCACAAAAGTCATTCGTACTCATTTGGAATTCTGGTGACATTATAGAAAAAAAATTAAAGGAGAAAAATAATCTGCAACCTCACTACCTACAGATAATTACTATTAACATTTTGATGAATTTCCTTCCAGTCTTTTTTCTATATTTGTTTACTGACACATACACCCCAAAAGGGTGTCACACTCAATATATTTTGTAGCCTGCTCTTCTCACTTAATCATGTATTATGAGCATGTTTCCTAGTCAATAAAAATTCTTATAAAACATTTAGATTTGAATGTTACTGTTGGTCCTATATTTTCCTTCTCATTTTTCTAAAGAGGGAGTCTCTCTCTCTCTCCTGTCCCCCTCTCTCCCTCTCCCCTTCCCCCTCTTTCTCTCCCTCCCTTCTCCCTTCCTTCCCTCCTTCCTACTCTCTTTCTCTTTCTTTGACATACTAAATGAATCAAATTTATAGGGATAAAGGTTTGGGGTAGAGGGGAGCAGTGGGCCTAAGGAAGGTGTAGATTGAAGAGGAGGAGGTTTGGTGGACAGAGATGAAAAGCTGCTCTGGGCATCAAAACTGGTCTGCTAAGCCAAGTGGCAAGATGAATTGTCCTACCCCCCTTTCTGTGTCAGTGAATGAAGCTGGAGCCCTGGGGCCAACAAAGACCACCATTCTTTCCACTATGGAGACTCCAGCCGTGGAAACACATTTTTCATATTAGAAAAATACATTCCTTTTCTAGGTGATACGTATTTAGCCATTCATTGAAACACTGAGACTACATCAGTGAATGAACGAATTATAATCACCCTATTTACCGAAGATTTACATGTACCGGGCACTGCGCTCACCACTCTACATGAGTTTGTGCGGTAAAGGAAAGCATAGTGCTTAAGAGGTGGCCTCTGGAGCAGGCTGCCTGAGTTCGATTCTCAGCTCTGCCGCCTACTAGTTGTGTGACCTTGGGCAAGTTAAGCTTTTTGATCCTCGGGTTCCACATCTATAAAACGGGGATAATAAGAGTACCTATCTCACAGGGTTATGGTGATGATTTACTCAGTTACAGCGTGAGAAGTGCTTGAAGAGTGCCTGGCCCCTAGCAGGTGCTTCTCAGTGTTAGCTAACATTGTCATTGGTAATAAATCTTCACAGCAGCTCCATGACGGGGGTACTGTTGTTACCCTTTTATGAGAGGTGATGAAACTTGGGGCTTGGAGAAGCCAAATGATTGCCTAAGCTCGTGCAGCTAGTAAGGAGTCAAGAGCCAGATCCAAGCTGCCTCACTCTGGAACTGGGCTTCTTAACCACAGTGCCATAGGTCTCCTGTCTTTCTGTGAATGGCAGCTGATTTTCTTGTTCCCAAAGCCTGTTGCTGAGGCTGCAGAGGAGGAAGGAGACAATGATAGCCAGCTGGCCGCCCCCCACGCCCTTGGCCACTTCAGCAGATCTCAGGCCGGGAGGCTCAAAGCAGCAACCCCCAATCAGAGAAGGGGTGCTTGGGGGTAGCTCAATAGGTTTGGATCTCCAGCTTGGGGACTGTGGGCTTAAGCTCCCAGCCCTCTGATTCTCAGACGCTTTGACCCGTCCCAGAAAAAATGCTACCTGGATTTTCTATTTTCCTCTGTCCCGTTTCCACTTCAATCTCACCTCCTGGAGGCCCACATGGCCCTCCGGGCAGTCAGCCTCACACTGGCCAGAAGAGACAGCTGTCTCGACGCTGGCCCCTTTGTTCGAGAGAAGCTGGTAAATCAGCAGTAATCCCCGATTCACAGCGATAATCAGCTCCCTGTCTGGACGGTCAGGGCTGCACAAAATAACAAGTGGGGCCGCACCTGTTCTGGGGGTCTGGCACTCGGAAAGCAAGCTTCTATGAATGGCCCAAACCCCCAGCCATGTAGCAGCTGCAGCCTGGAATCAAAGCTTTGTTAGCATAAGAATGGAGCCGGCCACGCCAGCCAGCCTGCTAACCAGCCAGCCAGCCAGCCTGCTAACCAGCCAGCCAGCCAGCCTGCTAACCAGCCAGCCAGCCAGCCTGGTAACCAGCCAGCCAGCCAGCCTGCTAACCAGCCAGCCAGCCAGCCTGCTAACCAACCAGCCAGCCAGCCAGCCAGCCTGCTAACCAGCCAGCCAGCCAGCCTGCTAACCAGCCAGCCAGCCAGCCTGCTAACCAGCCAGCCAGCCAGCCTGCTAACCAACCAGCCAGCCAGCCAGCCAGCCAGCCTGCTAACCAGCCAGCCAGCCAGCCTGCTAACCAGCCAGCCAACCAGCCAGCTCCCTTTTCTCCCTCCTCCCCAGCTCGCCTTGAACACCAAATGGGTCACCCTCACAGTGAGCAGACCGGCTTTGTGATTCTTTTCTCAAGTGTGCTGATCAAGTTTTCATCTGTGGGAGAAAGAGCACTTTTCCTTGCTTCAGACCTGGCCCAGGTGGATGAAGAGTCTGTTGATCTGCTCACTATTCACTGGGGTCTCGCTCCAGGGCGGGGGTTACTCCAGTACACACGCCAGGAGGAACACTGCACAGAGTATAATGCAAATGGTGCCCCCTGGAGTTGTGCAGGGCCCGGCCTGTGTGGCCCTGCTCCAGGGGCAAATGGAGACCAGGGGATTCCTCTAGAAAGGCCTCTAGCCCCTCGCTACTCAATGTGGTCCATGGACCTGCTACATCAACGGCATCTGGGAGCCTGTTGGAAATGCGGAAGCTCAGGCTCTACCCTGAATCAGCAATCTGGTTTTAGTGAGATCTGGTGATTCAGCTGCATGTTAACGTTTGAGAAGTACGGAGCTAGAAAACAAGTTTCCACTTTTCACATACTTGAAAGTGTTTGAGTTTCAAATCAGAAAAATCATGGTTCCAATCTTAGCTCCATCAATTACTAGGTGTGTGACCTCAACCAAGTCACTTAACTTCCCTGAGCCTCAGTTTCCTCATCTGTAAAAGGGCAACAATGATAATAATGATAGGATTACTGTGAGGATGAATAACAAAAATGTTTATGAAAGTCACTAGCATACTGCTGGCATATGATCAGGTCTCAATAAATAATAGCTCTTATTATTATTTTGCTCCCCAATAAACAACACTATTCTGCCAACTGCAGATGATTCAGATGCTGACTTGCTCGGCTGCCTGTTAATCAGGATGGCCCCTTTATTCCTTCTGCTGTTAATGGGAACTTAAAGCACTCGGTTTAAATACGAACACCCCACATCTATACAGCACTTTGATCTTTTCAAAGCATCTTTCACACTCATTGTCTCCTAGCATCGAAGACTCAGGGTATCAGAGCTGAAGGGGAGCCTAGAGATCATCTCGTCCAACATCCTCCTTGTTCAGACGACAACTGTTCAGTGACTTGCCCAAGGTCATACAGCACACTGGGTGGCACAATCAGCATTAAAACCTGATTGCCGCTTCCTGGCTTTCACTATCAAGCAGTTTTAACAAGAAGGTTGGCTTAGGGAGAAATGACACTAGAGGCTCAGGTCAAGCCAGGGTGTGGCCACAAATGACTCACCCATGAACATTCTCTGAACTAGACAAATTAAGACTATTTTACAGCATGGGACTGGGAACCACCAGATTTGCCAATGCCAAGATTCCCTTTTTGTAAGTTAGAATGTGCATGTTGCCCTTTCCCAAAGGCAGATGAAAAGCCTCCAGCCTGAACTCAATCCCAGTTTGGAAGAGCGAATCAGGGCCACTGTCCATGAGCTGCTCTGAAAACTAAGCTCATGGGGAATCAGTTCCCACTGAGGTCACAGCGTGGGGCTGGACAGGGTGTCTTAAGGTTCTCCCAGCTCTGAGAAAGGGAACAGAATTTTATTTCACAAAGTAAACATGTAACAATCTTTGATTCAGTGGACTCTTCTGCAGCTTTTAAAAAGACTCTTTAAAAGGGACTGAGAAAATATTTGAAGAGATTATAGTTGAAAACTTCCCTAATATGGGAAAGGAAATAATCAAGTCCAGGAAATACAGAGATTCCCATACAACATAAATCCAAGGAGAAACACGCCAAGACACATATTAATCAAACTATCAAAAATTAAATACAAAGGAAAACTATTAAAAGCAGCAAGGGAAAAACAACAAAAAACATACAAGGGAATCCCCATAAGGTTGACAGCTGATCTTTCAGCAGAAACTCTGCAAGCCAGAAGGGAGTGGCAGGACATATTTAAAGTGATGAAGGGGAAAAACCTACAACCAAGATTACTCTACCCAGCAAGGATCTCATTCAGTGAGATGATGGAGAAATTAAATTTGAAATTTAATTTCAAATCTCCGTCAGATTTGACAGAGAAATTAAAACCTTTACAGACAAGCAAAAGCTAAGAGAATTCAGCACCACCAAACCAGCTTCACAACAAATGCTAAAGGAACTTCTCTAGGCAGGAAACACAAGAGAAGGAAAAGACCTACAAAAACAAACCCAAAACAATTAAGACAATGGTAATAGGAACATACATATTGATAATTACCTTAAATGTAAATGGATTAAATGCTCCAACCAAAAGACATAGACTGGCTGAATGGATACAAAAACAAGACCCGTATATATGCTGTCTACAAGAGACCCACTTCAGACCTAGGGACACATACAGACTGAAAGTGAGGGGATGGAAAAATATATTCGATGCAAATGGAAATCAAAAGAAAGCTGGAATAGCAATTCTCGTATCAGACAAAATAGACTTTAAAATAAAGACTATTACAAGAGACAAAGAAGGACACTACATAATGACCAAGGGATCAATCCAAGAAGAAGATATAACAATTGTAAATATTTATGCACCCAACATAGGAGCACCTCAATACATAAGGCAAATACTAACAGCCATAAAAGGGGAAATCGACAGTAACACAATCATAGTAGGGGACTTTAACACCCCACTTTCACCAATGGACAGATCATCCAAAATGAAAATAAATAAGGAAACACAAGCTTTAAATGGTACATTAAACAAGATGGCTTAATTGATATTTATAGGACATTCCATCCAAAAACAACAGAATACACTTTCTTCTCAAGTGCTCATGGAACATTCTCCAGGATAGGTCATATCTTGGGTCACAAATCAAGGCTTGTTAAATTTAAGAAAACCGAAATCATATCAAGTATCTTTTCTGACCACACACTATGAGACTATATAGCAATTACAGGAAAAAATCTGTAAAAAAATACAAACATATGGAGGCTAAACAATACACTACTTAATAACCAAGAGATCACTGAAGAAGTCAAAGAGGAAATCAAAAAATACCTAGAAACAAATGACAATGGAGACACAATGACCCAAAACCTATGGGATGCAGCAAAAGCAGTTCTAAGAGGGAAGTTTATAGCAATACAATCCTACCTTAAGAAACAAGAAACATCTCAAATAAACAACCTAACCTTGAACCTAAAGTAGTTAGAGAAAGAAGAACAAAAAACCCCCAAAGTTAGCAGAAGGAAAGAAATAATAAATATCAGATCAGAAATAAATGAAAAAGAAATGAAGGAAATGATAGCAAAGATCAATAAAACTAAAAGCTGGTTCTTTGAGAAGATAAACAAAATTGATAAACCATTAGCCAGACTCATCAAGAAAAAGAGGGAGAGGACTCAAATCAATAGAATTAGAAATGAAAAAGGAGAAGTAACAACTGACACTGCAGAAATACAAAGGATCATGAGAGATTACTACAAGCAACTCTATGCCAATAAAATGGACAACCTGGAAGAAATGGACAAATTCTTAGAAATGCACAACCTGCCGAGACTGAACCAGGAAGAAATAGAAAATATGAACAGACCAATCACAAGCACTGAAATGGAAACTGTGATTAAAACTCTTCCAACAAACAAAAACCCAGGACCAGATGGCTTCACAGGCGAATTCTATCAAACATTTAGAGAAGAGCTAACACCTATCCTTCTCAAACTCTTCCAAAATATAGCAGAGGGAGGAACACTCCCAAACTCATTCTACGAGGCCACCATCACCCTGATACCAAAACCAGACAAAGATGTCACAAAAAATGAAAACTAGAGGTCAATATCACTGATGAACATGGATGCAAAAATCCTCAACAAAATACTGGCAAAAAGAATCCAACAGCACATTAAAAGGATCATACACCATGATCAAGTGAGGTTTATCCCAGGAATGCAAGGATTCTTCAATATACGCAAATCAATCAATGTGATACACCATATTAACAAACTGAAGAATAAAAACCATATGATCATCTCAATAGATGCAGAAAAAGCTTTCAACAAAATTCAACACCCATTTATGATAAAAACCCTCCAGAAAGTAGGCATAGGGGGAACTTACCTCAACATAATAAAGGCCATATATGACAAACCCACAGCCAACATCATCGTCAATGGTGAAAAACTGAAACCATTTCCACTAAGATCAGGAACAAGACAAGGTTGCCCACTCTCACCACTATTATTCAACACAGTCTTGGAAGTTTTAGCCACAGCAATCAGAGAAGGAAAAGAAATAAAAGGAATCCAAATTGGAAAAGAAGAAGTAAAGCTGTCACTGTTTGCAGATGACATGATACTATACATAGAGAATCCTAAAGATGCTACCAGAAAACTACTAGAGCTAATCAATGAATTTGGTAAAGTAGCAGGATACAAAATTAATGCACAGAAATCTCTTGCATTCCTATACACGAATGATGAAAAATCTGAAAGTGAAATTAAGAAAACACTCCCATTTACCACTGCAACAAAAAGAATAAAATATCTAGGAATAAACCTACCTAAGGAGACAAAATACACGTATGCAGAAAATTATAAGACACTGATGAAAGAAATTAAAGATGATACAAATAGATGGAGAGATATACCATGTTCTTGGATTGGAAGAATCAACGTTGTGAAAATGACTATACTACCCAAAGCAATCTACAGATTCGATGCAATCCCTATGAAATTACCGCTGGCATTTTTCACAGAACTAGAACAAAAAGTTTGAAATTTTGTATGGAAACACAAAAGACCCCGAATAGCCAAAGCAATCTTGAGAAAGAAAAATGGAGCCGGAGGAATCAGGTTCCCGGACTTCAGACTATACTACAGAGCTACAGTAATCAAGACAGTATGGTAGTGGCACAAAAACAGAAATATAGATCAATGGAACACGATAGAAAGCCCAGAGATAAACCCACGCACGTATGGTCACCTTATCTTTGATAAAGGAGGCAAGAATATACAGTGGAGAACAGACAGCCTCTTCAATAAGTGGCGCTGGGAAAACTGGACAGCTACATGTAAAAGAACGAAATTAGAACACTCCCTAACACTATACACAAAAATAAACTCAAAATGGATTAAAAGCCTAAATGTAAGGCCAGACACTATTAAACTCTTAGAAGAAAACATAGGCAGAACATAAATCACAGCAAGATCCTTTTTGACCCGCCTCCTAGAGAAAGGGAAATAAAAACAAAAATAAACAAATGGGCCCTAATAAAACTTAAAAGCTTTTGCACAGCAAAGGAAACCATAAACAAGACCAAAAGACAGCCCTCAGAATGGGAGAAAATATTTGCAAATGAAGCAACTGACAAAGGATTAATCTCCACAATTTACAAGCAGCACATGCAGCTCAATATAAGAAAAACAAACAACCCAATCTAAAAATGGGCAGAAGACCTAAATAGACATTTCTCCAAAGAAGATATACAGATTGCCAACAAACACATGAAAGAATGCTCAATATCATTAATCACTAGAGAAATGCAAATCAAAACTACAATGAGATATCATCTCACACCGGTCAGAATGGCCATCATCAAAAAATCTACAAACAATAAATGCTGGAGAGGGTGTGGAGAAAAGGGAACCCTCTTGCACTGTTGGTGGGAATGTAAATTGATACAGCCACTATGGAGAACAGTATGGAGGTTCCTTTAAAAACTAAAAATAGAACTACCATACGACCCAGCAATCCAACTCCTGGGCATATACCCTGAGAAAACCATAATTCAAAAAGAGTCATGTACCACAATGTTCATTGCAGCTCTATTTACAATAGCCAGGACATGGAAGCAACCTAAGTGTCTATCGACAGATGAATGGATAAAGAAGATGTGGCACATATATACAATGGAATAATACTCAGCCATAAAAAGAAACGAAATTGAGTTATTTGTAGTGAGGTGGATGGACCTAGAGTCTGTCATACAGAGTGAAGTAAGTCAGAAAGAGAAAAACAAATACCGTATGCTAACACATATATATGGAATCTAAGAAAAAAAAATGGTCACGAAGAACCTAGGGGCAAGACAGGAATAAAGACGCAGACCCACTAGAGAATGGACTTGAGGATATGGGGAGGGGGAAGGGTAAGCTGGGACAAAGGACTTGAGGATATGGGGAGGGGGAAGGGTAAGCTGGGACAAAGTGAGAGAGTGGCATGGACATATATACACCACCAAATGTAAAATAGATAGCTAGTGGGAAGCAGCCGCATAGCACAGGGAGATCAGCTTGGTGCTTTGTGTCCACCTAGAGGGGTGGGATAGGGAGGGTGGAAAGGAGGGAGATGCAAGAGGGAAGAGATATGCGGATATAAGTATATGCATAGCTCATTCACTTTGTTATAAAGCAGAAACTAACACACCATTGTAAAGCAATTATACTCCAATAAAGATGTTAAAAAAAAACAGTGTGTAATTTAATATCTCAGGCTGACCAGGGATGGTGCCTGCATCAAGGCCATCGGTGTTCTTCAGGCAGAGTTCTTCAATTTTCATGTCTATGACAGGCACTAGCAAACCCTAAGGGAAGAGGAAGGGCCTTCGAACACTCACAAAAAGTCACATCAAGCTGTGAGAGCCCTCAGTCTGGGCCTTAGCAACCAAATATACACATCTAGAAGGGTCAGAGTTCCTAGACACAAGCTCTATGAAGCTTGCATACTCTTGATATAAGAGATACTCTTCTATTCCTGATAAACAGTGAAGTTTGTTAAAGTTTGTTGTGAAGATCAAGGTCAATGGCATTCAAATTTTGTCTTCTGGCTACAGAATTTTCACTCTAATGGAAAATGTCTTCAGTTGCCCTAATTAAATGAAAGAGTTTGGCCCTGGTGTGTAGTCCACTTAGCCCACTGGCCCTCACCTTCACTCCAGAACACACACAGGCATCCCTGAAGTATTAACTTGAAAAACACTGCTATAGGTCCCTGGGAGTCATTGATGGCATATAAGCAGGGCAGTAACTCGAGAAGTTTTGCATGGTAGAAAGATTATTCAGGTTTGGAAGACAGCTTTAAGGAGGTTGCTATAGAGCCAGGCGCTCCAGTTAGGAAGATATGATGGTCCAGGTAAGAGATGATGGGAATCTAGAGAAGGGGCAGTCAAGATGCAAAGGAGCAAATAGATAAGAGATGTTTGGGAGATAGACTCGGGAGCAACTGGTAATTGTAGAATGTGAGGAAGATGAAAGAAGAATCTTGGATGACTCAGGTTTCTGATTTAGTGGAGCCAGAGTATATAAAAGGTCACATTCAGTTTGGGACATGTTGAGTGGAATTTCTAGGCAGAGACAGCCCATAGGCAGTTTTATAAACAGATCTAGGGCTCAGGAGAGAGATCTGTGGTAAGGGGTATCCATCTGGGAGTCAGAAACATGTAGGTGATAGCTGAAGTCGCAGGCGTGGATAAAACTGCCAAGAAAAAATGTGAAGTAGTAGGAAAAGAAAGAGAAAGAGTTTCCTGGGAACACTTATATTTTGGGTTTGGGAAAAGAAAGCAAAGCTCAAGAAGCAGCCAAAGAAGTAGGAGGTGAATCAAGAAAGAATAGTGTCATGGAATCCACTGGAGAGCAAATTTTCAGGAAGGCAGGCAGTAAAAATTAATGACTCAGAAACACCAAGTAAGTCAAAAGACAGAGAAGTGTTCATTAGATTTGTCAGTTGGGAAATCACTGGTGTCCATGGCAAAAAATGTTTCAGGAGAGCGATGAGGACAGAAATCAGATTCCAGTGGCCTGCGGAAGTAAATGGAAGGAGAGGGAACGGAGACGGGCTAAGGAGACTCCTTGTTCAAGAAGCTTGGCTATGAAGGGAAGAAGAGACATAGGGCAGTAGCTAGAGAGGGAGGGGGGATATGGGGTTGAAAAGAAAGTCTTGAAAGATAAAAGAGACTGTAGAAATTCTGAAGGGAGCCAAAGGTAAGTAACATGTTGAAGGTCCACGAAATAGAGGGAAGTTTGGGTAGAAGTGGAGGAGACAATGGAATAAAAATGGATACAGATGCATCCACATTTGAGGCAGCAAGACAGGAGTTTGAGGCCGTGGAAGCCTCTTATTTTTTCTATGAAATGTAAAATGAAGCCATCTTCTAAGAGAGACAAGGACAAAAGTGGGGTTGGAGGCTGGGGGACGGTACTTTACACACCAAGAGGAATGTGAGATGTAGCTTACTAGGGTCACTTTGTAAGAGTTGCAAGTAGTTTTAAGGGAACAACTGTGATTGGTTTCCTGCCCAGGTGTGGAAGTATAGGAAGGGAAGAGGCAGTCGCTCGATTAATCCAGTTGTTCATTAGACTCACTGGCTGAGCTTAAAAAGACCAACATATAGGGACTTCCCTGGTGGTCCAGTGGTTAAGACTCTGCGCTTCCACGGCAGGGGGCATGGGTTTGATCCCTGGTCGGGGGATTAAGATCCCACATTCCACACGCTGTGGCCAAAAAAAAAAAAAAAAAAAGACCAACATATGGGCCCCATTGTAGACCAATGTAATCAAGCACCAGCATATTTTAAAGCATCTCAGGTGATTCTCATGTGCAGCCAGGACCAAGATCCACTGGAATGATCTATGGTTTGGGCTTTGCTGAACTACTAACCAGGCCAGAAAGTTGACACATGAGAATTGCTAGAAAAGGTGCATTATAGGGTTTAGGAGAGAGAAGAAAGAAGAGAACCCAGAAGGACTGATATCCATGAAGAACTAAGCAGAGTCAAGAGATGAGAGATTTAGATAAGGTGAAAGAGAAAGCATAATTAGAATGAAGGGGCTGGATGTATAAGCTTTGCTACCATAATTCCTGAGTTTAAGATTTCAAAGGTGAAGCAGTTTGAGGCAATGAAAAAATAGGCAGGGGATTTCCCTGGTGGTGCAGTGGTTAAGAATCTGCCTGTCAATGCAGGGGACACAGGTTCGAGCCCTGGTCCGGGAAGATCCCACATGCCGTGGAGCAACTAAGCCCGTGCGCCACAACTACTGAGCCCACGCGCCATAACTACTGAAGCCGACGCACCTAGAGCCCGCGCGCTGCAACGAAGAGTAGCCCCCGCTCGCCACAACTAGAGAAAGCCTGCGCAGCAATGAAGGCCCAACGTAGCCAAAAACAAACAAAAAGAATAGGCAGGCTGGCAATAGGGGCAGGTGATCACAGTGGAGTAGAGATGAAGGTGAGTGGAGACAAAGGAAATCAAGGAAACTTCAAATGTAAATCAGACTCTATCCCATTCTCTAGCCAGAACCCCCCCCTTCCAAAAGCTCACCATCTCAATTCAGCGTAAGAGCCAGGCCGGAGTCCGTACAATTTCCTACGAGGCTTAAGAAGACCTGGCCTCATGTACCTCCCTGACCTCATCTACTACTCTCCCCTCACTAACTCAGCTTCAGCTATACAGGCCTCCTCCCAGCCGGGTACGCTACTGCCTCAGTACATTTGCACTTGCTGTCATCTCTGCCTGTAACGCTCTCCCACAAGATATTTACATGGTAGCTCCCTCACTTCCTCCAGGTCTTTGCTCAAATATCATCTGCTCAATGAACGCTACCCTCGTTGAAATTCCTTCTCTCACATATAAAAGCGATTCTTCTCTCCCAGCATTCCCTACCTTGTCACCCTGCTTCATTCTTTTCCATCTGTTTATTACCACCTGACATCCTATGTATGATTCACTCCCACCCTCCTGATCGTAAGGTTCTTGCAAGCAGGGATTTTTGTCCATTTTGTCCATTCATTCGCTGCTATATCCCTCACACCTCTAACAGTGCCCAGTACATAGTACCACTCCATAAATATTCATCAAAGGAAGAGTCATGAGTCCAGGGTACTGGATGGATTGTACACTGGGGGACTAAAGTCATCCAGGATAAGAGCAGGGCTCGGGTTTGAGAGGAAGGTGATAAACAGGTATTAAAAGTCCAGGAAAAGTGTGGGTGAATGAGGAGGAAAAGAGTTGACAAAAACAACAGTGGGTGGTATAGGCAGCACGTGCCTCAAAGGAGCATTTATTTAATTTTATTTCATTTCATTTTTAAAACAATAAACGATAAATTTAGTTGTTATTTAATTGTGTTAGCTGTTGGTTTCTTTTCTTTTTTTTAGGATGGACACAAAAGGCCTGAAAATAGTGCTAGGGAACAGGAACGTGTGGACGTCATGCCTCAGCTCTGTGGTGTGTGCAGCCCTCAAGAATGAGCAGCTGCAAGAGAATGGATGTGTCCTGGAAGGCAAGCATCACCTGGGGTGGCTCTTAAAAAAGTAGAAAGGCCCAGGCCCCACTTCAGGCCAATTGAATCAGAACCTCCAGGGAGGGAGCCCAGGCTTCAGTCCTTGTTAAAAAGCTCCCCAGGTGACACTAATGTGTAGCCAGCGCTGTGATGCACTAAGGCAGGTGACACTGCAAGAGGGAGGGGCCAGGGGACTTTGTCGACGTGCAACATGGGTCTCAAAGGGCACAGACGAAAGCCTGGGAGAGACGGTGAAGAGAAAGCACAAACATGTATGGGGATGAAACGCCCCAGGAGAGGCGAAAGGGGCTTACATTTAGGATAGTGGCAGAGGATGGCACGAATGGAGAGACGTTAAGAGGTCTCAAATTTCTTTTTTTTTTTTTTTCAAATTATTCACTTTTTTGTTTTTTGGCCATGCCACGCAGCTTGTGGGATCCTAGTTCCCTGACCAGGGATTGAACCTGGGCCCTCAGCAGTGAAAACGCAGGGTCCTAACCATTGGACCACCAGGGAATTCCCTGAGGTCTCAAAATTCTGAGTTGACTCCTTTTAGAAGGAAATCACTGGGTGAAGTTGTCCCTGAGTTGAAACCAACTGGGGAGGTGCTGATTACCACCCAGGGCCAGTGCCAGATTTGGGGAATTCAGAAAGTATAGCCAGATCCAAGGGGGTGCAAGGTGGGGATGTGATTATTGCCTGCAGGTTTCTCTTGCTGGCTTTGGAAACCAGGAAGTGAAGTGGACCCCTAGAGGTTCACTGCTACAGGCTGTGTTCCACAAATGATGACCAGGTCAGTCTTGGGTCTCCATCAGGAGAGGTGGAAGGCAGGGCAAGTGGGAGCAGTGATGATGGAGCTGCTTAGACTTAACCCCCTGGACACTTGGCGGAAGGTGGTTTCCATGCAGTCCAGACTATAAAGTGTGGATACAGAGCACCTTTTGGTTAGGCAGGGAGCTGGGCTGGCTAGATCAGGCCCAGGTCGCTTACAGTGTGAACCTGGAGCTACCCTTAATCCCACTGAAATGCTAAATCCATACCCATCCCCCAGCAACACCCCCTGGTTGGGTATTAGAGTACAGGGCAAGGCCCAATTCAGTTCGTTTTTGAAAAGCAACCTTAGAAGTTTGTGGGTACAGGCCAGGGTACTGCCTCTGCAGACTAATTCCACCACCTAGCGCCACCTTGAGGCCTTCCCTAAAATGGACCTGTTGTGCCAGTCAGTTCCCGGGTGCAGCTGAAATGTTACGGATTCTGGCCTCCTGGCCTTTCCCACTCTGGTGGTCAGGACAGTTACATCTCTTTTTCTGTCACTCATCTGGGTGTCCATGCACAAGGAGCTAGCTGTACGTGCTTTCAGTTCCAGGGCTGATCTCTGAAGCCATGACATCTCAAAGTGTGATCCAGGGCTTACTTGCACCATAATTTCCTGGGATGCTTGTAAAAATGCAGATTCCTGAGCGCCTACCTCAGAACTGCAGGATCAGACAACTCTCTGTAGAACTTCTGCAAGAATCACATAAAAACTGCAATAGGGTACCTCCTTATTGTTTCATCTTGTTTAGACATGGCAACCCAGCTATATTTTGTCTATTTTGTGACTGAATCTAAGGCCCATAGCATGCTATCCATAGTATGTGTTTATCCCCAGCCACGAAGGCCCACGCCTGCCTGAGCAACTGAGGCCCTTAGGCCACTTCTAGTCTTCTCCTTTGCCCATCCTGAGCTAGCCTGCACACGCCCATGAGGCCATGCTTCTGTGAACACGTAGCCTTTACTGCACTGATGAAGGATGTTCTGAGGACCAAGGTTAGGTGTGTCCTGTGTATTATGCTGACACGGCAGCAATTGTTCAAAAGGTGATTAATGATTAAATGCAGTTCAAAGTCTGTATCAAAGCACATATCTCTTCGAGAGTATGTCATAGCTTTTTCTTTTTCTTAAGAAAAGCTTGACCCAGAGTCATGTCTGATGCCTCAGTGAGAAGAGTAAAGTAGAAAGAGAAACGAGTTCCTTCCCTTAACTGATCAGTCGGTCTTCAATACATCATGTCTCGGGTGCTTGGGGGAATACAGACATGAGTAAGATATGGTCAGTGTCCTCAAAGAGTTTAAAACCTACCTAGGGAGACAACAAATTCACTCGTGTTAACTAGCATCAAAACAAAATAGTATAGGATATATGCTACTTAAGCATTATAGACCAAATGCGGCACAAGAGAGCTAAACTCTGAATCAGCTTCAGGATACATCCCCATGTCTGTCAGTGGTACTGTCATCCATCTTGCTCAAGCCAGACACATGGAAGTCTTCCTTGATTGCTCCCTCCCCTCCGCCAACATATCCAGTCTACTAGCAAGTCCTTTTGGCTCTAGCTTTTGTTATTGTCTCTCATACCACCCTTTCTTCCCCTTCACAGCACTTATTACAACTTGCACAGTTGACCCTTGAACAACATGGGTCTGAGCTGTATGGGTCCACTTATAAGTGGACTTTTTTCCAATAGTAAATACCACAGTACTACACGATCTGCGGTTGGTTGAATCCATGGATGGGAACTGCAGATACGGAGGAACCGCGTATATGGAGGGCTGACTATAAGTTATATGCAGATTTTTCACCTACACAGAGATTGGTGCCCCAAACCTGACATTGTTCAAGAGTCAACTGTAATTATGTATGTCTGTGTTTGTTTGTTTAATGTCTACCTCCTCCGCTAGACTGTGAGCTTCATGAGGGCAGAGCCTCTGTCTGTTTTGTTTATGATCATATTCCAAGTGCCTAGCACAGCACCTAGTATATAATAGATGCTCAATATGTGTCCTCGGGATGAAAGGATGAAAGAATAAAGGAGTAAAGAAGTGAGATGGTCTAAGAAACATTTTTGGAGAACCAGTAAGAGAACACCATGAACAAAGGCATGGAAACGGGTATTTATGCGCAAGATGTATTCTGGGGATGAGGGTAGCCCAGTGTGGCTGGAGTATGGGGTCTGTGTTAAGTAAATGCTATTGGAAATGTATGTTATAGTCATTTATAGTCATATAGCAAAAAACCCTAAAACTCCGGGCTAAGAAGTGTGATCCTTATTTGGTCATGTCTACCATGCGGCTATCCTAGCCTGGCCCCAGCTAGCCCCAAACAACCCAGGGTGGGCACGATGCACCAGTCCTCCTCAGCTGCAAGAAGTTAGGGGTGGCACGGCCCCTACATCTCCAGCCATAGCCAGGGGCCCAGCAGGATTCAGAATGAACAACATCTGCTGTACCCAAGCAGCTGGTGGGAAAGTGGAAGGGGTCGTACAGAAGGGCTTGTTGTCAAAGTACATCAAAAGTCCTCTTGGGCTTCCCTGGTGGCGCAGTGGTTGAGAATCTGCCTGCTAATGCAGGGGACACGGGTTCGAGCCCTGGTCTGGGAAGATCCCACATGCCACGGAGCAGCTGGGCCCGTGAGCCACAATTGCTGAGCCTGCGCGTCTGGAGCCTGTGCCCCGCGACGGGAGGGGCCGCGATAGAGAAAGGCCCGCGCACCGCGATGAAGAGCGGTCCCCGCACCGCGATGAAGAGTGGCCCCCGCTTGCCGCAACTGGAGAAAGCCCTCGCACGAACCGAAGACCCAACACAGCCAAAAATAAATAAATAAATAAATAAATAAATAAATAAGAAAATCCTTTAAAAAAAAAAAAAAAAGTCCTCTTGCGTCATGCAACACCTTCGGAATATTTCATAGATGTCCAAGATGCCATCAGGACCCTAATACTGCAGGCTGACCAATAGCTCTAGTCGTAATAATAGTGCCTACCTCACACGGTTACTATGAGGATGAAATGAGAGAATACCTATAAGGTATTTAGCATAGTGCCTCACATGCGGTAAGCACTCAGTGAATGTTAGGTATTATTTCTGTTATTAATACCTTCAACAGCAGCAACAACAATGATATTGAATAGTTGAGGGAAGAAATAATAAGGGCTGACCTAAGGCAGAGACATTGAGGAATCCAATGAGGGCAGCATGTGCCTGAAATGGTCAGTCACTGTGGGCCCCAGCGGTGGGGATACATGTATAGTGAAAGGCCTTGAGGCTGGTAGCCAGCCAGTGGTGGGCGGGGCAGGTTGCCTGGTCACTAGGCTGAGGCAGGTGATGCCCTGGGAGATGGCTCCCCTCAAGGCAGGCCTCGTCACCGGGATTCAATTCCCAGCTCTATCGATCAGGTAGGAATTGTCACTATGGCAGCATCTGCTTGCCTTTCTTGATGTATCACTTGGGGAGGAGATGCAGGGCCCTCTGGCCTGTTGTCTTGGAGGAAGGCCAGAAGGGAGTACGTGCCTGGGGGGGTTCCTGCCCGGGGAGGCGTGGGAGTGGGAGGGGCAACTAACAAAACTCTGTGCTGCCCGGGGCCAGGCTTCTATGGGAGCTGCTAAAGCAAGGTCTGCCTTGTCCCCATTTTTGTCACTTTGTGAACCTGGGGGCCTGGGAATCAGCTGCTGTCCAGAGGCAGCCCGTGTGACACTGTGCAGTGCTTTTGCAGGAAGCACTCTTAGTCTCAGGAGGTCCCCATGCAGAAAGGCCATCTCCTCTGTTTACCCCAAACAACAGTACTTCTGATACTTCACAGGCATCAGAAACCTCTGCTGGGGTGGAAGCGAGGCCCAAAGGTGGCCCAGACACTGAGAAGCCAGGGACCAAAGGGCCTACAGGGTCACTAAATTTGGCAACAGACTGATAACACTTTTTTCAGCGCTTCTATGTGCCGGGAAGTGCGCTGAGACCTTTGCAGGAATGAGCTCGTTTATTCCTCAAAAAACCCTACGAGGTGACTACTATTATTATTCCCATTACACAGGTGAAGAAACGGAAGATTAAAGAGGCTAAGTGACTTACCCAAAGTGCCTGGGCCAGAACTCATGCACTCATAATAATAAAATAAAATAGCTGCCGTTTACTGAGCATTAACTATGGGGCAGACCCTTGCCATATATTATCTCTTTGATTCCTTACTATAACTCTACAAAGTAGGTACAATTATTATTCTTTCCATTTTACAGAGCTAAGTCAGTTAGGTGGTTAAGAAACTTTCCAAGGTCACATAGTTAGTAGGAGATAGAGCAGGGATCTGAACTTAAGCAAATGATTCCAGCTCCTAACGTTTTAACCTTCCACTACCTTCTCTTTTTCTCCAAAACAGCTCTTTTACCAGGGAAAATCTGAAGACAACCACAGTCATATATCTTGGACCATTTGTTTTTGATGATCTGCTTGCTCTAATATCCCCATGGAAACAGGAGAGTCAGGATCATTACAGATGGGAAAACAAAGGCTTAGCAAGGCCAAGTGACTTGGTGGGCATTAGACACGGAGCCAGTGACTGAGGCCTTAAGTCACTCTTATGACCGGAAATGACAATAAAGAGGACACACACTGCAGAAAATGGGGGGGAGTCTTCATCTGGCAGCTCCAACTCAAAAGAGATTTTAGAGAAATTATAGCCAATATAAGATCCTTCCAGGAAAGAGCTAAGAAAAAAGAAAAAAAATTGTTTCTGTGCAGCGATGTTAAATCAATCCATGCACTCCAGTCAAAGGAGAAACCTGGGCTCCTTCAAATGGGGTCTTAGGTTATGGTTTGAAGATGGACTTGGTCCCATGGGTATACTCTGGAAATCTCTGGGCATGGATTTGTTGCACTCATGAGTTTGAGTCATATCAATTCGACTTCAGTGAGTCTGTATTGGTGGATGCCAAATATTCCTTGCTTCGTGCTGCAAGTTTGATAATGAGAATCAGACAAGAAGGACTTGGGTGAGCTGGAAACCCAAGAATCCAAGCCAACAAGACTGTTGTTCAGCCTATTCTGGGCCCTCCCCCTGACTACCTCCCCCTTTACAGTCTCCCCTTTAGCCGAGAGCATCCAGGAAGTCATTCCCTACCTCTGCTCCTCTATAACCTTGGCACCGGCTTCCGGAAGGGAGTGGAAGGAAGAAAATAACAAGTATGTTTCACATTCCCGGGATCTATGAAACTAACAGTAGTCACGGGGGTCTCAGGAATGTACTTCTCGATGCCAATATTTACAGCTTTACTCAGTTTTCAGTTCTCAAGAATCAAACCCAGGCTCCCAGGCCCACCCCTACAATGATACAGAATAACCCTGGCAACATTACTCTGCCATTAAAACCAACTCCCCCTTCTTTCTCGGTGTTTAAAGTTACCCAGACTCTTCAGGGCTCAGACTCTTCACACCCAAGAAAATCTGTTGCTATTCGCCTTTGGTACAACCCAGCCTGATACACGCCATAGGGAACCGTTAATAGCAGAATAGTCTGTCCAACCATATGCAGCCCCCAGGACCCGACCGATAGATCACTGAGCCACTCACCAGCTGACTGAACTTGTGCAAGTCACTTGGTGGCCCTGAGACTCAGTTTCTTCCTCCATGATATGAGAATACTAAGAGTGCCTACCTGATGGAGCTGTGGAAGGGATTGAATGAGATGATGCCTGCCAGTAGGGCACGGTACCCAGCACATGGCTCAGGAAAGTGTTGCTGTATGTAAAGGGTAAGACTTGCTGTCTCTGAAAGTTTGCCTTTGGAGAACCACTTCTCTAGCTCCAACTTCCCCTGTAATGAAGGGAAGGGCTGAAGGCTGAGACTCAGGGAAAGAAGTGGGGCAAAGAGGTGTGTACTTTTTTTTTTTTCCTTTGGCCACACCATGCAGTCTGTGGGATCTTAGTTCCTGACCACGGATTGAATCCAGCCCCGGCAGTGACAGCGACGAATCCTAACCGCTGGACCGCCAGGGAAGACCCCAGAGGGCTGTACCTGGATGCTGACCCCTTTCCTTTTGGCACTTAGAGGGCAGGACAGTATTGAGAGAGGGCCTATGACTGAAGGAAATTAAATCAGTAATGTGATGACGGGAGGGGTGATGGGTGGACAGAAGGTGTTCAGAGTGCAGTGTGGGTGGGGGGAGATGAGGAAAAAGCTCAGGGGTTGAAATCCCGCGAAACAAAAGAACCCGCTGCAACACTGTGAGTTGAATGAAGGAAAGAGAAACAAAAGCTTACAAAGTCAAAGGAGGGACAGAAGCTTCAAAAGGGATTCAAAGGAGAGCTTGGGCAGAAAGGGGCTGAGTTCTGGAAGCCTCGTTGTCCTTTCTCAGAAATGCTTCGACTGAAGATTTTGTGCCAAAGGGCCTGAAATATGCTCATTATTGGATAACTGGTCAGTTTGTTCATCCAGACTTGCTCTTATTAAAAAGAACAGTCTGCCCTCCACTCACCTCAGCAGAAACCAGCCCCAGGGAACTAGGTCAAAAACCAGCCTCCCCAAATGCGGTCTCATATCATAGGTTTCTCAGCCAGAGCTACTGGGAGACGTGGACTTTCCCACTTTGGAAAATGGGTTTCATTCCCTCAGGCCAGAAAGCCCAGGGGATCTTGCCTCCTGAAAGTTACCACAGGAGGGGGTTACAGCCTTCTCTGAGTCGTCTAAGGAGCTCGTTAACAGATAGACTTCCTGGGTCCACTCTTGGAGTTTCAGATTCAATTGGTTGAGGTGGGGAATCCAACATATTTTTTTGAAGTCCCCCCAAATGATTCTGTCACAAAGCAAACTTTGACTCTGGAGACAAGTATGCTTTGTATAGATAATCTATTCCTAACTATGTTCGCATTTTATATTTGAGGAGTCTGAGGCTCAGAGACAGTTAACCTTGTTCAAGGTCACACAGCTAATTAGTAACAAAAGCAGAACTGGAATTCGGGTCCTCTGCCTCCCAATTCACTGCAAGCTCCACTTACCGACTCTCTTTGCCTCTTAATGAGATTGTCCTTTCTAGTTCAAGTGTGGGGACAGATGTCCCCTCCTGGTTCTAATCAGAGTTAAACAGCAACACTACCTTTGCAGAATAATTCATTAGAAAACAAAACATGACAATCCCCAGTTCTACGAAAAGCATCAAGCATAGTTTTAAAAAGAAAATATGACCTTTTCCCTTAAGACCATCCATAAGGAGAAATGTATCACATGATTTATGTGTAGAGACCAGTACCTGTGGCTATAATGTTTCAGTTTTAAATTATTCAGCATTGGGGAGTTCCCTGGCGGTCCAGTGGTTAGGACTTGGCACTTTCACTGCCGCGGCCCCGGATTCAATCCCTGGTCAGGCAACTAAGATCCTGCAAGCCACGCGGCACTGCATGCATGCATGCATAAATAAATA